>NC_091131.1:70752044-71065794 GCF_040183065.1 Periplaneta americana | reverse complement strand
TCCAGGTGTCGCATCACCCTTGTTCATCGGTACACGTCCTAGAAATCCATCTGAACGTACATTCAGCTCCCCACGCATGAACCTCTCCAACTTGTCAACACATGCGTCCTGGTAGTCGTGAATCCACCTGCAAAGAAGAAGACAGAAAGAGTTGACATCGACTCACTTTAGTGCAGTTGTACTAAACTTGGAGAAACACAAATATGATTAATATCTAAGGTTACCAGGTCTCCCATATTTTACGGGTTCTCCTGTATTTTACCAACATTTTCACCAGACTCCAGTCTCACGTACCATATTTGATATTTTCTCCCGTAATTTATTTATTTAAATGGTAAATATGAACAGTGCTATGATGTTATGAAAGTTATTTTAATTACATATTTTAAATGTAATATACAGCGACAAGTTTTCATTAATTTTCAACCTGTTTTGTTAAGTGGAATTTCAATTGTAAAAGTTTCTGAAGAAATACAAAGCTGTAAAAGTTTCTGAAGAAATACGAAGCAAGTGGTAAGTATTAATAGTGCTATGAGATTCATTTTATACTATTTTTGCGTATAGTTACGGTGTATATTACATGCTCCTAAAGGTAAACATGGCAAAAACGTCTTCATGGAACAATTGTGACAATTATTGTTTCTAAAATCTCCCGTATTTTCAGTTTGAAAACCTAGTAACCCTACTGATATCTAAACACATAATGCAATAGAAACTCATTAAGGTAACTGCCCTTGATTTAGAGTTGACATGAGAGACAGCGTATTATAATCAATATTATACAAATATTAATACAATACATAATTCAATTCTCTGCAGATATGTAAATGTTGTATGAAATGCATGCTTGTAGTCAATTGGTCACATACAGTGCGTCTGAGAACGCAACTACATTATTTAACATATTACAACTCTAGAATTTTATTACCGGGTAGTGCTAGCCTATTAAGAATTTTCACAAAATAAAGTCCAAATATTCCACAATGATCGAGTGATTGTAACAGAAAAAAAATATATTCTGAGTAGCCCGACTCGAACTAAAAACAGTTTTATGCTTTCAACTATTGATTCTTTACCCAACAGAACGTGAATATAATCGTACTATCAAGAATGAAGCATCACATCTCGTCACGTGTGTTTTACATTTTCGTTTACTTATTTAAAAGAAATCTTAACAATTTTGTTCAGAGTTTTGAGTAGACCTGAGTCCATTCACTGAAATCACAACTGTGCATTGAAAATAGGTAGGTACCGTAACTTTTCCATTGGTTCCTTATTATTAAGTTTCATCTATAACGAACACTGATCAAAACACCCCTCATTTCTCGTGAAAAATAACAACTGAATAGACTACAGTGGACTATAGTGGACTTTATGCTGAAACAGCTGACATTAAGAATATTGATTGATTATTATTAAGTATGATTAATATTTACCTGACACCATTGAAGTGACAAACAGCTCGCATATCTTCAGGAAGCTCCTCTGGTTCTGGCCATTGGAAGTTGTCTATGATGGGAATGATGTTGCAATTTGACTGCAGTGCTGCTACGATTTCCTGTTGTAAAGAAGCATTATATTTGAATGTTGCTACACCAGTTCCCTTCAGTTTATTACATCATTAATCCATCTCAGTGTAGTGTATACCAGTGGTATTGAATCTAGGGTGCGGGTTTGTCTTATGGAGTAAGCATCCCATTGACTAGATATCTGTCGTTGATTTGCAAAAGAGGACATGTCCAAAATAACAAAGTGTTGGAAAATCGCATAAACTGTAACTAAGTTAACAAAATTAAAATGTTCGTTTTTTTTTTTTTTGTAATTAGATCACTATGGGCACATACATTCAGGATCAATGAACATTTTAATTTTTTAACTCTATTAAGGTTTTTTTTTACGATTTTCCAAAACACTGTTATTTTGGACGTGTCCCCTTTTGCAAATCGACGACAGATATGTAAAAATCCTAACATATTTATTTTATTGCACGTTTTGATAATTTTATTATTGCAGTTATGTATTTCTTTTACAATATTAACTCTTGTTTTCCCTTGCTTCAATAACATTTTACATTATTTCATTAGTATTATTATTGCACCAATAACTAGTGTATGTGTAACAATAACAATAATAACAATAACAATAACAATAACAATAACAATAATAATAATAATAATAATAATAATAATAATAATAATAATAATAACAACAACAACAATAATAATAACAACAACATTAATATTCACAATTTTACATCCGGAACCAATCACAGTTTTTTGTTATTTCTTATACAATTGCAATGCAGTTTGAGGGTACGAAAGTTAAAAAAATGTATTTTGGAGGTACACTAGCAAAAATGATTGAATACTACTAGTTTATACCATATAGTAATGATCCCACTCACCCTGTGCACCCAGTCTTTGCATTCCACGTCACCGATGCACCGGTCCAGGGCATTTGGAGTGAGCACAAGCAGAAAATGTCGGGCTTGCCTGATGCTCTGCAACAGGTTATTGTCGAACTTGCCGGCTTCCAGTCGCTCCACATCAATGAACACAGAGAATGTCCGAAGATGCAGATGAACCTTTAAAAGACTGCCAGAAGGAAACAATGTAAAACCTTACAGTAAATATGTGCTTCTACAAAATAACACTTGATCAATTTCAAGATACTGACAAAAATAAAAGCATATTGATATTTCTGATGGCATGATGCTAGTTGGGTGTGCTTCAGCTACTCAGTAATGTGAGATAACAGCGTATGGGGAGTTCCTTCAGACAAGAACTTAATGCAATTGAGTTGCAGAATCAAAAGTCAATGGAGAAATGAAAAAGTCAAACACAATGCTTTCAAAACTCTGTTTAGAAAACAACTTCGTAATTTTGTACAAACAGTGCTACCAAAGGAAGGCGAAAACATTAATCACCACAAAAGACCTATGGGAAAGCGTGGGAGAGAGGGGGGTTCGGGTGGGGAAGTAACATCAAGTGGAGGTGTCTGAAGTAAGATGGCATTACCACAGTCTAGTATATACAGTCACGAAGCTTGAGTTTATGAGGGTACTAGGAACAATAGACTGTGCAGATACTATTTCGCATTGTCTGTAATGAGGCGATAGTAGCGATTTTAGTGGTTAGCAACTATCTATGGATGCATATTTACTACGTATTGAGCTTCGTGACTGTATGTACTAGACTGTGGCATTACTGTGTATCCTCGTTTCCCCTTCTCTCTTTTCTCCTTTAAGTATTCCTTCTCTCTGTCTTCTCTCTTCCCTAGTACTCAATATGTACTATAGCACACAATTTTATGTACCATTAATGTCTTACCTTGTGGAGACTTGAATCTGTTCTAGTACCAGTACCTATCAATGTTACATATTAACCGACTTGAGGTACAAAGGCTAGTTGGGAAAAACAGTTAAAAATCTTGCCCAAAAGCAATGAACAGAGTTGCCAACGTGAATTGTAATAGGGAAATGTTGAGAGGAGTGTTACATAATTTGTATGAAAGTTTTTAATGATTCAGGGGAAAATTTTCAGTGGAAAATGTTTAAATTGAATACACTGCTATTCATGTAAACATATTTAAGATCCAGGGCAATTCTTCGAAGGACTATGGGATGAATTCATATGTTGGCAATGCTTCAAGCAGTGGCGGCTCCTGCGTATTTCTTAAGAGGAGGAAAGAAGGTAACAGGACGAAATGATATCTTCTTGAATGAAACATGCTACAAATTAGCCAACATGCATACAAGTAAGACCAGGTAGTTTTGGGGTTGGTCTTCTCTTCTGCATAGCAATAATCTGTTCTTGTAAACTGAGTTTCCAAAATTTTCCAAAATATATCATGTTTTCACTTCCATTCATTGTTGAATAATTGCACAAATTAACAATTACAAGGAAATTCATCTCGCAGCATTTTTCGAGCACACTACAGCATCACACGTGTTGGAAGAGACTATAGCTACTAACACATAATCAGAACCGCGGAAAAGGGAAATAATCTGAGGAAAGCGAGAACCCTGCACCCACCCACGTGGTCTGTGTTGCCACATGTAATTTTAAAAGTTCAGTGTCACATGTTTTTGAAGAATATCAGTTCTTGTAAAGTCATACTACCATTATTGTTCGAAGTTGCCGGTGGCCAATTAATTTTCTATGTTAAAAATAATGTAGTTCGGAGTACTACTTTCAATTTAAAATATATTTGTACAAAACTGACAACTTGGCTGTTACCCTGTCTAGTACACAATGAATGGAAGTGAATTTCAGGGGCCAAAAAAATCTGCGATAATAACGTAGAACTACTTCCTCTTTGTTTTATATAAACCCGACTTTAACTTTCAAATACCCACGAAAGTTTCAAACCATGAATAGTAGCTTATATAAAGTGCAATGAATAATATTTTTGATTTATAATTTTTAAAAAAAGTTTATATGATGTCTTTCATAGCGTTGCGTTAAAACTGTTTTTATTGTGCCTCCTCCTAGATGTGTTATAGTCTGATTGAATGCAGCATCGTTCGATGGCAGCGGTAGCGAGCTTTGCTGCACAATCAGTTGGTTTCTATTTCCCGCCCATGCGCTGATTCAGAGGAGGATCTCCTCCCTCTCCGTTCATTTACTCGCTTTAAAACTCTGCTTCTTTCTCTGGCCACTAGCGCGCTGTTGTCTATCTGTGTTAACTGCAGTAAAGGAGGAATGGATTGACTTTCCTCCACACAAACAATCTCGCATCTTTCTCACAGTTTTCTAGCAACACATGAGCGCGCATCAACCGAGGTTTTCTTATAGCTGTGAACTTAAAATTATCGACTATTCCTTGAATTTCAAGGTACATATTTTATTTGGTATTTACTTTCAAAAGAAGAAAAATGTGAGGAGGACGTTCCTCCCTTCCCTCCTCCGAGGAACCGCCACTGGCTGCAAGGTATAATTGGAGAGAATGCATTTCAGGAGTCATTCAGTTACAGACACGGCGTGCTCAGGATGCCACATGAGGTTGTGTGAGTGTTTAGGCAAGAAGATTGAAGTCTAAGTAGTGGATCATTGATCCCAACTTGGTGTCGCCCCTCAATTATTTTTATTTTGTTGTTGATATATATAACTCGATTAAAAGCCAAGTAGATAAAGCAATCATGCTGCCTTTAATAACGCTCTTGTACAGAAATATCAAAATCTCTAATGCTTCAATTAGGGGCAATAGTCTCTTGTGACATAATTGTAAATATATTAAAATGTCATCCATCACACTAACATACTAATACATACCTTGCTAATTGCGATCCATTTGATCTTCTGTAACTGACGAATACATCCAATGACTTATCCAAATTCTGCTCACATGAATTCGAAAGTCCATTTTCCAAATCTGAAAAGACAGATACTTAATAAGAAGCGGTTTTATAACAAAGAGTACAATTGTGAATAACAAATTTTAATAGGAATCCAAGCATACTTTTTATAGATTCAAATATCCTGAGTCGATGGATGCTGTTGGAGATCCCACACTCGTTCAAGAGCTGGTCATCTGTGAGATTGCGAATGGAGTCCTTGTCTACTCCGGCATTTAACATGGAATAAGTATATATAGGAAATTCTGCACCAATATTCTGAAGGAAGGAATTTAAGTTGCCAGTATCACGACTGCTATAATCGGCCATTTTCTTCAAGTTCTGCAATTCCCTTGTGAACCTGTGAGTTAAACACACAAATTGTAAACAAATGTAATCATTACTGAAATTAAAAGCAATAGCTCTACATTAAGATAATAAGGGTTCAGAACCATAGTGGGCCAAGTGCCGTTTAATAAAACTATAGAAAACAAGGGTTAAAATGAAGTTATTACCGTAATTCAATGGAAACATATAGCAAGTAATATAAAATATACACATTAAAACTAAATGATATGTCAATCTTCATTAAACTATAGTACTCGCTAAACTTTAACCCTTGCTTTCTCCATTTTTAATAAATGGGGCTTGGCCCACTATGACTCTGAACCCTTCATCTGTTTATTTATTTATTTATTTTGGTGTAGTTAAGGCCATCAGGCCTTCTCTTCCACACCACCAGAAATACAAATACAATAACAGAAATAAAAAGGAAAAAAAACACTATAAACAAAGTAAAGTCACACAAAAATATACACAGGTTGCAGTCACACAAACTTTAAATGAGTGATTAAGTATAATTAATTGTATCCTAATTAACTAACATAAAGAAGAAACTTGCGATTTTAATCTAGAGTAAAAAACATAAATCAACACTTCTAGCAATACCTAAAAAGCATTAATCAAGACAAAATTTTCCAATTTAATTTTGAATTGTGATAAAAGTCCGGCAGTCCCTGACATCATTAGGTAACGAATTCCAGAGACGTGGTATTTCTACAGTGTAGGAGGATGAGTATAGAGATGTTCTATGATGAAGGATAGAAAGAAGTGCTTGATGCCGGTTTCGAAAAGTTGTAAGAAATTGAAAGCGCGATAAGAGATAATTCGGAGTAGATTCTAAATAGAAAGAGATTTATAGAATCTTAACTATATTTTATTTCATCTCAGCCACGTTCAAAAAAAGCTAATTTTATTTCTAAACATAACTCATAATTACCTTCTTCGGCGAATGCCATTTGTAATACCAATGTCATCTCTTAGATTTGCTTCTGTCAGCTGTAGTAAAAGATCGCCATCTACTCGACTTTCTACAAAGTTACTGGCATATTCGGCAAATCCGATCTGCGGTAAAAAATGACAAAATATTAATTACGAAGTCCAATTACAGAAAAGAAGGCAGCATCTTAAGTGAAGTAAATTCAGATGACTGACCTGTTTGACCCACTCTCGAACATCCTCAGTGGACCAGAGTGGCACCTGCTGACTCAGCTTGTGAGGCACTTCCTCGCCCATAAGCCGTAACGCCTGGGCTGCATACTTAGAAGCAACAGCGTTGGGACAACTAGCCACCTTCTTCAGGGGTTCGATGGCACCAATCTCACCGAATATGTCAGTTTTGCCTTGCTGTTTCTTGATGCCCGCTTCCATGCAAAAGTGAAATGCAGCGAGGTTGCGTGCCTCTTCTCTCTTCGAACTCAAGACTGGCACCAGTCTCTGCAGCCAGTTTTTACTCTGGCCATGCGCGTGAGCCAGATTTGATTTTGCAAAATCTGATGGATTATGTGTAGTAACAAACGGTTCCACCAGATCCAGAGTCCCTGACTTGAGTACAGCTGCCTCAATCTCTTTGTTAGCCACGAGGACGGCGATGGCTAAACATGCATAATACTTTATATTATCGTCATTATGGAATGCTAATGGGAAGAGCCACATTGGAACCTTCCGTTTGATCATCGCTTCTTGGTTCTCCGCACCTCCATACAGAGAAAGGTTAGCTAGAGCACCCGCACAGTGGCGGAGTGTCTCTACATCGTTTTTTCGGCATTCGAATAACACGGCATCGAGACCACCCAAGCGAATCACGTCACTGCACGTTCCTTCACTGTGTTTGAACAGATGCTCCAGGATCCCAGTGCCGGTGCGCGAGTGATCCACAGAGTTAGCGTTCTTTGTACAGATGCAAGCCACCTTCACGACCGTGTCCAAGCCGTTCTCCACGACGTGTGCACGGTTCTCGGTGGTAAGGCACTGCTCCAGTAGGCGCGCACTCGAGAATTGCAGTTCACCGTCTTCGTGCAGACAGTTGGTCATCAGCAGGTCGAGTCCTCCACACTTGCGAAGAGCGTTGCACAAGGAGTAGCCCAGCGTGTGCCCATGTGTGGGAACTGCCCAGGCCTTCCGCATCATTTCGTTGATTCGGTTCAGCACTTGCGGCACTTTCGTCGGTCGCGGCTCAGTTCCGTTGCCACTGCGCCTCAAGCTTTTGATAAACGAATCCAGGCACATCGAGTATTTATGGATAGCACGCTCCACTTCTTGAGTATTCGAATTTGCAGACAGCCGCTCCAAATCCTCGAAACCTTGGTTGAGCAGTTCATCCTCAGACGATTTGAGCGCACCATTCATCAGCTGACTCATCTGAAACAACCGTTATAAGTGAGTAAGTTATATTCAGCTACTAATCCCAAAACACTTTTATACAGTCAAATATTAAAGCCAATTAATTCATATTCATGATACCAAATTCTTCAAGAACTCTGAATACTTTATAGCTAGCACAGCAGCTGTAAGCATGGTTTTCGCCAAACAATTTTTATTCCCTTTACATTTTCATTAATGGTTAATTCCATGGTAACTTACGTAACATTTGCAAAAATATACTGTTTGGTATTTTTGTAAGACAGTCTCAACTTTTGAATGGTTTGCACAAGACAGAATGAATTCTACAACTAATTTTATGTTCATTATTTTTAATAAATTTTAAATAAATTGCATTGAAAGCCATGGTAACTTACGTTATACAAAAAGGACTGTACCTCAGATAAAGTTCTAAAGATTTCAATCTCTGTTCTGTTTAATAGTGGAGAAGTCTAACATTTTTACATGAAAGACTAAAACACTCATTAATAAAACACACCTATCCAATAAACCATTACACATTATTATAAAAAATTATGATAACTTACGTTACATCTTAATGAAAGATCTACTGTATATTTTAAATACTTTTTAATACCGAGAACATTTTGCTCATGTCAAAATTGTATGCTTATGCAAAGTATAATTAATAACACATGGTATTCTACAAGGAATTTAAAAAGACTCTTCTGGCTTACAATAAAAAAAACTCTATATATGACACAATTAAAATATTAGGATTTACAATAAAAATACAAGGATATATGTTAAATCAGTATAACTGGAACTTGGAAAATTCAGGTGGCCCAAATTTTGTTTCTGGATGTGCACAGAAATTAGTTAATACAGTAAGAGTTCTTATTTATCAAAAATTTATATCAACACTTCATTTGACATTATTAATCTGGTTGAAGAAAAAATTTAACTTTTTTATCTGCCCCCATCAGAATGTTTGCTTGTAAGTAGTGAACGAATACCTGTGATTTGAGTGCTGTTGAAAGCCATCTAAAGATATGGCAGGTCTTTGTGGGGTGACGGATGTCACTCCGGTAGCATTCTAGAGTTAACGAGGGTCTACTGTATAAGTAATTGATTAACTAGAGGACTTACTCGTGTTAATTATGTAAGTCTGTGCGGCTCACAGCTGTTTCGGTGCTTCATCACACCATCCTCAGAGCCTACTACATCTCGGCGTCATCTCGAACTTCTCTGCCTGTTCGAGATGACGCCGAGATCTAGTAGGCTCTGAGGATGGTATGATGAAGCACCGAAACAGCTGTAAGCCGTACAGACTTACATAATTAACACGAGTAAGTCCGCTAGTTAATCAATTACTTATATTCAACTGTTAAAAGTAATATACGCAAGATTCAAAATGGATGGTCTACTGTATATGTTGTAGGTTATAAAGTAAATTAGTGTTAGTACCTGCGCAGCTGCTGAAATTGTAGAAGACTTGGTGCACACACCCTTCGCTGTGATGGTGATGTTGGACTGTGAGGATGCTGCCACATGTTTCTCATGGTTGAAGATGCCTGTCGAGGTCACAGTCTGCCGCTGTTGCTGAGCTGCCATTGCTTTCTACACAAACAATTTAATAAAGTTTAGATCAATCTAACTACAGCAGAATCAAATCAAACAAAATTACCAAACTTTTCTTTACCTTTTCCGCAGTGAAGGTCTCAGTGTGCAGCTTCATGCTGGACGCAGACACGTTCTGACTCTCCTGCTGGGTTATTTCGCCTGCCTTCAGTGATCTCTGCTCCTGTGCAAACGAACAACAATTAACACTTCTACTCCATATTTTCCTCAATAATTAACAAGTTTTCAATGCAAGTCATCGCCTTTGAATGATGCTGTGAGCTATATTATACATAAACAAGCCTCTGTTTGATGAAATGCACTGCATGACGAAATTTGTGTTATGTCTGAGATAATCATTCTCCTTGGTTCAGAAGCTTATTAACTCTTTTCTTTACTCTTCACTGAATAAAATACTTTGGAATTTTACAGACCATTAGTCTATTTTTCTTTTTTTCTTTTTTTAATTTAATTTAATGTATTCCATATCTCTTCCATCAGAATTGTAAGTTTGAGATATGTAGCAAGTCGAAAGTTATACAAAAATGTACAATACATAGCAAGCAATATCATTCAATTTAAAAACAAGCAATTCATCTGATGAGTAGAAGGTATGAAGAAATTTTAATTCTGTTTTCAACCTTTTCTCTTGACCCTTCAAAGCTTTAAGGAAATTAGGCAGTACATAGAAGATTTAATACATCCTTTTTCGTAACATCTGAGACTAACAATGAGTAGATGGAGGACTGATTTGTGTTATTTATTAAAATTATGAATGTTCTGATTAGTACTAAAATGATCTTGTTTTAACATACCGTATACAAAAACATCACCAGGGAAAGAATGTACTCACAAGTTAAGGTAAAGATTTCTAAATTTTGGAAAATCTTTTTACATGTTGGCCATTATACACATCTGTCAAAATCCTTATAACTTTCTTTTGTAAAACAAAAGTAAGTTTAGCTTAAGATAAGTTTACAGTAGTTCATGTTTTGTTTTTAGATAAGTCAGTTATCAAATACAATAAATAATGTTAATGATGTACTAAAAGAGAAAAAAAAATTCCACTATGTAATTTAGATATCGTAGAAGCAAATTGTATCTGATAATGCCGTAAAAGGCGAAAATGTTTGTACATTATTTATATTTAACATGTATTAACAAATGTTAACATTAAATTGATAAGTCATAAGATTGAATATTTTTAATATTATTTATTGTATTTAAGATGAATTGCCCCAGAATATTAATCCATGTTTCGATAGTGCTTTGTAAGAAGGTTATTATCAACAATTTTGTCGCATTACATTAATAAACAGTTATAAATCATTTCGTCATCGACTCATTTCCTTGATTGTATGAAAAAAAAATAGTGGAAATACTGAGATAAAGTAACACATTTTATGAAATGATGGATTTTAAACATTTTTTTAGATCTCCTCATTTTGTTGATAGCTCCCTTTTTACAAAACACCATAGAATTTTCATTACAGAATTATGCACAGTATGTTATTTTAAGTGTGTTTACATCGCCAGCAAAAGATATGGGTCTTGAAGCAGAACTCAATTTAGGACATAAAATTGGAGTCTATTATTATTATTATTATTATTATTATTATTAATTTTGCTATTACATAATAATTATGTAAACTACCCTATTACTTCCTGACCTAGTTGCCTCATTAGTGGTGCTTTATTGGTGTATTGGTGTCACTTATGAGTTATGAGGTTCAAACCTATCTTTGGACAGTTGACTAAACAACAACAAAAATAGAGTCTATGTCTACTTTAAATCTGGGCCGAAATTATCCAAAATATTTGTCCTACTAACAGCACATCATTCTCTTCATAATTTCACATGTGGGATTTTTACTTCCCGTGAAGTTGGCACTGCTGCTGCTCAGCTTCACTGTGTTATCGTACTCAATTCTGCACGACACGAGATGGTCATATTAGACTTACTCATCACAGGTGGTCAGATATGAATAATTAGAAAGGAGTGTGCGTTGGGAACATAATATTATTAGATCTCCCAAGTAGTGTGTGCTGGTTATTATGAGACTCTCCGTGTTGTATTAGAACGTTTTATCTCCAATGTCACAACTGAAATATATGAAGTCTACTTATGTGTCTGTTATACTTAACAATATTAAACATTTTCATAAAACAAGAGTTTTCTTTAACCCTTAACTTGATTAAGTATCCTAATTGTTTATCCCATACCATAAAAGTTGTCATGTGTTATCAGGATTAATTTCTCCTTCACGGAGACCAGTTCGGCCATGTTCCCAAGTAAAGTTATGTTATTCAACACAAAAGCTGTCGATATGACAGAATTGTGAACCTGAAATGATGTTGGAGAAATAAGGAAGGAAATGTTCTCAAATCCTACACTACGGTCAATCTGCAGCATTCATGTTCAAAGTCGTTGACGCACACATTACAATGCTGTCATGAATTTATAGATTATTCTGAAATTTGAAAATAAAGTACAACGGAATGACAATAATTGCGCTAATTATTTATCTCGTCTTGTTTTGCCAAATTACAATTTAAGACTTATCAACAAAGCCAACAATTGAAAAGTATATGCAATATGCTGCATCGATGTCAGAGGATCTAGCTGAAGTATTTCAAAATTTTAATTTGTAAGATTGTGATAATATTATTGAGATAACCATTCACAAAGCTGTGAAAAGGTCTACATGAGAAAGAAAGAAAGAAAGAAATGAATGAATGAATGAATGAAAGGAACTAAGAACGATAAAGAAAGAGATAACAATAGTTAGGACCAAAAATTAATCTTTATACGTAAAGATAAAGATAGATTAGATTAATTATATTTAGACAGACGGATTAGATTAGATTGATAAGATTAGAATAGATGAGATAGATTAGATAGTCCGAGAGACGGATAAAATCGAAGGTTCATGTGTATGGATGGTTACAAGGAAAGAGGAAAACGTTATCAAAAATATTAATCCAAAAAAGGTCTCAGTACAGCAATCTCAAAACTCCTCACTCCCCTCTCCAAGTATTTTTGTGAAGGTAAATAGCGCTGTAGAATCAAACTACTGTATTCAAATTCCATGAGCCAACATGCTGAGAGGAATTCAACATGGGGTCTAGGAGCAATCTCATGCAAATCGAGGTCATATGGCAGGACTCCTGTTAGAACAGATTACGAATGCAAGGACGTCGTAAGGCCTCCAGGTTTCTTGTCGCTAAATATAGCGGAAGGGCATTCCGATGCGACGTAGCGGAATAAAAATGGTATAAAAAATTCCCAGAAAATTTGCGTTAACTCTGAAACTCACCCGGTGCCGTTTGGTTTTGCTTCTGCCTCTATCCCACCAGATGGTGTTGCGGTACGTGCCACGACGCACGGGCCACGGTGCGCCTTGGCCGGACATCGCCTCGCGTCTGCACCGCGCAACATGGCGGACTGAGTTATATTTACTCTATGTTTATCCCAACCCTTAAACTCTGCCGTGTCCTTCACAGCTGTTCTGAGGGCTGCAGGCACTGCCATGCGCGAGGAGCGTGCCAAATACTTCTCGAGTGTCTCCTCCCACATGCCAAGAGTATCTGCGCTCAACCTGCCCGTTGCCCGTCCATAACTCACAACAAAAATAAAGTTCCGATACTGCAGCCGCGCCGCAATATTGAACAATGTGTTCTTTGCACGCAGGCACACAGGCCTACACACACCCCAGTATTTACAGATACAACAATATAGTGACCCATAAAGAAAATACCATCAATTTATTGTTAGAACTGTATAGTTCGGATCTAATTTATACCCTATCAATTTTCTACCTATTACCAATAAATAAATATTATAGTTTCAGTACATATAGTGAAGATCATGTAAGAGTAGTTCCTAAAAGTCTAATTTGGCAGTCTCTTCTGTGTTGCCTACTAATACCAGATATCACCAAAGAGGGTAAAATCACAATGTTACGTACTGAAATAATAATAATAATAATAATAATAATAATAATAATAATAATAATAATAATAATAATAATAATAATTAATAATATAGTGTTAACAATAACAATGTCTTGCTTATTTACCACATCTCATCTTTATGCAGCGAGGTGTTTCCTAAATGGCTCAATAATTTATTTATGAAATAGTATATTTTCCTCCTGGACTTCTCGCATATTATCTTGGTGATTAGGATTAGTATGATCTAATATTACAATTTATTTTGTCTGACAACATTAAATTTATTGCTTTGACTAAAGAGTTTACGATTCATGAGACCTAACCTAAAAATGTATTTACTTACTTGCATTTTCATCAGTTTGCTTTACTGTAAACCGAAATCATTGCTGCCAACATAACAGTTAGAAAATAACTGCCAGTTGTAGTATTTGTCAGTACCCTAAATTCGAAACGAAGTTGGTAAAAGAAAATTCAACCTTAGAGCTAGAAAATCACTATAGTCCACTAGCATATGTAGTAATAGTGGAAAAATGGATAGGTTTCACCCTTGGGGTATTAAGTAAGCTGATCCGGACTATAGCATTGTGATTTCACCTACATTAGTGATATCTGGCAAAATTGAAAAACGGTCATATTAACTTTTTAGAAAATAACCTTACGTGAACCCACTACACACAGGTCGCCCAGAGTTATTGAATACCTATACTGTATGTTCGTGATTTCATACATAACTTGAAAAGTAATTAAGCACAGCAAGTGATTTATCTTACAAATGTGTAAAAACTTTCCAAGTTTTGTTTCTTGTTCGTGTGACATCATTCGTAGCTCAAGACGCACGTGAGTTTTAGACGAATTCTCGCGTTTAAAAGAGAAAAATTGGCGTACAATTGCTTTTGCTAAGACCGCGGAACGCCGCTCCTTATAAAGTAAGTTAGGAAAAATGGTTCCTATATACATAAATATCGAATTTTTCATTGGTAATTGGCCCTACTGTGATCGGATATAAAGTAAACAGCCCACAAGCGAGCGGTCCATTCAGCACATCACTCTACATGTGCATATTCAGTTTCCACTGAAAATGTTTTGTTCTCAGATGTAGATTTTTGGGTAAGCCTATTCCACCGTGTCCTGGAAATTAATGCTCCATCATCAGAGCAAAAAAGTACGACCAAAGAGCCACCTATTTGCTTGGGCTCGCTATATATGGCTACTTCAAACAACTGACAAGGAAGGTTCACCAAGTGATAATGGATTTTCACAACGATTTTCTCTCAATATGAAATAAGAAACCTCCTTATAAATTTATACATCCGGAGAGGGCCTAGTTTTCGAGATATGGTTTTTCAAAATAATCGCTTGACATCCATATACTCGTATCTCCATTGCAATTACTAAGAAGTTGCATTTCTCTTGAGTGCCGTGGAACACCCTTGTTTTGCGATTAGACTTTTCAGTTTAATGATGAGAATTAATCCTATAAATGTTATAAATCTGTTAATAGGTGTATATCATAACAGAAAACCAACACCAGTGAATAAAAAGGTATACGAAGGTAAGAGCAAAATCTCTGTTGTTATAATAAATAGATATTGATATTTTTATTCCGGGTTTGAATTCTTTAAAATATAATTCTTCGTTTTCAGGAATAATTGATTATTTTGTCCAAGCAGAGTCAGTTGATTTCGATATTGAACAAGATTTACAACTATTAAGTGATGATGGAAGAGTTTCGGAGGAAGAAACAGAAGACACACAGATGGTTTCAAGCAGTCGCCAGTCTTCGCAATCAACTTACGTGCCTTCACAAATATTATCCTTATTTTTAACCGAAACCAAAAAGAGGTATATTACTGTTAATAATACATGGTATATATTATTCTGGTATTTATTCTTGTTCTTTGGGTTATTCGCGTGAATATTTATTATTATTTTTGCATTGATTTCCTTTAAATTTATTAATTTTAAATAGGTCGAGGTCTGGTGTAGACCCAGATTTGAAGAGGAAGAAACAGATTGTTAAAAAAATACAAACGCACGCACACGCACGCGCACGCGCACGCGCCGCACGCACGCACGCACGCACACACACACACACACGTGTAGCATAGCACTGTTTGCATTAGTTGTCATAACTCTGGATTGAAGAATTTGAAAAAATCATACCTCGAAAACTAGGCTTTCTCCGGATGTAGAAATTTATATGGAGGTTTCTTATTTCTAACGGAATTTATGGTGGAAAAATTGTTGCGAAAATCCATTATCACTTGGTGAGCCTTCCTTGTGAGTAAATACCTACTTTTCCCTGATGAAACCTGTAGGTAGTTCCGAATCGTTGGAACAGTGGAATACCCAAAAGTCTGCTTCTGAACACATTCACGGTGAAAGCATATAATTTTGATACTATTTAGGCCCCTACATAGAACACGACTCGCCGAACACTACATACTGAATGTGACTGAGAAACTTGTACAAAAATCAATGCAAAGGAATCCGCACTGCAGTAAACAGGAGGAATTCCTATACAGACTAATCCACATTGCAAAAGTAGGTTACTTTAGGCGTTACTACATATAACTTTATTATTCCTGTTCTTGCTGCAGACATACGCAAAGTGCTGTCGAATTATTTGGTTCGCATGTTGTGCGTAGTCCGCGCTTGAATGCTATCTTCATTCGAGTGAGATCAAAGTCGAAACGAGATTATAATTGCTACATGCAAGGAAGGCTTCAGTTTTAAATTCAGTTTGTGTAGCCTATCAATTAACTGTCCTTCGCCGTAGCTACGTGGTTCAATGCGTCATGCTTTGACCTAGCTTACTGAATAGGGGAATAAATTTTCTCATTAAGTTTCGGTCTGTGTACAGAAACTGTGCTCAACTGCCCACTCAGCAACGTGGTGAATTTGGGAAGCTAAAGTAACTACCGAAAACCGGTTTCGCTAACGATCTATAGCTGGGGGGATCATCGTGCTAATCACACGTTAATCCCGCATTGGCTGGATGATCATTCACCTCTGCTTAAGTATGTGGACGTGAAGCCAGCATGTTTAACAACTTCTTGGGGATACGGTAGTCTAGCATTCGTAGGACATGGATAAAGGCTAATATTTGTTCTGGTATTCTTCTATCTTATCGTTTAAATTGAATATACCCAGCACCCTCCTGATATCTGCACTGCGCTGTTCATCTGTTCTTTTGTATCCTGCAACCTCCCTCAAAAATTGCATCTTGATGATCTCAATTTTATGTTTCTGACATTGTTATGTCCAACATTCTGACTCAATTGCTAAAACTTTATAAAATGTTAAGGTTGTTCTTTCTTAGTTTTGCTTAAAATAATCCTTTCTATAGTACAACATATATAATTAAAATGTTGGAGTTTCCTTTGTAGGTCCAATCCTACATTTAACATCTCTGACCTGTTCAGTATTGTTAATGTTAACTGTTATCTTCCTTTTTAACAAGTCTTTGCCTTGACAATCTAAAATCTTTATCTTTTTCATAGATATTGTCAGATTATATATTGATGCTGTCATTTGTAATTTATGTAACAAGTTTCGGAGACTGTCTTCCGATGCAGCCATAACAATATCATCAGCGATAAAAGCGTTGTGAAATTCATATTATAAAATTGGCTAAAATATTCCAGCCATTAGTTTATGACCTAGTCGAGATATAAAGTAAATAAAATTCCGTCAAAATATCAACGCAAGAACACCTGATAAATCCACCTTCTATCCTTACTTCAGATTTAAATAGCGACGACGACAGGTTTTCAATTTGAGGCGGGACATTCGGGGGTCGAATTTTATCAGGATAGGCAATCCCTTTCATTGTATCTTGCTTTTTTTTTTTTTTTTTAGAGGAGTATATTATTACTAGTAATGCATATAATTATAAGTAGATATCAGTACTGATTAATTAGTTGTGCTCGACATAAATACGAAACAAAAACTAATAAGAGATTATGGAATTTAATTACGATTAAACAAACTGAAACATGGACATGTAGGTTTATTAATATTTTGAGGAGAAAAATTCGCTCCGGAGCCGGGGATCGAACCCGGGTCCTTGGTTCTACGTACCAAGCGCTCTGACCACTGAGCTACGCCGAATTCAATCCACAGCAGGGATCGAAACTTCCTCCTTCAATGTTTCCCTCCAAGTTCGGCATATATGTTGACGTATATGTCCAATGTCAACTGCCATTATATTAGGAGCGCACTCAGCTGAGTGACTTGTTTGGCCGGGATTCCGCAGTTAAGTGCACATATGCACTGCAGCTATGAGAATATTATAGATTAATTAATTTGTCCTACAGAATAATATCTGTAATATTGACAATTAATATTTCAGGAGAAAAATTAATTGTCAATATTATAGATATTATTCTGTAGGACAAATTAATTAATCTATAATATTAATAATAATATGTAGGTTTATGCATAGCATACAACATGCAATGAAATAATTGCTAAAAGAAAGTTAAGAGCTAGGTGCATAGTATATCAATAACAAAAGTAAAGAGTAAGCTACATAGTGAAGATGTTCTGAAACGAGATTCGACTACACACTTCTGCGCAGGGAATGAAGAAGTGCTAACCAGTTAAGCCCGTCACTGTTATGTACGCAACTAGAAGGCTAAAGTAGAATAATCTGGAAGTCAAAATTTAAATCAATGTTGCATTCATGCAAAACTCAAAGCAGGTTTAATATCAATTTGAAAAGTTTGAGTCATTTTGGCTTTATATTTTAAGTTCGAGAATAACCATAAAATGTGCAAGGTGTCCCCCCACCCACATTCCAATGGCGTCTGAAACACCTTTCAATGACGCATCACTTCGGAAAAACAAGCTGCTACACGCGCGTACAGGCAGAGCCTCTTCAGATTTCATTTCCCTTATAGAGGATGAATCACCCTTCGGCGTTCTGGGACATATTTTAGAATGGTTGGTAATACTGATGCTGATATTGGAAAAGCTACCGTCTACAATACTTATACAACAAATTATTATATTAAGAATAATATATTTTATTTATTTATAATATCATCATCATAGTCATCATCATCATCATCATCATCATCATCATCAGCAGCAGCAGCAGCAGCTTTCCAAACTATGAAAGCCCTTCGCTATTAAATTAATAACAAAATGCCATCGTAAGCCTAACCTTGTCTGTACAAGCCTTTTTCGAAAAGTAAATTAATTTCAAGAAAAGATATATTCCACATACTGTAAACAAGTACTGTACAAGCCGCTGATTGCTCCTATATTGGCTTATGTTTCTGAAGTCTGGGAAATTACGAAGAGAGAAGAACAGAAACTGAAGAAAATTTAACGTAAAATTTTGAGAAGAATATCTGGTGCGGTACATGAACTAGTTAGTTCAGAATGGAGATGACTGACAAACGAAGACAGATTCTCAGGGAATCCAACATACAGAACGAGCAATTTAAAAGTCCCGACGCATTGGTCGTGCAATTGCAAAAATCAAAGCTGGCTGATAGGGTATGTAGTAAGAACTCTAGAAGAAAACAAAATTTTGAGAGCAAAGTTTTGAAAGTACCACCACCCAAACGCAGACCACTGGGAAAACCACTTACATTGCATAAACACTATTTATATTATGTCATTATAGTTTAGGTCAGTCGCCAGTTGCGTTCGGGCGTGGGTTCGATTCCCGCTTGTACAGATTACTTGGTTGGTTTCCCCCCCCCAAATTTTCCCCAACTGTAAGACGAATGTCAGGTAATCTATGGTGAATTCTAGCTCTCACTTCACTAAATCCATTTTTTTACAAACGGCGTGTATTTGACTGTTCGTCATTTACCTACGCTTCGTATAATATGAAACCAGTTGTTTATACTAATTCACCGACAGAGTCGTTGCCCAGGATGAGCCATAGCAGGCTGGTCTACGCTACAACCGCGATGAGATGAGCTGATGGTGGAGGTTTGTTGTGATGCCATAGAGGAATTGGAACTTACCGGAAATAAACCCCTGTGTTATCTGGACCACGGGTTTGCCCAAAACAACTTATAAATCGGAGGTACGCCGGGGATTGAACCCGGATCCACACGCTTAAGCTTATATGTCCAGCGCCCTGGCCACTAGACCACCGTGGCGGCGTACCATTTCGTTACCACCAATTCTATGGACGCCAAATAACCTAGTAGGTGATATGTCATCGTTTAATAACCAATGTATAAAAATACATTGTTGTTAAAATGTAGCGTAGTATATTTAATAAACATCCAAGGAAGTTGACCGCTACTGGGAAGCCAAAGCCCGAATGTTTTTAATTACTTAATCCGTAGTTTTGTTCACCACTTTCTTGTTTTTCCCTCAGTCAATGATAGTAAATATCATGTACTAGCCATTAGATAAATAAATAAATATTTAATAAACATTATGTGCCTGTGGAATGAAGATTTGTAACTTTAAGAGCACGCAACAATGTTGTCCGCCATTATTTTTGCAAATGTAGGCACCATAAATTCGCATTCAATGTGGGTTGTCGAGCAAATATTGAAGAACTTTCGAGATTTAATTTTCCACAAGCACAAAGCGTCCATGTAATACGAGCATCTCACGAGCTGATTTGCTTTGATCATTCACACACAACACTGTGACACGCCCAAACGTACCTGGAACAAAGTAGGCCTACGCCGCACATTGTTGCGAAGTTTGCTAACAACTCTCACAAGCAAGTGGCCCATCCGATACACGACGCGCTGATGTCGCAACTGAGCCTGGCACACGAATAAACTTCGTATATATACGATGATGGAAGCCAGAATATAAACTGACTTATATCACACTTCAGTAAAACTGTTGGGCTCGCATTACATCCTGTTGGACGGACCGACCATTTCGCACTGCAGTGGCGACAATGTGGAACTGAAGCAGCAGCAGCGGCGGCGAGGCGCCCGCCCGGAGCGTCGTCTTGCTATCGATCACATCTGAAGAGGAAGCACCGACGTCCTCCGCCCTCTCGCGATGTATTTCATTTCCACGTCACCTTGGCCCAGATTTACTTTCCGGAATTACCTTCCACCCACGGACACAGCTGGAAACAACAGTCGTCAAAAAGGCGGAAAGCAGGGTGATATACGATGCAATAAAAACTGCTCACAAAAGCCGTCGTTAAATCGATTTGAGACTTCCACAAAACCAGGTCTTCCAGGAACTGCTCCACCAACAACAACTTCAACATCGCAGTTTCACAAATACCTCAATGATATGCGGTTTGCCAACTTACAGTAATGAAGTGTAGTAGATTTATTAAAGTCCTACTTTGCTATACGCATGGCCATTAATTAAAATTATACTGGATGATTGAGGAAAGAACCATACGTTGAGGGGTGATATTATGAGCTATTCTGAATGAAAAACATTATAGAAACATGTCTTATTCTCAACGGTTTCGAGAAACAGATATTTGAAAATAATAGTCATGTCTCTTTTCCTTCCTCTGCATAATTGCTCACATTGATTGATGCAGACGCAGATGGCCAGTGATCCAGAACCTCAATGAAACCTATCCTGGGTGATGGATAGGTCGCAGTGGTAATTTCTTGGCCACTGATGTCACCCGACTTTACACCACTAGATTACTGTTTGTGGGGAATGGCTAAAGAGCGAAGTCTACACACGTAAAATGGATACAAGGGAGAAATTGCTTGATCGCGTTTTAAATGCTTGTGATCATTGGAATGTTCGAACCAGCTCAAATTAGCAACACGGTATCTGACTACATGAGCTGCAAAGTGCATCAAGGTTGACGGTGACATTTTTAACACGTTATGTAAAGAGAAATGGACAATTAAACACAACATACAGGTAACGATCTCTGAATTTACTGTCACCTGCACTGTTTCCGTTTCTCGTGGTTTCGATTGGTTTTCTCCAAAACCACTGAGAATAAGACATTTAGGGTGCTATTCATAGACATTTCGCTAGCCCCGCTACGAGCGTGCTAAACTAGCCTCGACTTTGCCAGAGGAGGGACAAATTATTCATATCGCTAACATTGGTTTATGAACATGAAAAACGTTAGTTTCGCTGATCATCCACCGGAAGCCCGCGCTAAAAATGTGTATGAATATGGCCCATTATGTTTATGCACAGTTTTTCCCTCAGAAACTCCCATACTGTCACTCCTCAACGTATGGCCTTTCCTTCCAGAATCATCCTGTATGTCAAGAAGAATATGTAGAAGAAGCAACACCTCATCGTCCTAATTCCGTATGCTCGGGACGCCAAATGTCCCGGTTTTTTTAATTGCGTCCCTTTTCCTAAATTATTGTTAAAATGATCATTTTTTCTTTTATTTCATTTACTAATCACGTAAGACATTGATTAATTCTATACTGTTTCCATCAGATGTCACCGTAATGAATTCAATGAAGACCATGTTAATCACAAAATGCAATTTCAAAAATGTGTCTTGCACGGACTTCTATATTTTTCTGAAGTAAAGGCCAACACTTTTAGAGAAAATTCACTCATCAAAGAACTATGATGCTGATTGTACAGTTGATCTTCATGGGGAATGTTAAATAGTTAAAATTTAATATTCTGAGGCAAGAAATGTTGTTATGAAACAAGTTCAGAATACAGTGACATGGATATAATGTAAGGTCCAATTAATATGAAGTATTTTTAAACAGATAAGTTAACCTAAGTAATTCAGACTAGTAATATAAATAAATGTTAACAATAACTTAAGCCAAGTATCCATGCTACTCTATTATGTACTTGCATAATTAATATAGCCTAGTTATTATAAACAGTGTAGTACTAATTACTTTAAAATAAATAAAACTGGACCTTATTGCTCACTGACATAATATAAACACAAGTAATAAAGCATGTTTAGATAAAATATGGATTCAAGTCAACTTTAATAAGTGTCCCGTTTTTTCTTTCATTTTGAAAATCTGGTCACCCTACAGTAGCGTCACAAATACTGAATAGTTGACGCGAACTGACGCTTGTCGTTTATGGAATTTCCGACGGTCGAATGACAGAAGGGTAGAGTCTCGCATGGCACAGAAGTCGCGTTCGTGTCACACAACTCACGCGTGTCTCATTGTCCCTTTGAGAGATGACGAACAGCGGGCCTGTATGGTAAATAAACGGTGTGGATTTGTAGGTAGAGATTAAACATTTCCATTAGAAATGTTACGCATAAACAATTGCAACTCGTATCACATAATTGGCCATGTTTGGTAGGCCGTTGCCAACTTATTATTATACATAACGCTTTAATAACATTTTATCATGTATAGATTAGATTATTCAAAATAATTATCTTGCTGTTAATAATTCCAATTGAGCATTTTATTTTTATTTTTTCAATTTAGGATACCATTTTCATGAAGGCAATAAACAATACTTTCAAACCACATTACACAAAACACTTCAAAGTTAAATTGAAATGCAATATTAATTCATTTGTTGTTCAAACAAGCTATAAACACAGTCTAGTATATACAGTCACGAAGCTTGAGTTGATGAGGGTACTAGGAACAATAGACTGTGCCGGTACTGTTTCATATTGTATGTGATGAGGCGATAGTAGCGATCCTAGTGGTTAGCAACTATCTATGGATGCATATTCCCTATGTATTCCTTCGTGACTGTGCATACTAGAATGTGCTATAAACTAGATTCACGTCTACAACCGAACCCAATGTAAACAAAAAACGACGTGACTCGTATGGTTTCAGAACTGAAAACAGTCGGGCGCAGAGGGTAGTAGACCTTTAGTTCGCAATCATATTGATGTTTTGAATTTTTCTTATAAAGTGCATGTTGTTTCTTAATGTTATTTCCTACTTTCTTGTATATTTTTTCTTGTGTATATTTAATGCGTAAGAAATGACTGTAAATAAGTAACAATCATAATGGTGACTCTTTCATCGCTCATTTAATATTGAGTGTACATAACACAAAATGTGTTCGGGGCAGAAAAAGATATCAGGTGACAGGCAGCATTAAAATATATGAGCCGTTCAGAGCAAAAGTGGTGTAAGTCAAAATTGGTAATGAGGTTTAAAGTAAAAATTCTGTAAAATACAGCGTAAAGTAGCAATTAATATGTCCTCCTTGCTATCCACTGACTACTAATAGTTTAAATAAAATAAATATTAATTGCTACTTTGCACTGTATTTTACAGAATGTTTACTTTAACCCTCATTACCCACTTTTGACTTACACCACTTTCGCTCTGAATGGCTCATATGTATCATATGCGGAGACTGAGAGGAAGGCAGAAAAGAAGGAAGATTGGAGAACGCAGGGTTTGCAGTGAAAGATCTGCAGAAAACTATGAATTAATGGAATGAATGAACATAAAATGTGTAAAATAAAACACAAGAAAATACCAAATATTATTCAGAAACGATATACACAACATTAAAAGAAGAGTTAAAAATTTCAATTTTTATTGCGATCTACACTCGCACATTCACCACGCCTGATTGTTGTAAAGTTGTGAGGCACGTATCACGTGGTTTTTGTTTACATTAGTTTCAGTTCTAAACGTCAATCCAGTATATCTGAATGTTAATACTATCAAATACAATTATTCTAGTTGGTAATGATCAGTAGATACTCTTCTTCTCTCTCTTTTTACATGACCTGCCCTACTAATTTAGTAGATAATTACGTAAGATACGAAATTTCCATTGTTTGTAAGTTACATAAGTTTCTAACGGTAATGTTAAATCCATATGTACAAAATGTACAATAATATTTTGAAATCCACATGGCATCTTTAACTCAATTTTGGATGGAATTCTATACGTACTTATCTCTTCTGCAAAATGGAAGTAACATAACTAAGCAGATTTTAACAGCTCTTTTCTTGGATGGAGTACGCTACAACAAAAAATTCTAATACCATATTAGTCCATAATGAATATTTTTCTCGGAAAAAAAATTGTCCTCCAAATGTCAACACTGTGTTACTCGATAAGTATTATCAATATCAGTCTGTTTTATTGCTCTTATCATTAGAGAAACTGATAAGGAATGATATATGTCTTTGCAATTTTTAAATAAAATCGACGGTTTTCTTTCAAATTAAATAAAAAGATTTAACACGCATCATTATTTCTTGCCATTAGACAATCTGGCAATCCTACCGCAGTGACTATGGAACGGAATGCTACTATTCAGACCTGAGTTCGTGTCTATTCGTAGATGAGTCGGCGACGCGCTGTTGCCAAACTACACAGACTTTCAGCCTAATTTTGTAATTAACCATGAACTTATTAGGCTATTATAAAACGCATAATAGTTTTTATTTCAATGTATTCTATTATCCCCTTCAATCTGCACAATTATATCACTTCCACCTGTAGACATCATAGGCCTATACAAGGCTTTCGAGTTAAGGCTGGTTCACAATAAACCGGGAACGGAAATGACAACGAGAACGGGAACTGAAATATTGTTAAAATAAATGTATTTAAATGTGAGCATTCACAATTAAATATTGTGAATGCTCACATTTAAATACATTTATTTTAACATTATTTCCGTTCTCGTTCTCGTTGTCATTTATCTTTCCGGTTTATTGTGAACCAGCCTTTACTCTGAAACGACTAGGAAATGCATCACGCTTTCAGTCAGTTGCTGATCAACAGATTCGCGTCAAACCTAATGACGATATGACAATTCTTTATCATCTTCCTGAGAATCTTCACGGAAATAGAGGTTGAATAGTGTAGTATACGTACTCAGTTCTATTACGTAATAGGAAGTTACGTTGTATTACGCGTATGTATGTATGTATGTATGTTGTGTGTATGTATGTATGTGTGTATGTATGTATGTATGTATGTATAAATCCAACCTTTATCCGTTAATTTTACTACAGACAAAAGTATTACAAATTTGTTTAAAAAAAGAGAAAGATTACTCAACTGAATTGTTGTTTAAACATTTCTAAGTTTTGGACATTAAACAAATTTATTATTTTATTTTATTAAAATATTTTCACAAAAATCTGATTAACTTTGAAAGGTATATACATAAATATAGAACTAAAAATATGAATTCTCTGCGTTTGTCTGAACCAAAATGTAAAACCAGTGCAGCTTTTTATCATAGCATGAGTCAAGGGCCCAGATTATTAAACAAACTGTATTCTAATATAATTTTAACCACGAATCCTCTCCAAATTAATAAAAAAAATTGTATTGGATTTATAGTTTGGTTTTAAACATATTAAACAATTTTTAATCTGTATTCACTCTCAATTTTAATTTTATTTTTGTCTGTATTGGAATCCCCTCCTGAGCAGTCTTTTACTCATTCAGGAGTGAGCTAGTTTATCTTACATTGTATTAACTTGTATTCATTTCAAACTTACTAGCAATAAAATAAATAAATAAACAAACAAATAAATAAATGTATGCATGTACGTACAGTTTTGAAGGAGTGCCTACATTTTTTTTTTAATTACGGCAGCATAAAAGCAAAATTTGAAATTTATAATTACATAGGCCTACTAAAAGGCATTCATTGCAATCCTCGTATTATAAATAGCTCGGGGTTATTTCGATTTGCTATGAATGGCTTTCAACACTAGTGTTAAAAGGTTACATTATTTTATCGGTTATTTGATGACGCTATATCAACAGTTCGGTTATATAAATCGACTGAATTGGTAATAGCGGGGTGACATCTCGGCGTAATGTATCTGAAAATCTGTACTGTATTACCTGACATTCGCCTTACAGTAACTGGAGAAAATCTCGGAAAAAAATCAAGATCAGGTAATTAGCCCAAACGGGATTCGATTCCGGACACGGAGTCATGCTCGATACCCCTAAACCAGTCATGTACGAGTCATGCTCGATACCCCTAAACCAGTCGTCGGCAAAACGTCAACATAGGGGGTGGAGAGAACTGAAGCTCGCCCGTGTAGTCTGGAAATAATTCACCGAACTACGGTGAAATCTGGTTTGTAATTGCTCAAATCTTGGCCCGTCAATCTGGAGCGCGCTTTACATTTAACGTGTTTCATTTTCGAAACAAAAAAAAAATTGCTTACATATATATGTCGAGCCGAACATTGAAATAAACCTTGCACGAAATGACCTAAGAAGTGGGTATTTTGAATTGTACTGAATTTTCAGGAAATTTTTAAACCTGAGCAATTTTCCAATTTTCCCTTTTTTAGGCTTCTTTGCAAACTTTCAAAATTTTATATTAAAATGATATCCGGCAACGCTTTTTTCTTAATCAGTAATTAATATTATTGCAAAGTACACGTGACAAAGGAGTTTTGTATATTGCCTCTTTATGGTGGTAATATGAAACCCTTTAAAGTAGTTTAGAACATAACAAACACATTATATTTTCTTCCTGTGCACAACAAAAGAATTTCTCTTCCTATTATTCTACAAATATTCGTTTTATGCACTCTTTACGTTTAGTGATTTGGAAACAGACATGCTGATCGCCAGTTACAACTACTTGTCTGTGCTGGAACTACCTCTGCAAAAGTGTGACGTAAGCTGCCGCTTGCCGCATGAAATGCCCTAAACCATTCCATTCCATGATGATGTACTACTACGTTAGTGGGTGGTTCCTGAACAGCAGTCAGAATTGTATCTCTCATACTTGAGATTCGTATAATCTTACTAATACCTCCTCACTGTAAATTCCACTTACACTGGATACAGTTACGAAACACGTTTCCGAGAAGAAGAGTTGCGTTATCGCTACCGTACGATGCGTTATCAGACACTTTCTTGAACGTGAAAATCTGCGAAAGCTGTTAGAGGCAACAGGTTCCACGCCCATCATCCGCGTATACAATTACAGCAAACTGTATGCCGGATACAGAAACATATAGTTTCTGTTCTTTTTAACGACCAGCTGAAACTGAATGGACAGTTAATCAACTACTGTCTACAGATAAGAGGAGGAATATAGGCAGACGGTATTATTACGCTTCGCGATATCCCATCTCATGTTTCATCTCACGTAGGCCTAATCCTCTAAAATAAGGGCAGCATATGAAACAATTTGTACTTCTGCACTGTTCCGAATACGTACAACGCACTGAAAACATCCAGAAACATTATTGTAACAGCAAGAAACACCGTAAAATTCACTTCGGAATTCAAACTCCAATTATGACTAGGCCTACGTTCAATACCATTTGGCGTAAGTGGTGTAATAGTTTCAATACTCGCCACTGAGTACGAGATCCGTGGGTTCAAACCCGACAGAGGACGGTAAAAATCCATAGCATGGCTTCCTTCGGAAGAAAAGGAAATAAAGCTGGGAATCCCATATCGTAGATTTACGATATGTAAAAGAATCCTAAAGTCTAAATTTACATGCCATTTTTCGCCTACACCCAAATCTGGAGGTAGCACAATAGATCCATAACAGTGGTCTAGCAGAGCATGAGTTTGTTCCAGCAATATACCAGGTACATTGACGAAAGTAACGTGTTCTAAATAAAGTGTCCTATGTAGGCTTACCACCATCTCTGTAATGCTGTGGTATTACGTGTATTCATCATTAGTAGTGACGAACATTTTCCCCTTATTAAGTAATGTTTTTAGGTTAATGATTTTGCTAAGTTTCATAACAAATTGTAGTGATATAATAATTATCACTTCCTCTTATCCTGGCTGGTAGGTGAACTAATTGCTACTCAATGAGTCACTATTTAACTATATATATTTTTTGTTTAATAATATTAAGAGTAACTATCACAAGAAAACTTCACACGCGCAATTCAAAACGAATCAAGATTTAAAAATAAATTTTATCTGGAAATTAACTACACTAACCAATCATAGACCACTTTTAACATAACGATAACGCAGGACTCGGCACTTGTAATGATATGGATGACTAACCAAGCTGCGAATGCGTTATTCAGTTGTGAAAGATAAAGTAGGGAGTCTACTACAGAATAACGAAGTCGGGGAATCACGAACCGCGCCACATATTAATGTTTCCCTCAGTCAACAATAACTAATTATTTTAAATTAATAAAGAACAGACATGCATCGATCTCATGTGGAGCAAACAGTGTTGTGACAATTTATTGAATCTGTCAAGTTCTCAGGATATTATATTCGTCTGCGCTTGTTTCTTAATCAGTATCAATGTTATGGCAGAGAAAACTTGACAACGCGCTGTTTTGATCAATGTTATGGCAAAGCAAACTGGACAATGGCACTGTTTTGATCAGTGTAATGACAAAGTAAACTTGACAACGGCGCTGTTTTGATCAGTGTAATGACAAAGTAAACTTGACAACGGCGCTGTTTTGATCAATGTTATGGCAAAGCAAACTTGACAATGGCGCTGTTTTGATCAATGTCATGGCAAAGCAAACTTGACAATGGCGCTGTTTTGATCAGTGTAATGACAAAGTAAACTTGACAACGGCGCTGTTTTGATCAATGTTATGGCAAAGCAAACTTGACAATGGCACTGTTTTGATCAGTGTAATGACAAAGTAAACTTGACAATGGCGCTGTTTTGATCAATGTTATGGCAAAGCAAACTTGACAATGGCGCTGTTTTGATCAGTGTAATGACAAAGTAAACTTGACAACGGCGCTGTTTTGATCAATGTTATGGCAAAGCAAACTTGACAATGGCACTGTTTTGATCAGTGTTATGACAAAGTAAACTTGACAACGGCGCTGTTTTGATCAATGTTATGGCAAAGCAAACTTGACAATGGCACTGTTTTTATCAGTGTAATGACAAAGTAAACTTGACAACGGCGCTGTTTTGATCAATGTTATGGCAAAGCAAACTTGACAATGGCGCTGTTTTGATCAGTGTAATGACAAAGTAAACTTGACAACGGCGCTGTTTTGATCAATGTTATGGCAAAGCAAACTTGACAATGGCACTGTTTTTATCAGTGTTATGACAAAGTAAACTTGACAACGGCGCTGCTTTGATCAATGTTATGGCAAAGCAAACTTGACAATGGCACTGTTTTTATCAGTGTAATGACAAAGTAAACTTGACAACGGCGCTGTTTTGATCAATGTTATGGCAAAGCAAACTTGACAATGGCACTGTTTTGATGAGTGTAATGACAAAGTAAACTTGACAACGGCGCTGTTTTGATCAATATTATGGCAAAGCAAACTTGACAATGGCACTGTTTTGATCAGTGTAATGACAAAGTAAACTTGACAACGGCGCTGTTTTGATCAATATTATGGCAAAGCAAACTTGACAATGGCACTGTTTTGATCAGTGTTATGACAAAGTAAACTTGACAACGGCGCTGTTTTGATCAATGTTATGGCAAAGAAGACTTGACAACGACACTATTTTGATCAATGTTATGGCAAAGAAAACTTGACAACGGCGCTGTTTAAATCAATGTTATGGAAAAGCAAACTTGAAAATGGCACTGCTTTGATCAATGTTACAGCAATATAGTACGAATTATAATAAATCAATAGCTTAACTTTTCACTTTCTAAGCACAAGTGCAATGACTGGCTACTGACGAAGTCTGCATATATGTTAATGAATAGCATCGCTATTGCGTCACGCATTCGTACCACTAACTTACTTTCCCTTGCCGTTTCATCCCGCTCTTCAATTTGTGAGTCACAAACAATAATTAATGTGTCATGTCAAAAAAAAACTTTGCTTACAGAAAGAACTCTATTACATAACCAGTGTTTGCTTGACACAGGAGCCTATTCCACAAAGGTATGGTGTTGTACATTACAAATTACTGATGAAAGATGTTGTAAAGTATGGAGTTGTATCGTTTTCTTCCACGAAAGAATTTTATTAAAGTGTGTTGTACATTACCAATGAATCGCTACTAGTGACGTCATATCAATAAACATACTACGTCATAACATGAAGCAGCTGGTTATCTTCATATTTCATTCATCGAATTAGGTTATGTTTGTCTCTTTAATCGTAATGTATTTTAAGGTAGGTTATACAGCAGAGATTCGTAGATTCTATGAATTTCGTAACCCTGCAATGTTATTTATTTTAGTTTACTTCTTTAATAATAAAAAATTTACTTTCGTATTATCATGATGTTCTTCCGCGATACCCACATAATGCTCGTTCATAATTTCCCATATTAGCCAACAGATGCCACTATTAACGATCTTCACCCCCAAACTTAATTGTTACTAAATTACAAACTATGTAAAATTATAGAAATGGTGTCAAAGGAGCCGAAATTGTTTCTTTTGAAGGAAATAGAAGCAAAAGAATATAACATACAGCACATGTTTGAGGGGGTCAGAAGCAAAGAGGTACAAGTGACATTTCTAAAAATACGAGTTAAGTGCATCCGGCGCACGATAATACATTCAAAATTTTAGTGGCATCTGTTAACGACATCACACACTAAAATTGAAATTACAAATTTCACGGAATTTACGAAATCTTCAGTACTTTCAATCACATTTTCTCACAAATAACTTAAGTGCCCTTATACTTCTTTGCTTCTCACCCCTCATTTATCAAAATATTTATCTTAATATTATGAAATGAATATATTTAAATCGCATTGCTACATGTACGGTATGTATTAGTCTCCTTTCATTGGTAGAGAATACTTGACAGTTCACTAGTAAGTTAGAAATACTAGTACTTTTGTGAAACACAATCATAAAACTTAATTGGTAATTTGTAAGTATAGAGTGGTAAAGTATTACTGTAGAAAAGTCTTTTGTGGCACAGAAACTCTAGTATTTTTACTACTTTGTGGAGAATTTACTTGTAATGTACAATATCATGTCTTTGTGGAATAGGCCTCAGGAGTAGGGCAGACACTTGCAGTGATCTTGCGCTCTTCCCTCACCCTCTAGATGCCACCCAACCTTCCCAACTACCTATTCCGTCGGACAACCACAACAAGAACACTGAGTGCAACGCCGCTACATTTAATAAGATAATTATGCGAGTAGGTACCTGCTTGAGTGCGACGGACTTCTCCGCGGAGACGCCGTCCATCTCGAGCCTCGCCCTCACCGCGGCGGCCGCCGTCTGCTCCTGGTAGCTCACTTCGCCTGTCTGCACGCGCTTCATCTCCGTGGAGTTGGCCGTCGCCTGCTCCGAGCTGAAGCCGTCCGTCACCACTTTGGTCTTGGAGGCCGACGTGACGCGCTTCTGCTCGAACTTGAGTGTCTCGGCGCTGCTGGAGTTGTGGCCCACGCCGCTCACCAGGTTCGGGCTGGTGAGGCACACGGTGCCCGTGACCGGCGGCGGAGTGTCGGGGTCGGGGAAAGTGACGAGGGGCTCCGGACTCGCGCCGCCGCTTCCACCCCCGTCGTCTCGGTCCAGCTCCTCCATGGAGCTCCTCAAGCGGCTGCTGAAGTTCATGGCGGTGGTGCTGGACAGGTTCTTCATCTCCGAGATGCTGGACTTGAGCTCGGAGAGGTCCGACTTCATGGAGGAAGCCTTCATCTCGCTGGACGACGTGACGTGCACCCTCTGAGACGAGGACGACGACTTGGCTTGCAGCATCTGTGAAACAAAAACGTATATTTAGAACTGCCCAGCTATTTCCATATGCCATCCTGACGGCGGCGGTTACTAATGCTCCTGGCCCCGCTCCAAGAGCAATATGCTACACAAATAACAATGTTACCTGCAGGCCTTGAGCCACAGACCTAGACCTGTGAGGCAGATACGCTACCTAGTGCAGATATTCACAACTAAATCCGCAGCTTAGTTAGTGATATTCGCTATCCTCACTTCGTACAGCATATTTTCTTTCACATTTTATGTTTAATATACATCGCGATTCATGTCGTAAGACGAAAAGTGAACATAGTGAATTCTATGCAAGTTACGTCAAACTTGCGTCACGTGTTGCTGGCACTGATATCATTGGACGGCTGATGGCTCCTCGCCGAATGAGCCTATTTATTGCACTTTTACTCATTGGAAATTCTTAGTGGTTTGTACCGGTTACTACGGCTGAAAACCAAGCCTTGAGATTTCCCTTTCTCTTGTCGATACTCCACCACTGCTCTATTATAGTCATTTCACCATTCCAATGTCTATGAACTTATCATTAGACGCGGATTTTAGGTAAAACAGTTTTTTATATAGAGAGTGAAAGTGAAATAGTCTTGCAGATTTCCAGAGGGAATAGCTTATGTTGTATGTAACAAAAAACTATATTAATATCATATTGGTGGAAAGTTCACATTTTTTTTTTTCAGAAAAAAGTTTTTTCCCAAATGTTTAACAATCTCTTATTCGGTACCTATTGCGAGTAGAATAGTAATTTTTGTCCATATCGATAGGAAATCTAATAAATAATAATTTATCCCTCTGGCGTATTTCAATAGCGTGCACGGTTTTCGTGTAAATTTAATTTTAAAAACCTCTAAATTCAAGCCATTGCACGAAGCAAGTGGCAACGTCCTGGCAGAGAGCAGCTCACCTACCAACACTCACCGAGTTCGTTGACCTCTACATCTGTATCTCGAGTAGAGTGTGTTAGCGGCGATGTTGCCTACTGAAACTTCAAACTTAATTTTCTAATTATTAACCGTGCATTTAATCAAAAAACGTAATATATGTTTACGTGAACCCTATCGTTCCTTCAATCTGCAAGGTTATTTCACTTCCAACCTGTATGTAGGTAGATATTTGCTCACACAGTTGTATAATTGTGTTTCGTGTATAATTAAGTCCGAATATAGGCCTACATAGAGACTCTGCGAACGTACAGGAAGGTCAACCGACCAGCGGTAAGATCCCTACACTAATGTAGCTGTTTGCCTCCGTGAACGCGCAGCTTCACCTGATCAAAACTTAAGTACTAAGTACATATTAAACGAGGTATTCCCATCTCCCTCTATCATTCCACCAACACTTTCCACTTGCCCCTCGTTTCATCTATCATCTGCAATAGTAAAAATTGGCTGAAGCAAGATGGTACACCAGTCAAGGTCAGCTGATCAGAAATGGCTACTCATTCACGAAATGGAACCTGGCTCTATTAGAAGCTGAGGCAGGATGGCCACTTGTCAGTATCGGATTCACAAATGCGACCCAGGCCACCTGTCGGACTAGTACAACCATGGCATATATAGGGCGCAATTGGTCAAAGCGTGCCTGACTGTACGGACCCGACAGCCCTCTAAAAGTCAAGTCAGACTCTTATTAAAATAACAGTTGAAAAAACTGAGCGCCATGTGCGACCTGGTGCCGGAATTTGTCTACCCCTGTACGGTACATAAATGTAATGTAGTAATTTTGATTCATACTGGTTGAGTGGAAGAGAAGGCCGAATGGCCTTAATTCTGCCAGTTACAATAAACCATTATTATTATTATTATTATTATTATTATTATTATTATTATTATTATTATTATTATTATTATTATTATTATAAATGCATAACCACCCATATATACTAATATGAAATTCACAATTTTTTTTTTAACTGACTGTACAACAAACGCCACGCAACAGTCATCCGACACGCAACAACACAACAGTGTCGAAGTTAAACTCTTGCAGTTATAAAATTACTAACTCAACGTTGCAAATTACTTAATTATTTCTGTGTTCTGCTAGTCTCTCGCGTCATCCGCTCGTTCGTGTCTCCAGTTTGCACTTACGTGTAACTGAAATCCCCAAAGTAAGATTCCACGAAAGCCTCGCAGACTCGAGAGTGCCTTGAGATATGGTTGAAATACTGTATTTTGCAAGCAGCTGTGTAATCTTAAATACTCTGCAATGTATAAATTAGATACCCACTGACAAACGTCACTGAATTTAGTAGAAAGCTTGGAAAAAGTATGAAAATGTAATTTTAGAACAAACAGCACATTTATTTTGAAGATAATGGTTAAAATTTATGGTAAACGAGAACAAGGTGTATAGTACATCGTGCTACTTTCTTGCAGTATACCGATTGTAAATATTTCGAAATCGCCTTTTTTTCTCTCCTTTTACGGAGGAGGGTCCCGAAGTCTTGCACCTCAGTCTGAAGCTTATTATGCTTACCACTCCTGTTTTGTGAATGATATGTGTCGCCGAACGGTCGCGCTCTTGTACGAATACAGCACGCTGCACCAGGAACTGAACCCGGGCTATGGTAATAATGATGATAATGATATGTGAATGAATAACGGCGAAATGAGCCTGAAGTCCAACGCTGAAATTTACCCAGCAATTCTGCTTCACTTGGTTAAAGGAAAACCGCGAAAGAAACCCAACCATGTAACAAATTCCAACCAGGATTTGAACCCGGCCCGCTCGTCTCATGATCAGACATGCTAACCGTTACTTCACAGCGATGGACAAAAGGACCTTTACAAAAAATAAATTAATGAACAAACCTATTCGAATTTTATTTACTCGCTTTTTCTCAAAAACTGCCAATAATGCATTAACTGATTTATCAGCCCCTTCAAATATTAGAACATTATGAAAATTTGAATCACTACTACAATAATTATTATGTTTACTGTATACTTAGAGGATACTTGTGATTACTTTTAGCATTGAATTTGTGACTTCTTTCGATTATCTGCGTTTCTTTATCTAATAGAGTATTCTCTCGAGTGGTATTCAATCTATGGCACGCGTACCCCCAGGGGTATGTGAGGTATTCTCAAGAGGTACTTATCCCACTGATTTCATGACTACGTATGTAAAAGTGCTGACATATTTTATTACATATGGGCAGGACATGTAGCACGTATGGGCGAATCCAGAAATGTATACAGTGTTAGTTGGGAGACCGGAGGGAAAAAGACCTTTGGGGAGGCCGAGACGTAGATGGGAGGATAATATTAAAATGGATTTGAGGGAGGTGGGATATGATGATAGAGACTGGATTAATCTTGCACAGGATAGGGACCGATGGCGGGCTTATGTGAGGGCGGCAATGAACCTTCGGGTTCCTTAAAAGCCATTTGTAAGTAAGTAATTATGAAGGGTTCAGAACCATAGTGGGCCAAGCGCCATTTATTAAAAATGGAGAAAACAAGGGTTAAAATTAAGTGATGACCATAATTTAACGAAGCATATATATAAGTATGGACATAGAAACTAAATGATATGTCAATCTTCATTAAATTATGGTATTTAGCCTACTCAACTTTAACCCTTGCTTTCTCCGGTTTTAATAAATGGCGCTTGGCCCACTATAGCTCTGAACCCTTCATATGTTGATAATCATTGCAATTTACATATTTTCATTGTTTTTTGTTATTTCTCATATAACTACAATGCAGTTCAGGGGTACTAAAATTAAAAAAAATGTATTTTGGGGGAACAATAACAAAAAAGTTTGAATACCACTGCTTTAGATCATTTCCACTGGTCTTACGTCGTTTATGCAGAACTGTCTACAAAAGGAAAATCAATCTTGCCAAAAGACGAGTTTATTTCCTGGATCAATATACAGTATGTAAGTTAAATCAGTGAATACAAGAAGAGTACTTTCCTAAAGGACGAGTATTTTCTGTGGACCAAAATTGCAATACAAATGTAGTATAAGTTAGTATTTCACCGTGAACCAAAATAATAAAAATAGAGTATTTTTTCTCGATATAGTTTGCGGCATATGCAGAATCCCATTATACTACTGGTAACAGAGTGATGTGGAATTACGTTTTAAATTATGTTTTATTGTATTTTATCATGTTTTACGATTAAATTTTCCTAAAAGACGAGCATTTCTCATGGATCAAAAATGAAATACAAATGGAGTAAAAATTATTATTTTCCGTATCACATGCTGATGAATCGTTAGTGTTTTAATGTTTATGTTTGTGACACTGAATATCAGCTGACAATGAGCGAAGAAAGACATCATGGCTGATTATCAAAATTGACAGTGGGAAAAAGTCTAAAGAATATATGTTTTATAAAGCTTAATTATAATTAACTCTTAATAGAGAGTATTTCAGACCCGCTGTCTACTAATCGTTCAGGGCAACGACTTCAGCCACGAGCAGTAGCTCCGCGAATGCTGATGCAGATGGACTTACTCAGCAAACACACGACACGAGAAACGCTGACTTGTCAGAACGCTCGCTTACACACGGTAAGAACAGAGAACGTAATGCAACTAGTTTAAAAACTCGCAAGAGCTGTTCCCCTAAATCTTAAACGCTGATTTATTTTAATTGGTTTATTTTACGACGCTTTAACAACTATGGTTATCTAGCGTCTGAATGAGATGAAGGCGATAATGCCAGCGAAATGCGTCCAGGGTCCAGCGCCGAAAGTTACTCAGAATTTGCTCTTAATGGATTGATGGAAAACCCTGGAAAAAGCCTCAACCAGGAAACTTGACCCAAACAGGATTTGAACTCGGGCCCGCCTGTTTCACGATCAGACTTGCTAACCGTTACTCCTCAGCGGTGGAATGAACACACAGATACTTTCATTACAGTGTTTATGAGGAATATTATAGAACCAGAAATGTTTAATTGTGGCAAACTTGGCCTAAAAGAAATTTGTGCCGTTTAGTTGACTCGCGAAACTACTCAATTGGTCACGGAAATGTTAAGCATGAAGGAAGACAGCAGGAAAGAGTGTTTTCGCCTGGGCAGGATGACGTGTCCGGGTGATTCAGAGATGGCAGATCCGCATCCCGACACCTGTCTCCGCCTCACCTGTGCTGTGGACGTGCTTGTGACCTGGGGTCTCGCGACCATGGCAGCGTTCTTCTTTTGGAAATTCTCCATCACTGCCGCCATGTCTCCGTTCTCGGCACTCTCTACCGGGAAATCGGACATCTGGAACAAACGAAATTAAACGTTACAATCTCTAGGCCGAAATAGCTTATAAAAGTGTGCTACATTAATATTAGTTTTCCTCGTAACACTCCAATCCGTAGATGTCTAGTTTACGTATACCACTTTCCGTTTGCTCTGCGATCTATCGATGACTTGAGGAGTTACAAAATTCCAGATGTTCCCCTTATTGAATGTATTAAGGGAGGATTATGGAGAAAGTAACATTTTCTATGTTTTTAAGATACAGCTTTCATTTTCGGTACATATATATATAAAACTTAGAAATCCAATAGAGTTAGCAAAATTTGACTTCCTACAGTTCTTTTTTAAGTTATTCTATTTTTTTCTACAAAAAGTGGGCAAGTTTTCAAAATTCCACTCCTCATCCAAATTTCATGTAATCAGTCTGAATATTTTTACACAGCACCATTGCTATGTGCAACAGTCCGAGATTATAGAGAAGAAATAAGTTTGGAAATAATCCCATTTTTTTATTGTTTTGTTTAAGTTACATTTTTTTTAAAAAAGCCGGAGAGTTAGTAAAAATTCATGTACAAAACTGTTAAGTGAATACAGGCCTACAGAAAAAATTCAGCTACTTGACTATAAAATTGTAGAAACCTTAATGATTTGGATGGAAATACACAGAATATGAGCACTGTTAGTACCGGAGAAAAATGACTTTAAAGTTGGCACTCCAACGCCATTAGTTGGGTTTCCAGCGTCTTACGCCTTTGAAACATGTAGAGTAGGATATTAGGGACCATTCAGAGATAAAAATAAAAATCCTTTTTTTTACCATAAACTGTAATATTTGAAACTGATCAAAAAGAGAAAAAGGAATTTGTTGGGTTACTGGTTGAGAAGAAACTACCTATTGAAGAATGCACTGAAAGGAATGGTGAACGGAAGAAAATTTCGGGGCAGAAGAAGATATCAGATGATAGATGACATTAAAATATACGGATATTATTGAGAGAGAGTAAGATCAAAAGCAGAAAATAGGAAAGATTGGAGAATGCTGGGTTTGCAGTGAAAGACGTGTCCTCGGGCAGAAAACTACGAATGAATTAATTTCTCTTATTGACCTCCGTTGGTCCAGAGAACATTTCGCTAGGATTATATAAAAAAATGCAAATAAATATTCAGGACACAGCACGGAGATTGCATAACTTGTGGTATGGTTACGGATCTGAATCGCAACCAGAGCTTGCATAGAAGTAACTGCAGGTTACCGCACACAAAAACAAACTGGAAAAGGACCCCCCACAGAATGTAGTAGGCCTATCTATAAAAGTATTCTTGAATTATGAGTGGCGTACGTAAACTAGACAATTACGCTTCAATATACCATTTTCTTTATAATTTACCATCACACACAACTTGGTGCCTGGATATAACCGTAACTCCATGTGATAAATCACACAAATGACATTCGCTGAATGTAAAAAAATATCTCGTAACACGACGATGCAAGATGTACGAGTATGTAACAATTCCTGTCATGAAAGAGGCATATTGATTCACGTGTTTTGTTCCTTATTTGAATGAGAGATCCTGCTGCTACGCACAACACACGGGAACAAAAAAAGTACTTAAATCATTGAATATAACCTCATAATTGTATTGTAGCACACCGCTCTATAAACACTATGTGATCACTGCGAAAGTTATAAACCCACCCAATTCGGCCCAAATACCTTCGATTCTTATATTTCTTATTAGATTAACGATTTTCTCAGACATTTTCACACGAAATCACGTAACTATTCGGTATCATCATAATGTTTGCACTACGTGGGAAAGCACACTTTGCTTCGGTCCAGGGCAAAACTGTGCACCTATCTTCCAAAAAGCGTATATGCAAGACAGACTAAAAAGCTACACAGACTAAACACTGTCACTGATCCTTCAATTTATGAAAATTCGTTTATTTTTATTTTTGCAGATATATGTGTATTTCTAAAGTTACACAATCTCTCAGTTTCATTTCATCTTGAAATAGCGCAACACAAATCAAACGTCAGTCCCGTGTGTGGTGCGTAGCGAGAAAGAAGATTCATTGAACAAAGATTACGAAATGATGCACAAAGAACTAATTCAATGAAAGAATGAGCTAACCCATCGGCCAATAAAATTAGTGAGGTTTTGATAAATGTGACACATTATGATATAACAAAAAATTCTTCCTCGAAATTTATGTAGGGCCATACACCAACACAGTATTCCGGAACGAAAAGGTTGAAGTGTAATAAAAAAGAAAAACAAGCCCATCATTAGCTCACTCTCTCACGTATTCATCCAACTGACCGATTTCAGGAAGGCTTCCCTGGCCTCGTTCATCACGGGAAGATTGTGCATCCCGCAACAAGTCGTATCCTCTCTATTCGAAGACCTCCTCTTTCACACTGGACCGAAACGTGTCTCAACTTGCGGGATTAGCAGAAGTTTCGTAACTGGCGGCAGTTAAAACAACTTTCGTTTCCAACAGACTATCAAGAGGAGACGCCTATCCTATCCGAACATCAACCGCGATAAAACACATTCCACAAGTGCACTTTGTTATTCACAGCTCCGCACTGCACGGAGAAGACCTGTGTCATGGCGGCACGACTGCTCCACGATAAGCCGATACGTGCGTCACTCCCAGATAACACGAGTCTCAAGAAGCAGATAACACACAGCCAAATTAATTTGAACGCTACGACAACATTACAGATGAGGCGACGTGCATCAGCTGCTTCCTTCAAGGAAAACTACAATTCAAGTCAGTGTTTGTGAAATAGTTTAAAATTTTCTCACGGACTGCCAGGTTATCCGACATCCGCGTAGGTAAGAGGCGGGGAATTCCGGCCACTTGTCAACCCACAGCACAGTTCAAAACGCCGGAACCCGACTGACTAATTCAGGCCATTTATCGTACAGAAATGATTGCCAGTCACTGAAGTTGGTGAATCCTTTCTGATTGGAACCCAAACAATGCTAATTCACAAAAAGTTACTTAATGTTTCTAAATACACTACAGCATAATGTACGTAATATCATATCATAATTAATATACTGTATTTATTGGTTCAGTAATAAATGATATTTCAGAATACTGAACGCGTTTCGAAATTTTTTCAACTTTGCCCAAATATATTTTCCATATGAAATGGAACTGAGAGACTGTGTAAGTTCACAAATATATAGTAAATATACCTGGAAAAATAAATATGCGACTTTCTTGAGATCGAGAATCAGTGACAGGTTAGGTATGGTTTATTTAGGCTTTTAGTATTCCTTGCATATACATTTTTTTGGTTGATAGTACACAAATAGATTTACCCTGGACCAAAGAAAGGAATGCTTTCCCGCGTAGCGCAACATAATGGTGGTACCACTGGGTTACGTGATTTCATGTGAAAATGTCTGGGAAAATCATCGGACTGGGATATAAGAAATGAAAGTATTTGTATCGAGTTGGGTGGGCTTACAGCTTTCGCAGTGGTCACATCGGTCTTTAGAGTGGTGTACTACGATTTTGAGGTTATTTTCAATTATTTCAGTACTTTTTTTCTCCCGTATATTGTGTGTAGCGGGATCGTAGATTCATCAGAATTTGTATGTCGTCATAGCGTTCATTTTCAGAAACGAAACGGGCAGAAATCATTTATAAACTATAAAGAGTTTAAGTTCCAAATTTTGTTTTAGTCGCTTATTTAAGAACGCTGCGTCAACTATTAGGTTATTTAGCATCGATAGAATTTGTGATGAAGTGATAGTATTCGGCGAGATGAGGACGAGGATTCGCCAAGGAATTAGTTGGTATTTTCCTTAGCTACAGTACAGGGGAAAACCTCGGAAAAAAACCCAATCAATTAATCACACCAAGCGAGTGTCGAACTCACGTTCGAGTGCAACTCCGGAGGTTCTCAAATCTTGTTACACATATTGGTAGATACCGGTACTTTCATGCCATGTCATGGTATGTATGTATGTATGTATGTATGTATGTATGTATGTATGTATGTATGTATGTATGTATGTATGTATGGTGTGTAAACTAATCAGATTTGGAGCCTGAACTTATTTCTAGTTTATATTGGTCTATGTACATTGTGTTTTCGTCAGTAAACAACTCGATAACGTAATGGAAAGTCCTAACTCCACATGACATGTGACTTTCATAGATCGGGTTAGTAGGGGAAAGTCGTATTTAGCTAAAGCTACGTATTTTTGAGAACATCTTTACTATTCTGTAACTGCTTTGACGAAATAAATCATTTTTCCGTCCAATGCAATACCGAAATTTATTGCATAGCACAGAAGTGTTGACTTTAAGTTTTAAGAAAGCGATAACACAGAAAGAGAACTTCAAGGATACAAGTAAATATAGCTCACCGGAAGAAGCTTAAATCCATAATTGACGCCGAATGGCATCGTATTCATGACAATGTGGCTAGCCGTCGCCATTAAACCACAGCGACCTCACTTGACACAAAAAAAATAAACATCCACTCCTGACAATTATTGTGGTGGTGGCTTCACACATAGACAACAAAGCACACGATCACTTTTACACTCGAGAACGAACTGTGGCAGTGACGGAGTCCACACGACGTTATGTACAAGGTCGAGCGAGCAACGTATAGCGGGGGAGGGAAAGTGAGACGTCACTAGATAATGACGTGTGCTGGAGAGTGGTGGGAGAGGAGAGTGGGCGGAGTGCGAGGTCTTGCACTTCCAGGCATTCCGACGGTGCGATCCGTGTAGCTCATTTTTTCCGTTTCTAAAGAAAGTTGACTGAAATCATTATTAAATTTAATACAGTAGTTGTCACTATTACTGTTCATCGTTCTAACTTCTCAGGCATGAACGTTTGGGCTTTGTAATGTAAGAAGATTCCGACTTTATGTCGACCATAGGTAAACTAGAATCCAATCAAGTGTCCTGGCGCCCGAAAATTGGTATAGGTCTAAGTAAGATTTCAGTGAGATATTCTTTTCAGGTAACGCATAAATTCGTAGAAAAAATTGAAAGATGCACAACTTTACTATGCTGCATATCTGTTAACGAACAGCATCGGAACAAGGATACAAAGGGGAATTCAAGGAGTACAAGAGGAAGGAAAGGAAAATAAGAGGAAGATCAGGAAAAGGCGTGTAATAACTGGATAATAAGAATATGATAAGCTAATTCGATAAGTATAGATTAAAGATTGTAAGCATCTCTTCACACAGTATTTTGCATGGATTTTTCAGTTTTTATTTTTTATATCGTGAAGACCTGCAATTTTGTATATGTATATGCATTGTAATCACACGTTTGTGTTTTTAACTAATTGACAATAAGGGTACATTTACATAAGAAAAGAAATATTGATGTCACCAAACCATGTTGATTTTAATATGTTTTATGTTTTTTTTATTATCCAATTTAATAAACCCTATTTCACCCTGAGGTATATTAGGGTTATAGTTGGCATCAAAATACATATTATGTTTTATGTTTATCAATGTATATTATATTTTTGATCGTAGAGGCACATGTACTTATTTAGAGATGATATTGCAGCATAAGATGTTGTATCTGATGATGTCGCATGACCGACGAAAACGTTAATACAGTATTAAATTACGTAATATAAGGACTTGTACCTTACACATATAGAAAGTAAAGTCACTGACTGAAAATAAATCTTGGTATTGTATATCATAGACTTTTCTGAAAAAATTATTCAAAATGAATTGCAAAATAAAACAAGAGAAGTCAAGGTGAACAAGAGGAATACAAGGAGAACAAAAGAAAGACAAGAAGAGTAAGGGGAAGTCAAAAATAGCAAGGGGAAAACAAGGTAGAACAAAGGGAAAACAAGAAGAATACAAGGGGTAGACAAGCAGTACAAGGGGAATACGCGACCAATTGGAATACAAGTAAAACAAAGGAAAGATATGATGAAGGGAAATACAATAAGAACGAGGGAAAGTCAAGGAGGATAAGAGGAATACAAAGAGAAGAAAGACAAGAAAAAAACAAGGCGAAGTCAAGCAGAAGAGAAGTGGAAGACGAGGAGAACGTGAGGAATACACAGAGGGAATACAAGAAGAACAGAAATTCGAAGAGAAGAAGTAAAATATAAAGAGAACAAGGAGAGCAAAGGAAAATCAAGAAGAATACAAGGAGATGGAAGACAAGAACAAGGGGAAGTTAAGAGGATGGGAAGAGGAGGAGAGGAGAACGTGAGGAATACAAAGACAACCGAGGGAATATAAGAAGAACAGAAATTCAATGAGAAGAAGAGAGCAAAGGAAAGTCAAGAAGAATACAAGAGATGGAAGACAAGAACAAGGGGAAGTCAAAAAAGATGGGAAAGGGAAGACGAGGAGAACATGGGGAATACAAGGAGAAGAAATACAAGAGGAAGTCACGAAGAAGATAAGGAGAAGACGAGGAGAATACGGGGAATACAAGAAGGACAGAAATTCAAAGAGAAGAAGAAAATATAAAGAGAACAAGGAGGACAAAGGAAATTCAAGGAGAATACAAGGAGAAGGAAGACAAAAATAACAAGGGAAAGTCAAGAAGTCGAAAAGAGGAAGGCTAGGAGAACATGGGGAATACAAGGAGAAGAACATGAATTCAAATACAACAAGAAAAATATAAAGAGAACAAGGGGAATACAAGGAGAACAAGAAGAATACAAAGGGAAGGAGAAAACATGGAGAAAAAGAGCTCACAAGGAGAATGAGGAGGGGATTGCATTTTATGTGACAGTTAATTCACAAGTTATCCCCAATAGCAAGTGATAAGAAATACGTAGTCTTACGACAAAACACGACTGCGTTGCGTTCTTCACAGCTTCCACAAACAAATATAGCAACCAACCACCATTCGTTCAATATGTATTTTTTGTATCCTACTTTCATTCAATTAACGTCGGGGACTAGATGTGATAATGAATGGGAAAGGATTTGAACACATTTGATCTCTGTCTCTCTTAATTAAGATAACACCCCATTGACAATAATAATAAGATAATTTTAAATACCGAGTAGGCCAATAGTTTGATAGAAATATGTTTACGGCATATTAAGCAGGATTAGACATGCTTATTTTTTTGCCAATTACGTAGCCAATATTAAATACAACACACATTTAATGTCACTACTACTTTTTATTATTAAATAAACAAACTTACGATGAACATGCAACACAAATTAGTCATAGCTACAGTAGACATAATATGCATTTCATTATAGATCATCTCGCATTAGCGATTAGCACCACCGCACATTCACGACGTTCCTCTCCACGTGGCCAGTATCTTCGTTCTTGACCCCCACCTCCCGCTGACTCATCGCTCAGGCACGCCTCATTCACGGTCCGCTGTCTGCTCCACACTATCGCGTTTTGATTTTCCTATTTGTTGCTTTTCTGATCTTATGCTGCATGATGTCACGGGGCACACTACTCGTCTCGTTTGTATTACGAGTAATTTCATAATTTGTGCAAAATGAGATGACGCAGCGCTGCTCCGGGAAAGATCTGCTCGCATTCGTCACCACACCTCGCTAATTCAACAACGTCGATGACGTCATACTTCGTCCAATCAGGTTTCTTGACGGGGTCAGAATGACTAACCAGAGAGATTTGACTTGTCATGACGTCACCTCCAACTTGTATTCAAACAAAACACGCTAAAGCGCGGCATAACAAAATAGAAATAAACATCGTTATGAATCAAACTTGGGTTGATCAGTGCATTATCGTATTATCGAGCTTCTGTAACCGCAAAAACTTGTAGCCGGATAAATGACGGTGTGCTACTTCAGTCTGCAAGAAGGTGCAGCACGTTTTTCAGTTGGACAGAATTGTTTTTGTGACATTGTACTGTATTTTCCTGCACTGGGATAAAGCAAATACTCGGACTATCTCTGTGAGGTTTATGTTGTTTCAAATTGTTTTGCGGTGTGAACTTTAAGGAAAAGCATCAGCCATTCCAAAGTATCTGCATCTCGAACTACTTCCAATATTTTTTTTCAAAACTATTAGTTCAAAATTCTATGAATAGTGCCGCACATTATTGAAATTTGGATACATTTTCATTAACTTAGTATCAGTTTCATTTTTTATAGTCAATTAATATCACAACTTAGATAATTAAAATTTTTAACTTGTCCTATTTTCCTTCCAATACCATCTTATTGTTACAACGTAAATATTATATATATATATATATATATATATATATATATATATATATATATATATTGACAGAATGAATTGGAATAAACTGATGGGGATCCTAAAGAAAATTGGTGTGGATTGGAAAGAGAGAAGACTGTTCAGTAATTTTTATATGAAATAACGAGTCAAAGTAAGGACAGGAGGAGAAATGTCAGAAGGAAGTGAAATTGGGATGTCCTTTATCACCTAGTCTGTTCAACATCTGCTTGGAGGATTTAGAAAAGAACTGTTTTCAGAACATGGGAAGAGTGATAGTAGGAGGAAGAAGAATAAAGTGCATAAGATTTGCTGATGATATGGAGTTGTTAGCAGAAGAGGAAATGATACTAAAGGATATGCTACTGGAGCTAAATGACAGCTGTGAGCAGATAAATGCAAATAAGACGAAGAGCATGGTCATACGAAGAAAAATACAGAAGATAAACTTGCGAATTCTAAATGAGGCAGTAGAGCAAGTGGACAGATTCAAATACTTGGGGTATACTATAAGCAGTAACACGAGCTGCTGCCAGGAAGTCAAAAGGAGGATAGCAATAGCAAAGGAAGCTTTTAATAGAAAAAGGACCATCTTCTGCGGACCTCTGGAAAAAGAACTAAGGAACAGACTAGTGAAGTGTTTTGTATGGAATGAGGCATTCTACGGGACAGAAACATGGCCTTACAACGAAGTGAAGAGAAGCGAATAGAAGCATTTGAAATGGGGACATAGATAAGGATGGAGCGTGTGAAATTGACAGATAGAGTAAGAAACGAAGCTGTGTTGGAAAGAGTGAATGAAGAAAGAATGATGCTGAAACTGATCAGAAAGAGGAAAAAGAATGGGTTGAGTCACTGGTTGAGAAGAAACTGCCTACAGAAGGACGAAAGGAATTGTGAACAGGAGAAGAGTTCGGGGCAAAAGGAGATATCAGATGATAGACAACATTAAGATATATGGATCATATGCGGAGACAAAGAGGAAGGCAGAAAATAGAAAAGATTGGATAATGCTAGGTTTGCACTGAAAGACTTGCCCTTGGGCAGAACACTATGAATGAATGAACTTGTTCTATTTTCCTTCCAATACCATCATATATTGGTAGACTATGATTGATTATTTTGACCTTATATTTCAAAATGTAAAATAAAACTTGTTATATTTTATGAATGCAATATATGTTATCCTTCCATCATATTCTTCTATCTCGATGATAAATGAATAAAAGTGACAGTCACTGATGAAAGTTTTAAAATAAGTAGTAGTATTAGATGCTACAGAGCAGAATTATTTTTTTTTATTTATTTATTTTTTTTTTTTGGCAGGGATACCATTTTGCCATGCTACGGTCATTCACAGGTCTGAATCAAAATATGCAGCACTTGGAATTCTGCATCAGCGCGAGGCAAAATCCACAGGTAACGAGACAAATGAGAGACAGTGACGCAAAAGGATGCGCAGCCTTCTCCTTGAGTTATGTAGGTCAAGAACTTAGAGGGAATGTAAGAAAAACCCAAGTCATTAGTGAAAACTACTGCCAGAGGATTGTTGACGAATTTGCACGAGTCCGTGTGAACACGCGCATCTCTTCACTAACAGACATGCGCAAGTGCCACTAAGATGAGCGCTTCTAATTCTACAGGTGGCCTTGAGATAAAAACGTGACAATCAAATCCTTGTACATAAAACTTGGTACACATACAGGCACGTGAACCCGATCAGTCTGGTCGTATGCATAAGAATCGACCACGAACGTCTGACGACTTGAACAACAATATAATCACCGAAATCAATGGAAAGACGAACGAATATGCAAAAGAGTTATATAAGACAGGGAATCATCCGAATTACTTAGCTCTGTCAGCCATAATAAATTCACTTCAATTAATTTCCCCAATATAAAAAAAAAGGATGACTTAGCTACTATAGAAGACGAAGCAGCCGTATCAGAAGACGAAAAAGGACTTTCTATTTTAAGGGAATAAGCTGAACGGGTGCTTTGGTAAATGAAGAATGGGAAAGCAACAGGAGTTAATGGTATCGCCATTGAATTAGTTGAATTCTTGGGTGAAGACAAGAAGGAAATTCTATCATTTTGCAACGAAATATTTGAGAAAGGTGAATGGACAGAATATTTTACGAAAATAGTGTTGCTTTCAATACCGAACAAAAAATAATGCCAAGAAATGTAACGAGTTCAGGACTATCAGCCTGATATCATACTCGGCGAAGATTCTCCTGCGAATACTGAATCGACGTTTATATTCTAAGATGGAAGGACAGTGGGAAGAAGACCAGTTTCGCTTCAGGAAGGGAAAAGGTACGAGAGATGCAAATGGACTGCTACGAACAATCGGGAAAGATACCTAGAGAAGAATAAAAAAGTGTAAGTACTATTTGTAGACTTAGAAAAGGCGTTTGACATAGTGAATTGGTATAATATGATGGGAATCCAAAAGAAAACTTGATGTGAATTGAAAAGAGAGGATGGCTGTTCAGTAATCGTATATACATAACTAGTCAAAGTCAGGATAAAAGAAGAATATCAGAAGAAAGCGAAATAGGGAGAGAAGTACGTCTCTTATTACCTAGCCTGTTCATATCTACTTGAAAGAACAATTGAAGGGTTTAGAGCCATAGTGGGCCAAGCGCCATTTATTAAAAACGGAGAACACAAGAGTTAAAATTAAGTGATTACCATAATTTAACGAAACATATAGCAAGTAAGATAAAGTATGCACATTAAAATTAAATGATATATCAGTCTTCATTAAATACCATAATTTTAACTCTTGTTTTCTCCGTGGCGCTTGGCCCACTATGGCTCTGAACCCTTCAATTGTTCTTTCTCTGACACATATCGTCAAGTGTGATGTACTGCCTGATAATAGATGTAGCCTACATAACAGTCAGAGCCTCAATCAGATTATTACATATAGCCTATCACTACTACCTTCACTATAATAAACGAAAGATAGGTACCAATTTACACATTACTACGTATATTTAATAAAATATTGTATTTTTAAAAGCCAAGGTAACATGGATTTTTTGTACCGAGCACAGTATGAAGATTGTTCAATATACTCATCGCTTACATAATATAAATTTATGCAAATAACATCATTCGATTAACACTAAACTTCTTATATCCTCTCAACAAAACAGTGACTTTACGAAACGGATGTGGCTACATTGGTATACCTTTCTCATTACGGTACATAGTTTTGGCTTATGCATCATCCTCTTGTAGGTCTATATAAGCAACGAGATTAAATTTTTCAAAGCAGCTTCCAAGTAAAAGACACTTTGGCAACAGATGACCTAGTGTGAAGCACGGTTTATTAATGGGCAAAATGAACGCGTCGTCAAATAGGTTAGTGCCGTCACGAAAATTCATTAAGTCTAGTATCTGAAGGACATTCATTGAAGAGAGACAACTTGAATGCCTTTCAGACAAGACAAAGAATATGGGCGTATAACGTTCTTCATAATAGTCACAATGATGCAGCAATGTCGACATCTGAAGGCAAAATCTTCTCTCTTAAATTATAGTATTTTTAATACGTGGTTTGTTATCTGGCACACGAAAAATGTTAGAGCATAAATACAATGAAACGCCAGCACTATCATCATCGCAGTTAAATTATAAACATAATCACTATGACCACATACGCCTACCAAACTTACATACCTGGGTGTATTTTCAATTATTTTTGCAGTCCCGAATATCACTGTTGTTCACTCAAAAACGTGTTTATTTTGTTGCAAACTTTGTTCTAACCGCATACAGTACACCAACACTAATATTTACGTTGAATATCAAGTAAATTTTCTTCGGGAAACATATTATTTGTCTTTCTTGTGTTAAATTTTATATTACCTCGTTAACATGTTTCAGCCTGCTATCAGCCATCTTCACAACTGGTTGTTGCTGGTCTTGGCGCCTTTTGTTTTGTTTCTTGTGGGGGTGTGTTTGTGTAGTGTAATGTGGAGTCAAAGAGTGTGTGTATTTTGAAATTGAGTTGTGTGTTGAGAATTTCATTTGGATGTGTTTTTGTGTGTCTGTATATTTCATATTGTTCTAGTGTGTTTAGTTTCTGGTTTTTTGGTTGGATGTGTAGAATTTCATATGTCTGTCTGTCTCCTTTTTTTATTTATGTGTCACACGCAGAGGTAAAAACTGTGCATAGGCCTATAGCAAGCGAGTTGGCACAGGCGAATCGAATTAAACTCGCATTCGGGAAGTCCGTGGTTCGATTCCTGGACCGACCAACCCGACTGTTTTTTTTGTTCCAGTTTTCTACAGTTACTTAGGCAAATTCCGGGTTGGAATTTCCATTGCCACGGTCCATTTTCCCTTCCCCTCCTGTGTAGAAAAAGAATTTAGATTTCATATCACATCATTCATCTTCATCTCATTCAATAGACATATTCAGGTCAAGACGCATGTCTTCATCCGCTTACGGGAGGGGGGCGTCCTCTCCGCAACCGTTACTGGGTTCCCAGCCTTCCGTAATATCTCTGCTAGGATTAATTCCTTAAGAGCAATTTCAAGGGCGCTTCGACATCTTGGAAGAGCCATTGGAATGGATCCTGTGCTGTTTGGTTACCTTGGAGTATGAACTTAGAGCGGGGGAGGGTAGGAGGCCTCCACTGGGTGAGCGGGGTGAGGCATCACATTCGGCCGGTGGGCTGGTACACCCTTATCCCCATTCATCTCATAACATTCGGGGTGCACAATAAGCCTCAGTATGGCCGACGTGTTAAGGGTCGTCCTAACTCGCCCGTAGCCAACATGACCTAACCTAATCTGTGTCTGGACGAAGGAGTGAAGATTGTATGCCAGAAGCTACTTTCGAGATCAGGGATAATGAAAACGTGCACTTCTGTTAAGTTTTCGAAATATTTTCTTATCCGAATCGAATCATAAAATTTTGTATACAAATTAAAAAATAACAACTATAAGAATAAAATTGCTCGAAAACTACGGTATTATCACAGTCTAGTATATACAGTTACGAAGCTCAATACGTAGTAAATATGCATCCATAGATAGTTGCTAACCACTAGGATCGCTAATATCGCCTCATTACAGACAATGCGAAATAGTACCGGCACAGTCTATTGTTCCTAGCACCCTCACAACTCAAGCTTCGTGACTGTGTATACTATACTGTGGTATTATTGCAACATCAGAAACGCGTACTACCCCCAAGACTGCCTATTTTTACTATTGCAGATGATAGATGAAATGAGGGTGAAGTGGAGTGTGTTGGTGGAATGATAGAGGGAAAGTCCACACCTGTGGAGTAACGGTTAGCCCGGGTTCGAATCCCGGTCGGGACAAGTTACCTGGTTGAGGTTTTTTCCGGGGTTTTCTCTCAACCCAATTTGAGCAAATGCTGGATAACTTTCGGTGCTGGACTCCGGACTCATTTCACCGGCATTACCTTAACCTCATTCAGACGCTAAATAACCTGAGATGTTGATACAATGTCGTAAAATAACCTCCTTAAAAATATAGGGAAACAGGAGTGTTCCGAGAAAAATCCTCTACAACATCTGCTTTATACACCACAAATAAATTCCATTACGACGTGGCCGGGGATCGAACCCACAATAGTCGTCTTCGGTACTCTAGTGGCTACAGCGTTAGCCACTGAATCCTTTTAAATGGAGAAAATTCTTGGTGTGGTTTCTTCTGTGAGTTCCACTGTGGGTTCGTGTCGTAAGTTTACGGCATGTAAAGAATCCTGTCTCTGATAGCAAAATTCGCCGCCCATTTTTCGCTGACGAATTTCGACGGTGAATAACCTCTGCAATTGAAAGCGTCGTTAAATAATACACTATCATGTATATTTACATGTATGTGCGCGTGTATTTGTACATATGTAAACACTTGAATGACTGGCGAGCTGTCGTAACAGAGCCTTCAGAAAAGTCCGGATCACCATTTCTCAGTAACATATATGACGTGGCGTCGCGGGCGGGACACTCCAGAAATGCTTATTAGCAGTATAAAATGTCATCGACCTGTGAAATTCTTTTGTTTCAGCATTATCTGAACAACAAAGGGCGTGACAGACGTAGTATTTCATGACATTCTTTCCGTAAGGTCGTCAAAAAACTTAAACTTGGTTTACCTTTAACAACGCAAAACGAACACTATCAAATTTGCACATTTGCAACGTCGTATCCAGAGTGAATGAACGAAGAACTCTTGTCGCAGCTATGCATTTTGCAAGTGGGTCATGGCATTGCCCTCCTCTCTCCTCAAAATATTTATAGCGTCTATACATTTTGAATGATTTTAGCTGACACTGTATGTAGATATCATTTACAGCGTACAATTGGTGATACAAAACGTTCATTTTCATAATTTCATCGTTATTATCAATACTTCGAAAGGCAGACTCCCAAGAAACTCCAAATGATAACTGCTTTATACTATAGCTCAGTGGTTCTCAAAGTGGGAATCGCGAACCGTTGGGGCGTTGTGTAGAGAGCTGAGGGTGGTCGCGAGGTGATTTACAAAATAAAACAAAAACGCCTTATTAACATACATTTCTTTTGCAATTAGAAACATAAACAACGTTGAACATAAAATAAAAAAATCTTTCAGCAGTTATAAAGTAAAAAATAATTTTAATGTGACTATTACACTTTTACTACGTCATAGTACTTTTGACCAATAAAACGGTACGAAAGGACGTCTTTCAACCAATCATGGCTGCTTATCGTATAATTTTACCGCTTCCCTAGCATTTGTTTAATTTGATCACTTCCCTAGCATTTGTTTGTTTTTATCACTACTGTACTCCAACCAGGAGAAAGTCTCAGGGGAATGAGACGCATGCGGGGTTATGTTATGAATGAATGTTGATGTCATAAGGTCACACACGTGGGTACACACATCTCCATTGGCTAACTCTCAAAGCACAAATGAGAACACTGATACACACATATGTACAGTATATTACCCTAGTTACAAAATTAGATCGCGGTTAATTTCGTGATCTTTTAATCCCTCCATACAGGAAATAACATATGCAGGACAGCGCATGTTTTTTAAACTGACGTTATAACGGTAATACTATCTATCTACTTCGCTCCAATCCTAGATGACGCAACAGTAAGCACATTCCTTTCACATTAATCTCCTGGTTGGAGAACAGTACCCTATCATTTGTTTTTGTTTGCCAACATTTCAAACTGCAAATTCTTTACGGTACTATAAAACATGCTTGCGACTGTCATTTGTTTCCTGCATAGATAGTCCACTGAAAATAGCGGCTCCGTTCAAACATTATGGTGAAGGTAACATTAGTGAAATAGAATTTTAGTAAGTCAATTAATATCTATTTTATTGTATTAGAGTATTTCATTTCTTTTAATCTTTATATACTTTCTTTTGTTCTATCACCTCCCTACCATTTGTTTGTTTGTCAACATTTCAAACTGAAAATTCTTTACGGTACTATAAAACATGCTTTGCGATCGTCATTTATTTACAGCATAGACAGTCAATTGAAAATGGCGGCTCCGTTCAAACGTTTTGGTGAAGCTAACATTAGTGAAACAGAATTTCAGTAAGTCAATTAATATTTTATTGTATTAGAGTACTTTATTTCTTCTAATCTTTATATAGACTACTTTCTTCTAATTGTGTAATAGTCAATTAAATCCCACTCTAGATAAATCGAAACCTGTGATGAGATTACTGTTGATAAATGTGCCTATTTTTCAGAACGTAGCCTCTCAAATCTGCATCAAGTATTCGATACACGCAGCGATGTTTTAAAATTCGAGATTTCTCACTCTTGGTTTGAAGGAAATCATAGACGAGAAACTTAATGAATGCGAGGTTGCAAACGTTATCAAAAATTTAAGAGCTCCTTTTGTAAACTGGAGGCATTGATTTAAAAAAAACTGGTCAACGCTCTGCGAAACAAAGTTCTAGTTTCAACATTCCGTCAGTAGGTACATATTTCAACGAGTTTTTCCTTCATATTTTTTTGTAATTTCAGCCAGTTGAACGCAATGGATTCAGTATCCCTATGTAACTGTCGTAATTGTTTTGAGTTTCTTTCGGAAAATACTAAAAAATCCGCTGTTTAAAATCGTCCTTCGAGTGGTATCCACTGAATTTTATTAAATTATAGCTGTTCACTAATTTACAAGGATTTGTATTTTTGGAATGGAGTCAAGAACCAATACGGTAGTGCGGGGGAGGGTGCAAACTGAAATCTCGCCCAAAAGTAGGTCGCGCCTTCAAAATGTTTGGAAACCATTGCTCTAGCTTATCCCAACATAAAGCTCAGTTTCAACTTGTAAGCGAAGAAAACTATCCTCTTATTCAAAATAACGTATTGAAACAAAGCTTGGTTTCCTTCTCTTAACTGCCGTGTGCTTCAGTGGCTCCAATCTGGACAAACACTAAATTATACTCCTTTCCACTGGCTGTAGAGAGGTTAACACAAATAATTTCATGTAGAGCTAATATACTCGTTCTTTAAACACCAAAGCAAGTAAAATAACAACGCTGTATATTGATTACTATTCATTCATTCAATTTATTATTTTATCAATTAATTAATTTAGTTATTAATTAATTAAGTTATTACTGTAATTAATTTCGTTATTAATTAATTAATTAATTAAGTTATTAATAAATAAATAAATAAATAAATAACTAATTTAATTTAATATTTCTAATTCTATTCTATTCTATATTTATTTATTTTTTATTTATTTATTTATTTTTATTTATTTATTTTTATTTGTTTATTTATATTTATTTATTTATTAATTTTTATTTATTTATTAATTTTTATTTATTTATTTATATTTATTTATTTATATTTATTTATTTATTTTTATTTATTTATTTTTATTTATTTATTTATTTTTGTTTATTTATTTATTTTTATTTATTTATTTATATGTATTTATTTATATTTATTTATTTATTTATTTATTTATTTATTTATTTATTTATTCATTGGTTTGACTAAACAGGTTACGATTCATGAGACCTAACCTAAACATTTATTTTTCTTGACCACTTGAAATGATTAGCACAAACTCCGAAAATATAATACCACTTTAAAATTTATGCTGTATATTTATTTATATCATTATATATTATTTATAAATATTATTAATTATTAATTTACGTTGCAATATGCAAATAACATACGCTAGCAACTTTCATTTCAGAAACGCTGGCAGCATCTTTAAAGGCAAACGATGCTGCCAACATAACAGGTAGAAGGAAACTGTCAGCTGTAATATTTATCAGTAATGAAATTCGAAACAGATTTGGCATACGATGTTTCAACTCGACAACTAGAAAATCACTATAATCGACTAACACAATATGTAGTAATAGGGGGGAAATGGTTACGTTTCACCCTTAAGGTATAAAGTAAGAAGACCCGGACTATAAATTTTGAAACATCATTGAAGTAAAGGCAACAGTATGTCATCCATTAAAACGAGTAATGATCAATGACCAGAAGTTGAGTTATGACGGAATTTAAAAAAAAAAATAAAATAAAAAAAAAAACATTACTTTCATCAAAGTCTTCACAATAACATTAGAGCAAATTGTTGTTTTTTGTTATGGACATTATTACCATTGCCAATATCTAGGAATAGCGAGCATGACTCGTATTCCAAGCGTGGGTTCGAATCCCATTTGGAGTGACAACCTGGCTAGGTTTTTTCCAAAGGTTTTCCCCAACTAAGAGGCGGATGTTAGGTAATCTGAGGGGAAATTCTCGCAGTCTCATCATTAATAAATCACATCTACATTCGATAAAGAAAACTACTACTACTACCACCACCACCACCACCACCACTACTACCAATAATAATAATAATAATAATAATAATAATAATAATAATAATAATAATAATAATAATAATAATAATAATACTTACTTACAAATGGCTTTTAAGGAACCCGAAGGTTCATTGCCACCCTCACATAAGCCCGCCATCGGTCCCTATCCTGTGCAAGATTAATCCAGTCTCTATCATCACACCCCACCTCCCTCAAATCCATTTTAATATTATCCTCCCATCTACGTCTCGGCCTCCCTAAAGGTCTTTTTCCCTCCGGTCTCCCAACTAACACTCTATATGCATTTCTGGATTCGCCCATACGTGCTACATGCCCTGCCCATCTCAAACGTCTGGATTTTAAGTTCCTAATTATGTTAGGTGAAGAATACAATGCGTGCAGTTCTGTGTTGTGTAACTTTCTCCATTCTCCTGTAACTTCATCCCGCTTAGCCCCAAATATTTTCCTAAGCACCTTATTCTCAAACACCCTTAACCTATGTTTCTCTCTCAGAGTGTGAGTCCACGTTTCACAACCATACAGAAGAACCGGTAATATAACTGTTTTATAAATTCTAACTTTCAGATTTTTGGACAGCAGACTGGATGATAAGAGCTTCTCAACCGAATAATAACACGCATTTCCCATATTTATTCTGCGTTTAATTTCCTCCCAAGTGTAATTTATATTTGTTACTGTTGCTCCAAAATATTTGAATTTTTCCACCTCTTCGAAGGATAAATCTCCAATTTTTATATTTCCATTTCGTGCAATATTCTGGTCACGAGACATAATCATATACTTTGAATAATAATAATAATAATAATAATAATAATAATAATAATAATAATAATAATAGTAATAATAATCTATGATGAAGCAAAATGAAAAGTTACGCTACTTCTAATAAGATGGTTTATGTGGTCCATCTTATGTAGAAAGTTGTTACGTCATACAACTTGTAATTTATGGTGAAATAAAGTAAGTAACCAAAGGGACTCGTCAAACTGATGCCAACACCTCAGTTCAATCAGGTACGTCTTGGCGAAGAAGATGTAAAGGTAAATGTGTCCTCTTTGCACGCCATGAACTCGCAGGGGAAATATGGAGGTAGAGCTTCATGCTTTCCGTAATCTCGGCACTAGAATTAGGTGGTGTGATCGACACCACGCTTCGACCGTCTTTTACTTCCAGGCTTTAGCAACAGGAAAAATCCCGGAATCTGCCGGTTCGTACTTTGTTGCTGTACCAACTGAACTATATACCCGCCCGTAGAAGAATTACTATGCTAATTTCATTTAATACAATGCAGATCAAATTAAAACGTTTGGATAAAATAATATAGGGTAAAGGTTGGTAATACTGTGATACGAGTAATATTGTGATAGTTCTTTTTGGGAATTTATTACAATTTTACTGAACGAGAGAAGGACCGGTTTTGTGCATCAACTTGTCCACGAACATTCCCTTAATACGTTGACGCAAAAAACCGATCTTCCTCTCGCTCGGTAAAATTGTAATAAATTCTCAAAAAGAATATTACCAACCTTTACCCTACTTCCAAACAATAGCCTACATTACTTTGAACATGAAAGAATGCGTGACACTCCAATTGGGTAACATCTGCAGCAGGCACTAGAATCAATAATAAAGTCTAGGCCCTACTCTGTGAGGTATTTTTCAGTTGACGTTTCAGTTATTGTTCGCATTCAAAAACGACCGCCATGATGAAGCTACAAAGAGTGAGTCATTCTAACAGCTGAATCATCCTCACAAATAATACGAGGAATAGCGGCGCACATCATTTAAGAAGCATTCAGAGCTAGGTGGCTGGACATCACACCTACCCTCCTACCGCGGCAACTGGACAGGTGTGCACGCTCGCACCACCGGTCACTGACTCCAGCAAAATGTCGGTCACGAAGTGGAATAAAAGGAAGGGAAGCGGCGACAATGAACATAAACGAAATTACTGCACTTTGAAATGAAAAATCTGCAACGCAGCACCTGTCCACTATAAAGAGAAACATGTCTTCTGCGGACCTCTGGAAAAAGAACCAAGGAAGATTCTAGTGAAGTGCTTTGTATGGAGTGTGACTTTTATGGGGTAGAAACATAGACATTAAGATGACGTGAAGAGAAGCGAATAGAAGCATTTGAAATGTGGATATGGAGAAGAACGGAGCGTGTGAAGTGGACAGACAGAATAAGAAATGAAGTTGTGTTGGAAAGAGTGGGTGAAGAAAGAATGATGTTGAAACTGATCAGGAAGAGGAAAAGGAATTAGTTGGGACACTGGCTGAGAAGAAACTGCCTACTGAAGGATGCACTGGAAGGAATGGTGGACGGGAGAAGAGTTCGGGGTAGAAGAAGGTATCAGATGATAGACGACATTAAGATATATGGATCATATGAGGAAACAAAGAGGAAGGCAGAAAATAGGAAAGACTGGAGAAAACTGGATTTTCAGTGAAAGACCTGCCCTTGAGCAGAACACTAAATGAATGAATGAGTTCCTTCGGTTAGACTTACAAAAGTCCTGTAGGTTTCTGTTAACTGATGTTCTTCCACGTTGTAACGTATACTCATAGCTCTTTGCTTCTTTGAGGGAAAAATTACTTATTCGAATGTCAAGATACTGTACAAGTGTACAATCGCCCACACTGCATAATTTTCACATATCGTATTCTAGATTTTAATTAAAGAAATATCCCTACTACAGGCCATGGAAATCCAAGGGGAGCGGGAGATTGAGGTTTCCACTTTTCCAGGAAATCGACATTATTAGCAGTAGGGATGTCCGTTCTAGGCAGTGGCTTTTTTTTTAGTGGGTATCAACAGCTCAGGTTATTTAGCATCTGAACGATATGAAGGTGATCGTGCCGGTGAAATGAGCATTTGCTCATACTGGGTAAGGGGAAAATCCCGGAAAAACATCAACTAGGTAACTTGCCCCCATCGGGATTCGAATCCGGACCACCTGGTTTCGCGAACAGATGCGCTAACTGTTACTCCACAAATGTGGACTAGGCAGTGTTGCCAACTTAGAAGATTTTCTCCTAAATGTAGGTTATTGCTAAGTCCGTAGGGGAAAATTTAGGGGATAAATTTCTTTCGGGATAATTTGCGGGAAATTCAAGAATTAGGGGATATTTTAGATGATTTTAAACTAGTCATTAATCCTATTTATTTTCTTGTGATGATTAAATTAACATATTCTTGTATGGTATACATAAGCTTACTATTACAATATCGTACTTCATCCAATTCTGTCTTCATGGCCTTAATAGTGTTTAATGGTTAAATGCTCACGCAAACCGAGAGCGCAGACTATAGACTAAAGATGACCTCATTTCTACTGTTAGTTACTTTAGGTCTTCTTTTTCTTAGAAAAAATATCCCCTTCCCCCCGAAAAGTCTTCAATGTCATTTTCCTGTACTCCTGTGAAGAGTTCGCGGGAAAAACGATGAATGTCACAGTTTTCTTAAGGTTGATGTCATTATCTAATTCAATGGATCACTGCAAAATTTAATGTTGTTCTTATGAAAAATGGTAAAAAGGAGAATTATCACCACGAATATAGTAATCCTTTCCTTTATTTTCTATAGAAACAGCACTACATCTTGCAGTTATAGACTCAATTAAATCATTATCTAATCCTTAACAGAAATGTGACATTAATCGTTTTTCCCGCGAACTCTTCATGTGATATTTGCTGTTAAAATTTACACTCTAGAATTTTGTGTATATAGATTAATTAATGTTGTGAATCTCTAGTGTTGTATTGAATTACTAAATTAAAGTTGATATTTTCTTGTTTATTATTGAGAATTCCATCCTTTTCCCGCTTTTTTAATTTTTATTTATTAAGGAACTTCCAGTAGTATATTAGAGAATCTGCAACGTTTCCGGTTGGCAACACTGATATTAGATGCCGGTAGCCTCTTACTCTCGACGATAGATCCTTGGTATACATTTCTGGCAGAGGTTGAGTGAACCCTAGATCTGATGCGACGGAAAAGATTAAGTCAATGAAGAACATCCATGACCCCATCAGGAATCGAACCCTTCCGATTTGCAGCGCAACGCGTTAAAGCAATGTGTTGGTTCGGAATCCAGTTTTCGAGACCGACTGTTGTCAAACGGGAGATGGATACATATTTCCCCCCTCCACTTCGTTCTTATGTCCGCATACTAACATCAAATCATGGCCGTTTCTTTCTCACCAATACATACCCGTAATCGTTGCGGCATCTTATCACTACAATTGAGGCGTTATTTATTTACTTTCGTGATCAATTTATTTTGTTTCATCAGAAACTTCAGTTATAATAAATACCGACTTGTCAACCAAACCAAACAAAGATAACAGACTCGAGCGTGTCATACAGATGAATTCAACAACTTGTTCCTAGAAGTTGCTTCTCCTTGCGTCATTTACAAAAACTATTTCACCTGGAATACGATGCAGGTGATGTCATTCGAAAAGAATTCATCTTTCATTTGTTTCGCCCACATTACTTCATGCACAGCTCGTTGCGCGTCTTTGCGAAACTGCGGAGAGAAGCTACAGCTGATAAGCCTTTATTGGAATTCATTACGTATCGCATGTATAAATCTAATAATAAAGCTAACTTTAATGTCGATATTAAGAGATGTAATGGCAGATAAACTTCACAGGAGCCTGGTTACATTCTGAAGCATGATATAATGATGAAAGACTGCAGAGCAGAGAGGAATTACCAATTCTACGGACTGTGGACATTGGGCTGTCCCGATCAAATGACGTGTACTACAGTATGGACCAATGGACGACACACTTACTGTTTCGAATTACGTGAACCTCTACAATACGAAGGATGCGCGGATCGCGGGGGATCCGGGTTCTTACTGACACCGTCTGACGGCGCTTTCAACTGCATCAGCGTCGCTAACCATGCGATAAATTATCGTGTTATGTCATATTTTGAATCCTGATGCGATATGTGATAACTAGGGAGCGGATTTTCATATGCTAAAAAATTTAAATATATTTATTTTTTATGTGCGGAACTATTTCACGAAAATATTTGCTAAAAATAAAAAAGTATTTTTTTTTAATATGACAAAAATACCTTACTTAGCTTGAAAAAAGAATGTTACTAGGTACTCACCAACTACACTTGAGTGCTAGTAGTTGGCCGAGAATTGCAGTGAACAACAAAGGTCATCTCCAAATTCTCCATCACAAATGCATGCCGATTATCTCTGAACGATTTATACTGTGAAAACGAACTTTCCATATCACAGTACGTCAGACGTGCATATTTAAAGAGAGGAATGTCACAAACACATACACCGTCAATTTCACCTACAGGTACATCCTCCAATATTTGAGCAACTTAAAAAATTTTATTATATCCACTGTTTTTTCCAAACACATTCTGGAATTTGTCCCTTAGTAATTGTGCTTCTGAACCTGGTAGCGAGTCTAGTTTAATTTCCACGGCACGCACCTTCCTGTTTCAGACAACAGGTTTTTGGATGTTTCGAGTTTTTTTATGGTGTCACACAAAAAGCTTAAATTTGCAAATAGGAAAGCCAAATCGTTTTTTAACAACCATCTTTCAGTATATCTTGAAGGATATCGATTGACGAAGTCCGATAACAGGGAATCACAAGATATATTGCCTTACTTGATAGACATGAGCGAGAAGCGAGATATTTGTTTAAATTAAATAATGTTCATACCCGAGCTCTTATCTGTTGTGTTTCACAAACAAAGCGTGCAATGAAATCATCTTCAGCAACAATAAACATTCCTCATTATGTGTTGCAAGATCTCTCCTCCTTGTCCATGTTAATTTATTCTCTAATAATAACATTGATATGCTGCCTAACAGTTCTCAGAACTTGAGGCGATACTATTACGAAACTGGATCACGGATACACCACAGAATGCTTAGAAACACGAAGCAACCAAGAATTCTTAAAAAAGATAACGCACTTCTGAGTGATATACCTAATTGATTTAGTTTTAAAATATTTAAAAGTTCTTGTAAAAATTATTTAAGTAAAAAACTCCAAGATTTATGTGTTTATAATAGATTTCCTGAAAATATGTATTTACATAATTTTTTTTGTGAAAATATGTGTTTTTATGTGAAATAAAATTCGGGTTTTAAACTTGAAACTTCATGTTCGGAATTTTTAACTTTGTTAATTGTGTTTTATCACACGCAAAAAGAATATTTAATTACATAGGAATCCGCTCCTTAGTGATAACTAGCGTACGGATTTTTAGGTCGTTAAAATGTAATTTTAGGTGCCTGTAGGAAATAGTCTCTAAAGAATCAAAAATAGGCTCTAACAAAAAAATAATGTTTTCTTTAGAAACATGTTCCAAATCATCAGGAATTCACTCACAGAATTTAATAATTTTAAATGCTTATACATCATTACCACTAATACTACTAAAGTACAAGAACAACAAATATCTAACTAGTTATACATAAACTAAACAATTAAATGTGAAAAACAAGTTATAGACATAAATTCAGTACACAAACAACTCAAATATAATCAATTTATTATCAAGTCTTGTCCGTTAATGTCTATAATTAGCGTTACAATAAATTAATAATACTTTTTTACATTTTCAAGTAGAAAGCAATGCCGTCTATCACTCAGCACAAATTTGTATGCTGAAAATTAATGTTCCACAACCACTGAAGTACCAGGAGCGTATTTAAATTTTGACACTAGTTGGACAGGAATGTTACATTGTAAATCCGTGTTCTTTCCTGCTATGATATCTGAAGCAGTACGCAGGTCCTTCAGTCCTATATTTCTCTGCAGAACTTGCACCAGTTTATCCCGTACTATATTTTCCAACAGAACCAGGAACACATTTCGAACTTAAAATATAAATTTTCGAAATAAGAATGGGTGTTTTGACCTATTAGAGATAAAATGTTCGTAATAGGTAAAAATAAGCTTTGTCATCAAAACAGGCATTTTAGGTGCTATTAAAATACCAATTTTAGGCATAGTTTTATATCAAACGTGTGCTTGCAAGTTCTTATGAACTTATCTTTTAAGGATTAAAATAGATTTTAACCTAAAATGCGAAGTGTAATGATAACACTTATTGGATAATGCGATAATTTTCGTTAATCATATCATTCCTCTGAATTGATTCCACTTTGCTTTCCATAGGAAGAAATTATCACATTAGTAAAACACATTTGAGTTCATTCTATTCTTTTGGGACTCTCTGGAAAAACACTTTATATCTGTCCCACTTCCCATAAAGATTTTCAGGAGGGAGCCGCATTCTTCCCCATTAGTATTTAGCTTACATCATAGTTTGCTAATCAGTTAAACATAACAGTCTGTTTATAATTGCCACGGAAGTGACTGAAAGTTTATTTAGTATTGTGTAAAGTTTAGTAGTATGGTATTATTAATATTGTGTGTTTGCGATAATTTTGTGGAAAAGCCGATAATTAGCAAATCTGGTTTTCAGGTATAACTTAGCTCCCTGTGAAGCTCCCGGCCCCGGAACAATTTTTCCCTTGAAATTATTCAAATCAACTTCACAGGGAGCCAGATTTGCATAATATACGTCACTGTTCATTCGTTAACAGAAAACACAATTCAAGTCACACAGAGTTTGTATAAAGGGAAAAATTTAGCCGGTTTCTGGTACAGTTCCTGGGTAACTCAGTCGGTATAGCGTTGACGCGCTCAGCCAAAAGTTCCGGGTTCGATACACGGTCCCGGAACAATTTTTCCTTTGAAATTATTCAATCCGATAATTTTTAGACTACAATTTCATAATTTCGTGTTTGAAGGTTGGCAACGCTGCAACTACATATTATCACAGTCTAGTATATGCAGTCACGAAGCTTGAGTTGTGAGGGTGCTAGAAACAATTGACTATGCCGGTACTATTTCGCATTGTCTGTAATGAAGCGATATTAGCGATCCTAGTGGTTAGCAACTATCTATGGATGCATATTTACTGTGTATTGAGCTTCGTGACTGTATATACTAGACTGTGATATTATGTTATTCAGCACTAACCAAGAAAACAGGCGATTGGAAACTATTGTAGATAATCTTCATCAAACTCATGCCAAGTTCGTAGTGTCTGAAGAGAAGATATTAACACAATGGATTTAGACGGTTAACAGTATTTTATTTAACGACGTTTTCAACTGAAAAGGTTATTCAGCGTCGATATTAGAATTTTGCATGGAAACCCTGTCAGATAAAGGACTGTCTTACGAACAGTAGCCACGATTTCATCGCATCCATCGGCTCTAAAGGGCTTTTTCTATAAACAAAAACATTAATGCGGAATTTCTTTTACGTTGATAAGTGATAAGTTAGCATACCGGCGTTATCTAGTCAATGACTAATACTTGCAGGACAATCAGTGCTAAAGGTGACAAGTTCTTACTCATACTTCACGCTTATAGATGCCCATGAGTAAATGCAAATGAAAACGAATGACTCGTAGATAGACTATATTATGATTAATGAACCCAATATACGAACAAATTCATATAAGAAAGTGATAATTGCTTCATTTCAACACTCTCACAATGTAGTGTTGAATGTTAATGTCTATGAGCTAGAAAACATGGGAAAAGAGTCCATTAATGTAATAGCAGACATAGCGAAACTGAACAGGAAAACAACATTCAAAAAACAAGAAACTAGACTCTAAACACAAGAAAAAAAAAAGTAAAAAAGATAAGTGAAAAAAAAAGGAATAAGCTGCAGACATTTATCAAAATCATCAATTTTTTGTACAATTTAGTTTGCCGGCAAATTTCCAAGTTTTATGCGACTGGATTTAACCAACAATAAAATCAGAGACCTGCAAGGTCGCCTCTTGGAAATCACTAGTACGTGAAGTAATGACGTCATTAGAATTCAGATTTAAATAATCAAATAACAAAACATATACTGACAAGTTACGAGAATTACTGCTTGATGTCATGAAAATGAAAATGGGTTCGAAAAAATATCGGGTAATTTATTTAGATCAAAGGGAGCGTGACACATGAAGTCATAGAAAGTAGATGGGGACTTTGGCATGTGTGTATATGCGCTGAAAATACAATTTTACAGGAAGAAAAGGATCACAGCTTTCAGACAGGATGGCTATTAAATAGCTATATCATTCTGCAACGAATATTGATAATGAAAAGACATTATCATGACGATATGAATGTTGTGTTTTTTAAGCCGATTTATACCTTTTTTACGAGAATTAAAAGTGAGTCACGCACCAACACGATATCAATGGAGGCAACATACCTCAACACCACATCAATAAACTTCATACACAATGTTACTGAAGATGGAGCGACAATAGCCTTGAAACAAGTCTAACTGAAGATGAACTAGGCCATATATTTTAACCTCACGTGTTCACACAAGTGCTGTATATAGTAATTCTATGATTTTACAATCTTACTAATAATCCGTGTATAATTTTTATACGAGACGTATGCAGAGTTGGGACAGAAAACGTTACTAACAAACCATGCATAAACGACGAATAAGCAGTGTGTAACTAAATATGGAAATTGCTTTGCTATAGTTATATACACGAAATCCCCCGTTTTAGCGTTGTATACAGAGAAAAAAATGGCCGCCACTCAGCCGTTCGTATCGATTTTCATTTTGTGATGATGATTACCTCGTAACTACAGAACAACAAATCAAAGTACACAGAATAATTAGAATAATATTTCTGTAGCTGTTCTCTTTGATCAAAATATAACGAGGTAATCGATGAGACCCAGTTGTACTATCGAAAGGCCTACTTAGCACAACACACTAGTGCAGACTATCGGTTGCAATAAAGAATATCGTTATTCTCTTACGTTTCGTAATAAAATATTGACGACATTATGACGTAGTTCTATAACAGTTTATAAAGACGTATATGGACTAACAGTCTTACTAATAAACCGTGTATAGTTTTTATACGAGACTTATGCAGAGTTGGGACAGAAAACGTTACTAATAAACCGTGAATAAGCTATGGACGTATAAACAGGCTGTAACTATACAATGGGAATTGCTTTGCAGTAGTTATATACACGAAACCCCTTGTTTATGCGTTGTATATAGGGAAAAAATGGCCGCCCGTTTAACAGCTGTTCGTATCGACTGTCATTTTATGATGATGTTTACCTTGTAACCACAGAAAAACAAACCAAAGATCATAGAATTATTAGAATAATACTGCTGTAGCTTGTACTCTTTGACCAAAATGTAGTGTGGTAATCGATTAGAGCCAGTTGTACTATCGATATTTAACACGCCACACTAGAGCGCTCTACCGGATCCAGTAGAGAACCTCAGATATTCTATTACCTTTCGTAACGAAGTAATGACGAAACTATGATGTAGCTGTGTAACAGTTATACTGTTATACACGACGTATGTAGTGATTATTAGTAAGGAATTTACACACGACTTATAAACGAGCTATTCACTCTATAAGACAGTTAAACGTTTGCATAAGTCTTTTTATTAGTAAGGCTGTTAATGATTAATTTATAGTTAAGTGTGAAACTAAAATCTGATCTCATTTGTTCATCTTTAAGATCTTAATATCATATCTATATGAGTTTAAATGTTTAAAGGGCCACAATAGCCTTCAACTTTTTAAAAGAAATTTCGATTAAAACAGCTGATTAAAGTGACACATCTGCATGAAAATTTGTGGAGAGATTCTCTGAACCATATTCAATCTTATAATGTTTAAAACGAAAAATACAATTTAAAGAGTTGACAAAATTCACCTCAGTGGATGTTTAAACTGAAATGGTCATGCAGATCATGATGATTTGCTTGTGAATTTACAAACAGAAACGAATATGTTGGGCAAAGATTACTGTCAGCTGCTCCTGTATTCACTTACAACGAATTGTTTATCTCAACTGTTTCCCAGATCTGACGTAAAGAGTAGCTGAACTGACAAGGCATGTGAGTTAACACCTTCGCACTAAATCTCGAGCTTTTCCTTCTGCATCGTTTTCCGCCTCACTTCCGTTTCCTGCCACTCGCCTCTGCCTGTCTGCGTACACATCTGAAGACGCCCAACCACAGACGTTGGAGGTCATTGCTCCAAACGGATGTACATCTCTTGCAGCAGTGGCACGTGCCAACCCTCCGATCTCTCATAAACAACATCATTTGATAACGTTGTACGGCTAATTAAACTGACAGAAGGCCTATTAGAAAAGATATCCCCTAGGGGCCTAGAATTTACACATCTCGCAGTATATCTTGAGCGATAGCAACTGTTTTATGATGAAAATAGATGCGTTAGACCAAGGCAGGACAAATTTACTGACAATTTCGGAGCCAGCAAAACTGTTTAGGAGCCGGGCACGAAATAATTTTTAAAATTCATTTACTGAAACATCTATACATATTGGGTCTCACTGATGGCACAAGTTGCAGGAAATGTGAGACAAATGTTGAGTCATCGCCTCACATTTTGCTCGATTGTACCGGTATCTCGAGGAACACACGTTGTCTCCCGAAGAATTTCAGGAAATAAAACCCAGCAGCACCGCAAAGTTGGTCACACACTGCGGTCTTCTGAGAAACGAGCGCTGAGGTAGTTTCCTTCCCACTTCGCTTACACACCTTCAGCCGTCTCCTCTGTAATACCAACTCAACTTTGGTGACGTTACGAAAGTTTCACGCTAGTGTGCATTCAGGCTATGCCTTGCATATATACGAATTTGTGAGAGGTTAGATTACGTCAGTTTAGACTTTTATTATGTCTTGTATACTTCAGGATAAAGTCTGGTGACTTTTGTTTAGCGATGTTGTCAGTACGGGCTAGCGTAAGGCAATCTTGGAAACGAAGTTACAATATAGAAATTTTGTACCTATTTCATTACTATTTGTTGTGCTTCACTGTATTGCAGTGGTTGTTTTATTTAATACAAGTTTTAAGTTCTTCACATTACATCGTACAGTGCGTTTCATGTTCCTACGTTCCTTTGCTTCACTAGAGACCACAACGTTTGCATTCCATTACCACGCATCTCTCATTTCACACGTAATTTACCGGTACTACATTTCCGAAGAATTTCCCTTTCTTGAAATATTTCCCTATAAAATCCTTAACTTTTGAAATCCATCCCCGCAAGAAATCCCTTACAAATTCAACCATTTTCACTCTAAAACAGTCGCCCTGGGTGGCACAGGCGGTATAGCTCTGGTCTTCTGTGCCCGGGGTTGCGGGTTCGATCCCGGCCCAGGTCGATGGCATTTAAGTGTGCTTAAATGCGACAGACTTATGTCACTAGATTTAGTGGCATGTAAAAGAACTCCTGCGGGACAAAATTCCGGCATACCGGCGACGCTGATATAACCTCAGCAGTTGCGAGCGTCGTTAAATAAAACAATATAAATTTTAAAAACTTCTAAAACACCGAAACTACCTCAAGACCCGCTTTTACTTGATTTCCAATCCATGGGGTGGACAATGAATCATTAATTGTTCCCAAGTGCTTCACTAGCAGTCTACACCCTTACCGAAGAAGAAGAAGAAGAAGAAGAAGGGAAGAGGAAGAAGAAGAAAACTAATATGCCCTCGCTAAAATAGTTCCGCAACAAACCTTCATTGCGGAAGGATAAACGAAAATACAATGAGGAAGTAAGGCGAGTATTTTGTAGCTGTGCTTAATTATAATGTTACAGAATTATAATCTTGAAGTGATTCAGTTTTCTCTATTCACCTAATCACATACTGTACGAGGCTTTCAAATAATGCGTGAAAGTGAAAAGGCACATTTCAAATATCCCTTGGCATATCAATTTCGGTTCACGTTTACTTGCAATTATTGAGTTACATTACATTGATTACTTTTTAACAGTAAATATGTGTATCTACTTTTAATACTAGAATAAATAGTTATACAGCTGCACTATTATGCAGAGCAAACGACTCGTCCAGACCGCAGTGCACGATTACAAGATAAATTGCTATCAAGCATGCAGTCCGACTTTCACCAATCTAAAGCGCTTTGAGCAAATTCTACAGATTAAATTTGCTGTCAAAATATGTAATCTATATAGCAGACCTACATCAATGTCGTAAAATTTACATAAATGTCGTAAATAAAGGAATTACAAAGACTACTGTTACAACTTTCAACTGCACTGAACGTAAGAAACTTCTCAACCGTCGATTTTAATCATCTTAAAACAAAAGTCAGAGCTAAAATGATAAAACTCGTCCTAAAGATAGGCCCTCCTAAATAAAACATAGCCTACTTAAAATGATTACAGTTTCCGGTGCCACCGGCATAGCTCAGACGGTAGGCACGCTTGTTTGCTGATGTGGAACTGCGCTCGGGCCTACAAGTTGAAGAACTACTAGAGTGTCGCTAAATAACCACCTGAAACAGGTGCATAGCTTTTCTTTATGTAGAATTATGTGTACTGCATTCCTCTTGTTCTCCTTGTATTCCCCTTGTTTTCCTTATTCCCCCTTATTCTCTTATCTTTCCCAAATACTTCTTGTCTTCCTTTAATTCTCCTTGTCCTCCTTGTATTCCTCCTGTTCTCCTTGTATGTTCCCTATTTTCCTCGTACTCCCCGGCGAGAGGGATTGTATTTTTATGTCATAGTCAATTCCCACCTTATCCCCGCCATACCTACAGGATGTCTGATAAGTAACTCCCTATTTTTAAATTCTTATAATATTTATTTATTAACCAAATTGTTTAGAACTAATATATACATTACATATATTACATACATACATAAATACACACTCACTCACATACATAGCTACATACATAGCTACATACATACATACATACATACATACATACATACATACATACATACATACATACATACATACATACATACATACATACATACATACATCATTACGGCCACTATAATGACTTACGCAGAACGCAGTCTAGCCCTTAATGAAGAAAAAAATTAATCAATAAAAAATGTCATTTGGATGACACTGTCCCTTCATACTAAGATAAGGCTTGATTGCTTTTTTTTTTTAATTTCATACGAAAACGCCTATATGAATCCGAAATCAAACAAAAAAGAAAACAATTTGTAAAGAGATCAACAGTAGCGTGCGCTTAGCAAATTAAGTGCGTGCGTTTTAATACACGTTACTAAACGTGTTGGGACAAGTTTACTTCCGTACACTCAGGTTGAAGTAGTCATCATTCAATTAATTTTCCATTATATCAACATCCCCCCAAGTGTAATGATTGATTACTGCCAGCCAGCAAAACATATTCTTCGATACACGGCAAGGACTTCATAACTCTGACAATTACTGCTTGCACTGAATCGGTTAGGAGGAAGAGAGAGAATTGCTACTTTCTATTACACGTGCATATAAACTGACGTTATACATGTGGTAATGGCGTTCTTTCGCTTTCCATATAAGTACTGAGGCAATTTCCTTACTTCAGAGCGACGTAAATTTCTACAGAGTCTTCCTCTTAGCTTGCCATAGGCTGGATTTTCTCGCAAGGTCGGTCTGTGCTATAAAAGCAGTCGTTTGCCGGTAAATTGTAATTCGCTTTGGCGATTCGGTGTAATAGATATCCGTTATTTATGGCAAACGTTTGAAATTATAATCATCTATCTATAAGCACGTTTCACATTTTCAAACTGTCGTCTCCATAGTTTTGATCTAGAGGCAATGTTTTGTTTCACAGTGTTCTTTGTAATATTTAACACAATTTATTTTATAAATGTAGTGTTAGAGTTTGCATATGGTTTCACTATAACTGGAAAGAGCATGAAAAATTGTATAAAAATCCACAGCTATCTAAATTTCGATCTGAGGTCAGATGTCCGCCTTTGATATTAAGCTACTCATATATTCTTCTAAATGATCAGAATTCTACATGTGATGTGTTAGGAATTTCCCCGCTAATATATATTTTGAATTCTACATGTGATGTGTTAGGAATTTCTCCGCTAATATTTTGAATTCTACAAGTGATGTGTTAGGAATTTGTCCGCTAATATTTTGAATTCTACATGTAATATGTTAGGAATTTCTCCGCTAATATTTTGAATTATAGGCCTACATGTGATGTGTTAGGAATTTCTCCGCTAATATTTTACGTTCATTTAGGATATGAGAATTATGTTGATATAGGCTATTCCACCCTAAGCTTCCTCTACAGATAAAAATCACACGGATTATAAACGGAGAACCTAGGAGGCCACTAACCACAAGTCAGAATGCGGTCAACAAAGACTTCTGGAACTGCGGTCACTGGATAATTGGCAGTGCGTGCAAGAATGTTATTCTATACAAAACATGCGTAATTACTTGGGCTCGGAAGTTGATGAAATATCATCTTTTTTCTGAGACATCACAGACAATGCAGGATGCAATATAAACTCGTTTCACTTCAACGTGAACCAGTATAACCTATTTTTATTTTGCATTTTTGGGTCATTTATTATCTATTAGTCTTTTCTTTAGGAAATATTCTACTTTTTGTAGCATTTTTACCCTTTTCTGCTTTTGAACGGACTTCTTTTCACAGTGTAGTCGTCTATATTCGAGAACCTACTGCAGATTGTTTATGCAATTTGATTGCATCATGCAGAATTTTTCCTTATGGTTGCCGTGATTCTTGATTACGTGTGTTACGTAGTTCCCTAATTCAGCGCAATAGAACAAATATTACAGCCGCAATGCCCGCAAGCGACGACTTAAGCCTTGGTTTTTCTGAACCGACATATGGGAGATGCACAAATCCGGACTACACGAGAGATAGTGAGTGGTTTTTGTAACTGCGAGGTGCGCAGACCTCGCATCTCGCAGTTAGAGAAACCACTCACTATTTCTCGTGTAGTTCGGATTTGTGCGAGCGGGCCTCACACCTCGCACGTCGCATGCGTCGGTTCAGAAAAACCAAGGCTTTAAAAATTCCGAAAGTAAAGCAACCGATGATCCTTCAAACCCGAGAATAGCGATGGCTCTTTACTGCAATGCTGATAAGAAGTATGTTTGGGAATTTCAGTTCCTTCTAGTATTTAAATGTGCACTGGCGTGATTTCGGAGACATTCAATAATAATAATAATAATAATAATAATAATAATAATAATAATAATAATAATAATAATTTAAGGTCATTTTATAGGTCATTTTTCTATGACTTTTAGGTCATCAACTTTAGAGCCCTAGTAATTACTTTCGTCCGCCGACAATTCGTCAAAATTTTAAATTAAGATAACGCATCTTTCCAAATTTATCATCTCCTAAAAAATGAAACCGATATCTTGTATGCACTCATCCCATACCATACTCAGATTTTTTTTTCTAAAAGTGTTCATGAATGTTTCACAAATAAATATGCACCAAGACCAGATTTCAGTTTCACACACGTGCCGAGCGTTGACAGAACCACGAGTGAATGTAATCCATTTATTATTTTATTTTGTTGGTTACTGCCAACACGGTCGACACCTGACTCCTCGTCATGTGATAGGTCATGACTATGAGGCAGCTGATAATAGCGTGATACTGGCGTATCAGGAGGCGGTCTCGTCGGAAAACACACTTCCGTACAAGTGACGAACTCGTACCGACGCTCAGACATTAACAGAACATTCAAAACTACATCTTTTAAAGCAGTCAAATAGCGCCTGCGTCTCTGTAAACCTTCGTCTACAGTAATTTAGGAATAAGGACTCTTAAAAAGATCAGGCCTACGCTCTTATCAATTCCAGAACAGGAAAGGAAAGTCTCACAATTTGGTATGCGAAACATGGAGAATTTAATAATAAAAAACTAATTGAGAAATTTAAAATAAATTAGGAAACAACAAGAAAAAAACTCTGCGCTGTATCAATAACATACCAGCACTTAGAATACGTCACCCGGTTTCGAGAATGAAACTACAGTTGTGTTGGTTTGACTGTTTTCTTTTTCGGTTTACGAATGAAGAATATGGGTCTATGATAAAAAAATAATTGATGAAGGATATGCAATATATTTTCTCTTCATATGAAACATCCCGAAATTAAGGTTTAGCTTGTAACAAATTTTTTACTACGATTCACTCAAAGTGCATCGTACATGTCTATTATCACTTTAATATCGTAGAACTCGCGATTACAAATCAAACAAGTGGTCGCATGGGACTGCAGCTGCTCTCGATGCCGAGATATTACTGAGCCAGGCGGCGCGGCAAACTAATTTTATATGCAACTTAGGCGCCCTCAGGCCTGTAGTGAGGAGACCTAACTACTAATAACTTAACAATAGTATTCGGCTGTGGCTGTCTTGTTACAGTAAGCATTTTAAATCCTGTCAATTTTGTTTCAGCATGGATCTCGGAACGGGTGTCCATATCCAGTGTGGAGAAAACTTATTCTACGCCAAAAACAGAAAGAGGAGAACCAAATAGCCTATAATAAATAGAGCTAGGTATTTTGTGATGTAGCATCTATGTTTTGGTAAGACTGACATGCTTCTTGAATATATATAAACGCTTGTCATGAAAAAACTAATTGATTTAAAGTACTTTGTTAAGTCATATTTATGCATATTTGACCAGTCTATGTGATAGAGCATATTTTAGTAATTTAATGGTCATGTTCGGCATATTTTCACTCTTTCAAGAAGTAAAGAACTTTTCTCATACAATTTCTTTCTTCCGTGTTCATTTGAGATGTTAAATTTCTCAGAATTACATATCGCATCTTGTTTTCTGGAAAATGGTAAAATGTACCTTCTTCCACTATTTGTTTAAATTCACAATATTGACTTTACCCTTAGGTACCAGTGAACAAATATTTGTGTAGGTCTATTTTTTCGCAACAAGCAGGTAGCACTGGAGCCTGTCTTTATGATCTGGGTACCGGACTGCAGACAAGGGTCTCATTGAGTTATTGAAGAAACTATCAAGAGTTATATATTTGTTAAAGAAATTAACGACTTGCGTTTCTCAAAACTATTTAAGATGTGCCTACTTTTCTTTCTTTTAGTCGATAATTCGATATGCCCTAATTTTCTGGGGAAATGGAACCAAAATTGGAAGTGTCTTGATTTTGCAAAAGAAAGCCACTTGAATTTTATGTAAATCAAACTCTCTGGAACATTGTCAGTCACTTTTCAGACAATCGCAGAGTTTAACAATCATAAATTTGTATATATACGATCTATTACTTTACACTCGACAAAATATCGACAATTACTCATTAGTGGCCAATGTGCATGATCATGAAATTAGAAACAGTGAACAATTTAATATTCCATATTATAGATTACATAAGAGCAACACAAACTTTTCGATTCTGGGAATGAAATTATATAATAAGCTCCCCAGACAATACTATAAATTACCAATCAATAGCTTCAAAAATAGATTTTACAATTGGTTATTAAAAATCCTTTTTATTCTGTTGGTGAGTTTTTCAACACAAACTTATATGAAATTGTTTTTTTATTAAATACGTTTAATTGCAATTAGTTACAATTAATACATTAAGGGTGAATTATTTTCTTTAATTTAAAAGTTTCAAATTATTTCAGGTTTTCATTGTATTATTTAAATTTTAGTATTTCTTTTATCAATGTTTTTAATGTAGTATACATTTTTCAATTGTGTTGTAACGAAGCCTAAAACTGTATGTCTAATGGTCAAAATAAATTGAATTGAATTGGAGTTGAAGTCGGAAATGTGTGTAGTATAGTTCAGGAAAAATTCCAAAAGCGAAGCAAAGTATTCAAGGAAAATTAAAACAATTAGTGTCTCGATATGGTGAGAAAGTGTTTTCGAGTGATGGGAATATATTGTATGTAAACTTTGCCATATAATACAGACTGCACCAAGGATAAATAAATAAATCTTAAAATAGCCTATTAATAGGGAGGTAAGAACGAAGTGGAAACTGTAGTTCGTGAAGAACCGAATAAAGATCAAGTAGGCCTAAGTGCAATGTAAAGTTATACCTTTCATTGTCTACTGCCAAGAAGAAATAGCAAAGGTTGTGAAACAAAGTGTCCTTGTTCCTCTCTGTTTAATTAAACAGAACATTGTAACAAAGCCACATTTTCCTGCACCTCAAGGACGTGCATCACAATGGACGTCATGAGAGCGAATCGCTGTCAAAGTTGTGTAATGCAGACCAAACGCGTTAACACTCCAGTGCGATCTTGTTTCATTACAGTTTTTATCTCTTACTTAACTTTATACAGATTCTAATTTTTGCTTGAAATATGTCACCATTCTATTTTTGAACTTAGCATTCTGGATCGTAACTTCATTCCCGTTGTTTGCAATATTTCGGCAAAAAAGAAACCTTTCACGTCAACCTTAAAACAAAAGTTCCCATACTTACTTACTTACTGGCTTTTAAGGAACCCGGAGGTTCATTGCCGCCCTCGCATAAGCCCGCCATTGGTCCCTATCCTGAACAAGACTAATCCAGTCTCTACCATCATATCCCACCTCCCTCAAATCCATTTTAATATTATCCTCCCATCTATGTCTCGGCCTCCCCAAAGGTCTTTTCCCCTCCGACCTCCCAATTAACACTCTATATGCATTTCTGGATTCGCCCATACGTACTACATGCCCTGCCCATCTCAAACGTCTGGATTTAATGTTCCTAATTATATCAGGTGAAGGATGCAATGCGTGCAGCTCTGCGTTGTGTAACTTTCTCCATTCTCCTGTAACTTCATCCCTCTTAGCCCCAAATATTTTCCTAAGAACCTTATTCTCAAAAACCCTCAATCTCTGTTCCTCTCTCAAAGTGAGAGTCCAAGTTTCACAGCCATACAGAACAACCGGCAATATAATTGTTTTATAAATTCTGACTTTCAGATTTTTTGACAGAAGACTAGATGACAAAAGCTTATCAACCGAATAATAACAGGCATTTCTCATATTTATTCTGCGTTTAATTTCCTCCCGAGTGTCATTTATATTTGTTACTTTTGCTCCAAGATATTTCAATTTTTCCACCTCTTCGAAGGATAAATCTCCCATTTTTATAGTTCTATTTCGTACAATATTCTGATCACGCGACATAATCATATACTTAGTCTTTTCGGGATTTACTTCCAACCCTATCTCTTTACTTGCTTCAAGTAGAATTTCCGCTTCTTCCCTAATCGTTTGTGGATTTTCTCCTAACATATTCACGTCATCCGCATAGACAAGAAGCTGATGTATCCCGTTCAATTCCAAACCTTCTGTGTTATCCTGAACTTTCCTAATGACATATTCTAGAGCGAAGTTAAAAAGTAAAGGTGATAGTGCATCTCCCTGCTTTAGCCCGCAGTGAATTGGAAAAGCATCAGATAGAAAATGGCCTATACGAACTCAGCTGTAAGTTTCACTAAGACACATTTTAATTAATCGAACTAGTTTCTTGGGAATACCAAATGCAATAAGAATATTTTATAAAACTTCTCTCTTAACCGAGTTATACGCCTTTAAAGAAATATCCAATATCAGGAAACGTTGCTTTCAAGAAAATTCGTATGTCGAAAAAGATTTCAGCTGTACTGAGAAAATCACATAGTGTTAAACATCAGTATGATGACTGCAAAATGAATGAAAACCAAAGAATGGGAAGAAAAGCGAAATCCGCGTGCACTAAGTAAATAACTTATTCCACAGAAACGTCGTCATCGTCGACAATCGTATGTTGAGCCGAGCCTGTACGTGACCTTAACTAAAAGCGTACTCATTCTTCCTTATTTATAGTCGGTTTCCTTTGAGGTTCTAACGCATAAAATGTCATCATTCTGGCATTCACTATTCCTCAAACTCATCTTTGGTCGTTCTACTCCTAGTTCACACTCTGATCTTAGTAACAAACACTTTTATTGTCTGTGCATTTCGAACTGGCGGATCAAGGTCACGTACAAAAGTACAAACCACACACGAGTCACTGAACTGAAAACTGTGAACTGAAGCACTAATTCCAGCTGTCCCAGCTGACTTCAGCTGAGAAGAATGATCCATGATTAGGGTAAGCACACGTGGTAAATGTAGTTTATTGCTTGACCTTGAGCTACCAGTTCGAAATACACAGATAATAATGATATGTTTCAATTTTCGTCAATTGTAACTGATATGCGACTCTTATGGACAAAGGATATCCACAAACAACAACAACAATACTATACATCACCCCAGATGGCAATATCGTTATCAATGGTACGGTATACAAATTCAAGGTCATATTATTGGTCCAAACCCCCTTTCATTAATAACTAATGTATAAAAGAAGTATTATCAGAGAATAATAATAACAATAATAATAATAATATTTGGAGCTAAGAAGAATGAAGTTACAGGAGCATCAAGAAAGTTCCACAACGCAGAAACGCAAGCATTGTATTCTTCACCTGACATAATTAGGAACATTAAATCCAGACGTTTGAGATGGGCAGGGCATGTAGCACGTATGGGCGAAACCAGAAATGCATATAGTGTGTTAGTTGGGAGGTCGGAGGAAAGAAGATCTTCGGGAGGCCGAGACGTAGATGGGAGGATAATATTAAAATGGCTTTGAGGAGGTGGGATATGATGGTAGAGACTGGATTAATCTTGCTCAGGATAGGGACCGATGGCGAGTTTATGTGAGGGCGGCAATGAACCTCCAGGTTTTCTAAAAGCCGTTTGTAATTATGTAAGTAGCCTAATTAATAATGTCTAACAGCTCGCAGGTTCCAGTCCTGATACTAGCCAATGGATAGTTTCGAGGGTTCAAATCTAACCAAAGGCGACTGATTTTAAAGAAAGGTCAAATCTTTAACGTGATAACCTCAGGAAGAGTAGTAAAGCTGTTAGTCCCGTGTAGTAGGTTTACGGCACGTAAAGGAACCCAGTGCTAAAGAGAGGGCTACATTCAAAATTTACCGGCCATTTCTCACATTGAATTTCGATGTTGGATAGCATTTACTGTTGAAAGAGTCATTAAACAAAATAACACCACCACCGCCACCACCACTAGGTGCTCTGCTGATAGGCCTATGTTATTTCTCAAGCACGGGTCGTGGTAGAATACTATATCAAGGAAGTCGCGAGATAAGAATAACTTAACGTACTGGTATACAAAAGGAATTAAACATTTTCTGAGAAAAATGAACACATACAACATATTACAAACATTTATTTAACATAGCATTGTTAAAACATATTTACTAAAAAACTAATGCATAGTGTGAAGTCAATTTTTATGTAATGGATGCGATTGGTTTTCATTTAAAAGTTTGTATATACTGTACGTAAGTGAATCCACTTTAGGAACGAAAGCTTCTGAGAATAAATTTCCGTATTCACTTCAACGGGCAAGACAAAACTTTCATCTTCCAATGTAAATTATTGTAGTTGTGATGTAATGTAGCTGAACATCCTGAGACTTGACCGGGAGCAGAGTACTAGTACATGCGAGAAATCGAAACTTGCACATATCGACATGTATAAACACTTCAGTGATAGTAAGTCGAGGGAAATTTCCCCTTTTTCGGGAAAATTAAACTACGAATTTTAAATCAAAGAGAAAAGGAAATATTAATCAATTTGCCTGTATTTCGTAGAAATTTAAAATTTTAGAAGAAAGCAAGGCATTTATAACATTAACTACCGGTACACATAGCTGATAAAATAAAATAAATAATTAAGCTGACAAAATAAAACGCAAAAATACATATATTAATTGTGTAAACATGTAATTTAACCAACTGTGTAAGAAGCTGTGACTTTTGAATGTTATCAATAATTGCTTTCGTCCACACATGTGGAGTAACGGTTAGCACGTCTGGCCGCGAAACCAAGTGGCCCGGTTTCGATTCCCGGTCGGGGCAAGTTACTTGGTTGAGGTTTTTCTCGGGGTTTTCCCTCAACCCATTATGAGCAAATGCTGGGTAATTATCGGTGCTGGACCCCGGACTCATTTCACCGGCATTATCATCTTTATCTCATTCAGGCGCTAAATAACCTAAGATGCTGACAAAGCGTCGTAAAATAACCTACTAAAAATTCTTTCAACTAGATTTTGTTGAAATATGAGTGACAAGAGCAGTTAAACAAGCTGAATAATTGTAAAAACGACAATATCTACTGAATCTCGGTCAAAATGTAATAATGTTTATAAAACAATAGTGCGAAATTTGTTTTTGCACCCTGTTATAAGTGGAAAAACATCCAACGTTTAGGGACATTTACTTCATCACTAGATTGGCAGAGAAAGAGATACCTATGTGTTGGCTTCGTTGTTACCATTCGCCCTTTTGATTATTATTGTTCTTGACCAATATAAATCTGAGGGAAGATTTACGCTCTAAATGAGAATTTGAAGTACAGAAGAAAAAAAGAACAATTTTGTCAAAAAATATTACCACCATTGATAAACATATCGATTCATTCACGTCGCTACCGAGACAGCTAAACAAACTAGTTGCTCATAATATGTTTTATTATTATTGTTATTAAGTTTTCTCAGGGAAGGCGGCGAAGTATTAACATTAAAAACTATGAGTAAAGTGCCAGGTCATTTTTTTTAAGTAATGGATGCAACTGCTTTTCATTTAAAAGTTTGTCCATACGTGGATCCATATTAGAAGCACACAAAAGCAAATAATTGATTTCAATAACATACGATTCCTGTATTTACGTAATTTTCAATACTACGACAGTCGAAAACTCTTTTCACGTACGTAAAACGTGGTGAAAGGGATTATTTTCAAGATTTCTGTGGATAATTGTCTGTATTCACGAACGAATGGCAAGCTAGAATCTACCTACAGTAAATCTCCTAAGGTAAATAATTATTGTAGTTGTGATGTAACGTACTTGAACACGTCAAGACTTGAGCGGACGCGGTGTACAAGGAAAATCGAAACTCGCACATATCGACTTGACTTTTCGACATGCATAAACATGTCGATTCAAGCATGTCACCATCGAGGCAGCCAACAGTTGAAACTTGTTGCTCACATATAAGGTAAGTTTTATTATTATTATTATTATTATTATTATTATTATTATTATTATTATTATTATTATTATTATTAAGTTTTCACAGGGAGATGGCGAAGTATTAAGCTAATTACATTTATTTATTTTTTAACTTTAAGGGGTCGCGCGGCTAAACGTTTGAGAAATGCTATTCTGGCTACATGGTGCGATTTCAATATTGTAAAAGATTGCGATTGTTGTTGTTTAGTCAACTATCCGAACACAGGTCTGAGCCTCACGAATGATAACAAAAAGCATCACGTATGAGGCAACTAATCCAGGAGATAATGGGGTAGAGTGGCCAGTTCCTTCTCTCCCCCATTGCATACATCGTCAATTAGCTACATGTTACACTAATCAGATTTCAGATGTATACAAACAGTTGTTCTTCCTTTGACACATTTATCGTCTAGTGAGATGTACTGCCTGATAACAGAGGTATATATCAGCCAGAACCTCAATCAGATGATAGATTGCAATTAATGAATTTATATATATATATATATATATATATATATATATATATATATATATATATATATATATATGAAATGTCTGTTATTATTCGGTTGAGAAGCTTTTGTCATCCAGTCTGCTTTCAAAACAGCTGAAAGTTAGAATTTATAAAACAGTTATATTACCGGTTGTTCTGTATGGCTGTGAAACTTGGACTCTCACATTGAGAGAGGAACAGAGATTGAGGGTTTTTGAGAATAAGGTTCTTAGGAAAATATTTGGGGCTAAGAGGGATGAAGTTACAGGAGAATGGAGAAAGTTACACAACGCAGAGCTGCACGCATTGTATTCTTCACCTGACATAATTAGGAACATTAAATCCAGACGTTTGAGATGGGCAGGGCATGTAGCACGTATGGGCGAATCCAGAAATGCATATAGAGTGTTAGTTGGGAGGCCGGAGGGGAAAAGACCTTTGGGGAGGCTGGCACGTAGATGGGAGGATAATATTAAAATGGATTTGAGAGAGGTAGGATATGGTGGTAGGGACTGGATTAGTCTTGTTCAGGATAGGGACCAATGGAGGGCTTATGTGAGGGCGGCAATGAACCTCCGGGTTCCTTAAAAGCCAGTAAGTATTATTATTATTATTATTATTATTATTATTATTATTATTATTATGGAGATCAAGTTCCTAGTCTGTCTTCTCTCTCTTATGTAACGTAAGGTCAAAACAAGATAACAGGCCAAAACAAAAAAGTAATCACACATTTATCGTTCTAAATGAGACGTGTATCAACAGTCCTGTATGACCAAGTTTCAAGTAGGAATGCTGATTTTAAAACGATTAATTAAAAAAATTAGTAAATAAAATTTTTATGGTTCATAAATCAACAGAGCAGAGTTCGATCCTCTGTTCTTGAATAAAACGTGGAAACCTAGGACGCAGTGTTTCTAGGAATACATATTGATTTCATTATTATTAGCGTCTTCGTGTGGTCGTAAAATTACCATGACCTATTGAGTAATCCGCGAGGAATTCCAGGTACAGGGTCCGATGATCGATTGCTTTAAAATAGTAACGCGCCCTCTTACATGCAAGCCATGTCCTACATGGTAAAAAATTGGTTCAAAGAACTCTACCTACCAGTGAAGGTTAACTTCTTTCTGGCAAAATTTTCCTTTTCGTTTACAAAATTGTTCCTTTTCAAATCAGCCTCAGACTGTTGGAGTGGGTTCCTTGTGATATAAAAATGCTCCTGTGAAAAAGTGTGTTCTCGTGCTCAGGGAAGGATTCGATACATAATAAATTTACATGCAAAATAACATCTAAATTTAATAATTACCCATAACAAATTGCTTAAATGTCATACTGTTGGAGGTAAATAGATGAGGGTATTTCTTTATTAATTTATTATACATTCTACAGCCGATATTAGTACTATGGTTCAAAGCAATTCTCGTTAAACACCTTGGTTCAAACAAACTTATTGTATCCATGCCTTTGGTTTTGTCTTTGTGCGTCATCGGAAATATGTGTGATTTTTATGTATAAAACTTTATAATGCATTGATAGAAATTTGATGTATTTTCAAGACTTTAAATTCTCAAAACAGTTTTTCGGTAGGATAATCAATAGGTTTTTTAGACATATGCTACAGTATTTTAATTATTCTTCTCTATAATAAATCGAATGGATTAAGGTTAGTTTTATAAGTAGGTACTACCACAGTCTGGTATATACAGTCATGAAGCTCAATACATAGTAAATATGCATCCATAGATAGTTGCTAACCACTAGGATCGCTACTATCGCCTCATTACAGACAATGCGAAATAGTACCTGCACAGTCTATTGTTTCTAGCACCCTTATAAACTCAAGCTTCGTGACTGTATATACTAGACTGTGGTACTACCCCATCCTAGTAATCCATATAGGGTTATGGACAGAAATAAGGCAAGGTAAACTGTTCGTAGTATATCCATTGGTAAGTAATTTCGTAACTGAACAAAGTAATATATAATTCTACGTAATTTCTTATAAAAGTAGTCTGTTTGTCCCATTTCAGATATTTATCAATAATAATTCTTAAATATTTAATCTTTGAAGATTCATTTATATTGGACAATTACAGCAAATTGCGGAACAACTAAAATTGTGTAGTTTAATGTTTAGAAAAGAATTAGGCAATTTATAAGATTTATTAGTTATTGAAAAAGGAATAACTGTAGTTTTAGCAGTGTTAAGAGAAAGAATATTCGAATCAAACCATGTTTTATTATTATATATTATACTAAATTATATTATATTATATTATATATTATTATTACTACTATTTTTATTATTTATCACTATTATTATTATTATCATTATTATTATTATTACGAATAGTCGTCTTATTTTCTTATACTTTGTATGTCTCATTTATTTTGACCTGCTGTTTACATTTTATTATGCTTTTTCCTTTCTTTCTGTATGTTATATAGCCTATTATGTCTGATTTCTACTTACTTGTTGTTTACATTACATTATTACCATCTTATTCAGTTTTGTGTGTAAAATTGTAGTGTACTTTGTAAATTTGTAGTGTTTTTTGTAACGCAGTTTTACTCCTGTTTGAGTGTTAGAGAAGGCCGTATGGCCTTAACTCTGCCAGGTTAAATAAATTATTATTATTATTAATATTATTATTATTATTATTATTATTAATTTTAAACCATTATATGTGTTAAAATAAGTGTTGTGCCAAGTTTCTCCCCAAACAATAATACTGTATCATCTGCATAGGAATATAATACACTTTTGTGGTAAATTCATATACAGTAAATCATAACGGCCTCTAAAGTAAATCATATCCTAGCCTACAGACTTTGTCACAGACAGAAACGAAGATGACATTTGCGCAAACACTTATTTGAACTCGGTTGCTACAGAATGTGTATTTCCCTCAAAATCTTTGTACGAAGTGTTCCCAGCGTACCGTTCAGATCTCGGCTGCTCACGTAAGACGCAGTGCGGGCTTCTCAAGGTTCCGCGTAACAATATCTGCTGGTCCACGTGGGCGTGAAGCATGATGGCGTCTCCAAACAAATACACGATGGGGAGACAACTGGATTCTTGCATCACTCATTTTTTCAAGGTTCTCTGATATCGACTTCGTTGCAAGTCACTGTCTTAAACAAATGAACACAAACTTTCACAGGAGTGTTGTCCTAATTACCTTGATCACTATTAAACTTGAATAACTGGCCAGATGTGAAGTCCTCTCGAGTCTGTGCTGTAGCAGAATTTCGACACTATGACAAAAGATTACCGAATATTTAGCAGAGATGAGGATGCCACTGTTTTAGCTGCCATGTACCAGTGATTAAGAATTCACTACAGATAACGCACAATCGTAACCTCGAAATACATTAAATATTCTATACCTTGGCGAAACAGGTTAACAATAAATAACTTACGAGATGTTTCATGTGGTCACCATTTTTATTGTATAACCTTTCATTCGGAAAAACGCCTGGGCTTTTTCATCAAACATTTTAAAATTCTGTAGTGGTTACGATTTTATTACGTCAATCTCACGTCGAAAATTCAAACACTCGTCATATTAAAAAATACGAAATAACTACTGAAGCGAGTTTATAAAAATATTGCGTTTATCTAGATGTTCTCCATGACCAAACTTTAGAAAAATAAATTCTAGTATCTCATAGTCCCGTCTCTCATTCCTTTAACTCCATAGTTGTTCAAAAACACAATATGTATCTTATAATATTAGGACCTACTATATATTATTACTTTTCAAAATAAGATGCGAAGACATGGAACACTGACTTAAGTGATGAAAAAGTTGACGCTTGAATTTAGACGATATTATTGTATACGTAAAACAGTCTGAAGCGGTTCCTTTTTTTTTTATTATTTTTTTTTCAAGTAAAACCTGTTCTCCAGCTGACGTTTGCAGGGCTTTTTGTTAGTATTATTTATATGCATTTAAAATTGAACAACTCAATAAATTCAATAGTAAAATAATTGTTTATGTTCCAAATTTTATGTTACTTATTATTATTATTATTATTATTATTATTATTATTATTACTATTGTTTCAGGTCATCTAGGGTTTACGTGAAGCAATCTACTGCATTTATTTTCATCTTTCCATTTCTTTCCTGGCTTTCCAATAGTTATTCACCCTGTCACGGTTTTTTCTCTCTCTCTTCTGTCCAGATGTTCTTTGTTTTCTTTCTTTTCTTCACCTGGAAACCTTTAAGTTCTGTATTAACCTTCTAAACCTCGTTCTGTCCTGTATTATTTCTCCTGTTATCCCCATCTCGTGTAATATGTCTTGTTATCCCTTGAAGCATTAGTTACCGCTCTTACTCTCATATGTGTGTCGGAAAATTCGTTTCGTAAGTCTGCTATTATCCATCCCCATTATGGCCGTACCATATAGGCTAATTATTATTTTCCTGATCATATCTGACATCCGTTCATATTCTTCACTTCTGTGTCTAAACTCTCCGTTTTCTCGTTGCATTGATCCCAAAATTTTTCTTAAAATAATTCGTTCTTTCTTATTTCTCTTAATTTCATGAAAAATATACCAGTCAGTAACACAGAAATATTCCGGTTTGATTACTAAGTACAGTGTCTAATTAACCTCTGTTTGAGACTCTGGCTGATACGTAATCTACATCTATTACCAGCCAGTACATCTCACTTGACGGTAGGTACTCGTTTGTGTCGGAGGAAAATCAATTGTTTGTATAAGCTTACATCTGAAATCTGATTCGTGTAATATGTATCTAGTCAGTGATGTATGTAATGGAGGAAGAAAGGAACTGGCTACCCTATCCCATTATCTGCTGGCCTAGTTGTCTCACAAGTGATGCCATGTTGGTATCACAGATATTCACACAGATATTCAAATTTGTCAACTTTTTTATTTTTCCGTACTTCGTTACAAGAGCATTATTATTATTATTATTATTATTATTATTATTATTATTATTATTGTTATTGTATTTTACGACGCTTTCTACTACAAGATCAAAGCTGAAGCGTAAAACTTCGTTTACCCTCCCCGTGCGACTTTTAGCGTGTACGTTAAAGTGTACTTACAATCCGAGGTGTTCCTTAGGCTTTTTCCTGAATAGCTTTTGCAACTGAAAGCGTCGCTAAATAAAATATTACTACTACGCCTACTAACTAATTAGCTACAGGCTAGATAAAATTTTATATTTCGAAATGTAAGATTGAATGAAGCTTGTTACTAATACATTATTCATTATACGATATTGATAACAATGATAATTTATTGCGAAGAATACATTTTCACAATACGAAACTTTATGAAAATGAATGTGTATAATTAACAGATAAATGTAACCTATTCCTGATAACTGACTTTAATAATAATATGTCTGTGATCCTGATGTGAATAAATCGCATCGCATGACATCTACAATTTCGTCCGATTATCAGGGTTGCCAGATTCTCTTATCAAAAAATTCAGGACAGGTCATGATACTGCGTACCATAACATGACTGTATATTTGGATTAATTCAATTTGTAATACAACAGAATTTATCCGTCCTATGTATTTCAACTAATTATATAGGCTTAAACTTTAAATTTTGTTACATTTTTGCTACATTATGAAATTTATTTTGAATTACTGATGAAGTCTGGAAAAATAATGTCATAGTACAGCCTGATCTATAAAGAAAAAATGGATGATACAGTGTTTAAATCCTATCAATAATAGGCCTACTGTAAATCAACTTCCAATGAGTATAAATAATAACGATACTATATAATACCTAATACATATTATGGTATTATCACAGTCTAGTATATACAGTCACGAAGCTTGAGTTTATGGGGGTACCAGGAACAATAGATTGTGCAGGTACTATTTCGTAATGTCTGTAATGAGGCGATAGTAGCGATCCTAGTGGTTAGCAACTATCTATGGATGCATATTTACTACGTATTGAGCTTCGTGACTGTATATATTAGACAGTGGTATTATCGTTTTCATTTCAGTACAAGCTGATAGGATGCACCAGACGGCGTTGACAAATACATTGAACATAGTAGTTGGACAGGATCTTAAAAAATGAATTAAGGCATTTTAAAAATAATTTTACAGAAATGAGCAAAGAATTGTATTTCTTCAATTTTTTTTAACATTCCGAGACAAATATAACTCGACACAGGCACATTAAAATCCAGAACAATCCTGGGAAATCTAGGACGTCTGACAACCCTGGTGTGTATATTAATGGCGACCCGCAGCAAAGAACTTAGTTTGTCGACAAGGAACAAAGTCATACTAAAAGAACTATGACAATGGTAATAAAATTGTTCAATGTTCACCATGCGACTCGCACCCTTTGGCTTTAATTCACCAGTTTAGTTGTGAGAAATTTCATCAAGTGCATTTAATTATAATATTTTAGGTTTATCTGATTATATTTATACTAGAAAATGTCGAATTTTGATAGAGAAAGATTTCATACCTCCATTTCTACTTACTTCACATGCCGATTAAGCGATAAGGAGATTGAGGTTATGTAGACATAAGCGCTGCATCAGACACAATACAAACAGATCACGCTCGAACAACGAACACTGTTGTAACATTTGCACTACATAATATGTTACGGCACATAACCACGTTACACAGTGAAGGTTATTAACAGATCTTCGAGTTGTGTATGCACTCACATTCTTCCGACGCAGTGCTCCACAGTAGGAATGTTGTTAGCACCAAACAGCCAACTCCCCTCCATGACACGTTACAAAGACGTTCGTACCCTTGTGAATCACGGAATACGAAAATATCAATCAGCAGCTCAGCTGATAACCCTACGAGACGGGTGGGACGCAGCACAGCTGTATGCATGCGCCACAGACAAGCTGTCCGTCCAACCGCAGGCAGGCAGGGGCGGAGGCCACCAGACTCGAGTAGAGTTGAGCTTAAACGATATTTTCAAGTATCTGTGACAACTGTGACTGTGACAATTAAATATCTGTGACTTTTATCTGTGAGTTTGTCACACCGATATTTTATATCGCTAAGTAAGCACAATATGCATGAATTATACCGATATTTTGTCACACCGATAAAAATTAACAGGAAATATTGAAGAGCAGTGCAATGTGAATACGATTTCTCTATACACGCCACACTTCAGTGGTTTATATGGGAAAATCCAACAAATAAATTATGTACATGTACCATTAACAAATAAATACTAATCTAACTGAACAGTAACATGTAAAAAGTTAACCTTATATACCAAGAGGTTATATCGTAGTTGATTGTAGATATGGAATCAGTTGATAATTTTTAATGTAGTTGGGTACGGAGAAATTGAGGTTATGTGATTATCCTAATCGTTTTAAAAATTGATCCTTTTTATTGTATATAATATAATCGATAAAGTATTTTAAGTCGTGCATTAACATTATAATATTGAGTCAGAATAAAAATTAACGAAACATAAGTATTCGGAAAAACAATAGAAAATAATTACAGAACAAGACAGTTGTTCAGACAGGATATTACACAAGATAAAGTATTGGTAACCAATGGTATTATTATTATTATTATTATTATTATTATTATTATTATTATTATTATTATTATTATTATTATTATTATTATTATTTAAATCGTGTAATCACTATATCATTTATAATAAGATGAAACTAGCGCTGAAGTAGTTTCGGCAATTTCGGATGTGAAAATCATTGCATTTATAAGGATTTTTTTTGTGGAGAGACAGTTTCTCAGGTTAAACTAGCGCTGAGGTAGTTTCGGTGATTTCGGAAGTGAAAATCGTTGAATTTGATTGTTTGTGGAGATGCAGTTGATCGTATATCCAAGGCATAATAAAGCCTAAACTAACCAAACCTAACCTGTCACAGATTCGTATATGCAAGGTGTATAAGGGGAATACGAAGGAAACTACCTCAAGGTTAGTTTAGCCAAATAAGTTTTATCTCGTTCGGTTTTAATTCTATAGGTGCTGTTGTCGGCTTGTGAGAAATGCTTCGAAAGTTCGGAAGAGCATAACGTTCAGTGACACTGAGTGAACTAACATGATTTACGTTTGATACCCCTTATTTTCAAATGTAATTAATTATCCCATTTATGTGTAAGTGTAGGTCTATTTTAAAAGTGTGCAAGGGCAATGAGAACGATTTGTTGGAGCAGTGTCTGCTGGATGTCAGATCTTTTTGGAATTTATAAAATTGACAATTTTTGCTAACTACCCCATATTATTATATTTAAAAGTTGAAAATTACTTGCAAGTTGATGATTTTAACAATATCTAGATAAATATCACTAAATATCAAGTTTAGAACATTGTTTAGGCCTATTAATTGGGTGAAATAACACCCCACACGAGTACCAATGTTAGGAAGCACTGTGCGATTTCCTAAGAGTTAATAACCATAAACAACATACCGGTAATGAACTTATTACAAATAATTTTATTTTAAGTTTAATTATTTTAATTAATACTACCCTGCACTGTTCGTGTTAGAGCTATACATTAAAACTGGATCATACATAAATGAGAGAAGTACATGTAAAGTTATTAAAATAATGTAGGCTCCTGTAACTATTCTGTTTGTAATTAATAGTATAACTAAAAAAGTATTGTTACTGCGTAAAAATTGAGTGGAAAATACTTATACATTAATATATATTCACAGTAATATGAAAATGTGTGAAGATCTCGGGGGACTATATAAAATATTTATAAAACATATATTCAGACTTAATATGAAAACAAAATGTCAGATTCATGATTATATTATTATAATGCCGCTAATAACTTTGCAACACATCATCACTTTGAAAAAAATAATATTGAATAAAATATCACGAAAAAATAATCAAATACCACCGCCCGATTGCTGTTATTGTATCATGCGCATGCGCAAACCCACGATGTAGAGGAGAAAATATCAGTCGCAGACGTTGCAACAGTCACAGAGTACTGAATACGGAGCAGATTTCGATAGCGATATTTTGTCACAGATATTTCGCGTCATCAGTCACAGGTTTATCTGTGACAAAAAAATACCTGTGACAAAATATCGGTTTGTGAAATATCGGCCATCTCTAGACTCGAGGTCGGTCAGTCGCTCACATGTCGGACGGAAGTTAAACCCGCGTCTGTCTTACTTTTCTCACAATTCTTCTTATAAGAAATTATCTGATATCGATATGCCACCATATGCTTATTTCTAAGTTCAGTGCTATACAATTTACTGGTAGGCTATTTTGAATGTATTACTTCCTTTGTCTAACGTATATATAAATAGTATGTAATGAAGCGTACATAAATAAAATATATTTAAAATGAATGCATACATGAGCGCTCGCAAGGGATCAAAGAGAGAAACTTGACTTCCTGGACTTTTCTGCAAATGTCGCATAAAATGCCTTTTCTAGGAAACATAATAAAGAATTCATGCTTTACAAAATATCAAAGAGCTTTATAATTGAGTAACTTCTTCTTAAGGGCCCGACCAAAAGATAGTTGACTATCTGATAGCTATCAGACTGCGTCTGGCCGTAACGATCGTATTGGCGATCAAGCAATTTTTTTTTTTAACTAAATGTACCAAACAATGTCTTTCCTTGCCTCTAGCCCTTTAGTCTCTTTTAACACCATTTTTTCTTGTTTGTGAAACAATAAGATCACGTTTAAATATTGGCAAATACTTAATAAAGTATTTAAATTCTCATTATTCCTGATAAAATAATTCAGATAAATATTACAGAAATAATTCTTGCATCCTGAAATACGAATTTATTACAAAAGAAGTGGACATAACTTAATTCAAGATATGACGTCATGTAGCAAACGGCAGTTTCTCTGCCATAAACTTTTACGATGTCACCAATAACTTTTCACGAATGTTATACAACTTTTGTACATTATTTTGCGGAACAGAAAGTTACAACTCCATACTATACAAGAACGTTTACTAATAACTAATAATGTATTAGATTAAACTATACTTTTGTGGACTAGGGCCCAGGTTGGAGCCAGTGAAGCGTATCGGCACACGCCACTTCACAGGAAGCCAAGTGCTGTTGCAACACGTTATTTGAAGAACAGACTAGTTAGTATTCTATTTCTTTACTTACGAGTTGAAACCAAGTTTTTTGTTGGGATTAAAGCACAGTCTAGTATATACAGTCGCGAAGCTCAATACGTAGTAAATATGCAAACATTAGATAGTTGCTCACCACTAGGATCGCTAATATTGCCTCATTACAGGCAATGCAAAATAGTACCGTCACAGTCTATTGTTTTTAGCACCCTCAAAACTCAAGCTTCGTGACTGTATATAGTAGACTGTGATGTGATTAAAGTATGAACCAGTTGTTATCCTGTGGCGTCCTTGAGAGTCTCTGTCTTGAAGTATTGATAGTGATGATGAAAATTAACGTTATGTGTCACAATTGGACGTGGTAAACTCATACAGACACAGTCAGGTAAAATCATTCAACATGTAGATAAATATTTTAAGGAGGGGGGGGACAATGTCATGATCTACTTGAAAAAATCATAGCTGTGAGAGAATCAACGTGGTTCAGTGGTTATGCAGTATGGGAACTCGTACAGTATTGAGTACTTCTTGCTTTGTCTCCAAGAATTCTGTCTACAGTCGGGAAGGCTTGACTTGTATAAAATTCATACACTTTCCTTCGAATTAGTCGGACTAAATTAATCGATTCTACGTAGATCTGTTCTTTTGTTCTGGGCACACTTTTTTGATGTGGAATTTTTCCTATATTTACCGCAACTATTTTCTTCAACGTTGAGCACTGTATTCATGTCACAGATATGGTTTTTGGAAGTCTTCCTCCTTTCGTAAAATATTTATACATATTTTTCTTTTTATTTTAACTAGCTAGCTAGTGAGTACAAATTACATTTGAAGAGTCCACTGCAAGAATGATGGATGTCATTTGGAATACATTTTGGAGGAGAAGCAATTGAAAGTTTGAAATGCTTAGCGCTCAAAGCTTAACTGTGATTTTCCGATCATTACTGGACAATGACTATCAGTGTTAATGCCATATGACTCTGTATGTACATTCTATATGTCTTAAGCTATGCATTGACAGTCTTGGTTCATTTTCGACAAGAAAGTGACATCCATCATTCTTGCAGTGGACTCTTCATTTATAAAACAAAAATACATATTTTAAATGATTTTAGCTGGCTGTGTATGTATGGCTTTACCGCATCCATTCGGTAACACACAGCTTTCATTTTCATCATCACTATCAATATTTCGAGACACTGACTTCCAAGGACATCACATGAAAACAACTGGTTTACACTTCAACTACTCTCAGCACAAAACTTAGTTTTAACTCATAGGCGAAGAACAGAATAATGAATAGCCTCTTCTTCAAATAAATGTGTTACAACAGCGCTTGGTTTCTGCAACCCCTAAAGATATTACCCCTTTCCCAATCGCTAAAACATCAGTGAATGAACAGTAAACTTGTAGCAACGTATTTTACTCGCTGAAACGTATCTACTGAAGAAGTCGTACGAGTTGTGTTTACTTGAGTTTCGGCGGCTCTATTCAGAGACCACAAAACCATCGAAATATTGTGTTGTTAAACTATTTAATAAGTGGCGAGAAACAAGTTCCGTTCTAGATAAGAAAAAAGAATGCACATAGCTAATACGCAATATTAGTGAAGATGAGTTTTAGCGAATATCCCAGAATTATACACGTCGCTGTGTCAATTGTATAGATCTATAGAACGTAGGATAATTGAGGATATTTTAGGAAAATACCCTGAAATTCAGGCAAGATTTTCTCGATTTCCTTAAATAAATAATTCACTAGTTTAGCGTAAGATCACTTGCCAGACTGTAGTGTCGTGAGACGGCAAGAACGTTATCCGCGAGAGCTGGCGATCTGCTTGATAGACTGTAGCGCAAAGAGACGGTGGCAGGTGTAACGGTCCCTTAGGTTTGACTCGCTCTGTACTTTCATTTCGAGTATGGTCTGTCCGGGTATATTCAGCAACTCCTCTCAGAAGCTTCAATTCGGCAGTTTTTATGACTTCATATTATGTGAGCATAGGCACAGCCACCATTTTGACGTGGACACGTGTTTAAAATCGGTATCCTCTAGGAAAAGTTGAGCGAGCAAATAACCGAAGTAAAGAACTTTAGCTAATTTCTAATATATATAACCGATAGTCAAAATGTGAAAAATGACTTCGATAGTCTAAGGATAGAAGCACCTAGCAATAGCTATTTCGAAGTCACGCAAAATAATGTTCTTAACAGTTAAATTCTGAAGTATTTGTTATTCAATATAGTTAAAACACATTTAAGGACATAAAAATTCATTTCATTATGTTTTATTTACTGTTTATTATTAAAAGGGCACAAGTCCATCATAAATATTTTTTACAGTAAAGTTTTAGGATGTTACCATTAGTTTATGCATGTAAATGTAACTTAACACCTTTGAAGTCGAATAAAAAATCTTATTACACTACAAAGTACCATTAGCAAAATAAACCGTTTTTTGCTTCTCCCGTAAAATTGACAAAAGTGGACATGTAAACTTCCAAAAATAATCGGTTCAATTATGCAAAATCACAGTTGGTATTTTGTTCTATGCAGATTGATAACGTTCAGTCAACAACATTAAATTTCGAGTTATTGACTCCAGTCCTGCAAAATCCCAAAATTTCCCGCTTCGTGGAAAATTTCCCATCAGTCCCGTATTTGCAGCTCGCCCATATAAGGTGACAGCATTTCGCGCAAGCCGACACCGTTCATAGCAATTAGCAGCCTCTCTGCGGCTTCCTATTCCCCCTTCTCCCACGCTTTGGCCGTATAAGGCATCTGTTCATATACAAACATACAAAGACTGGGCTTGGTGTGGGAGTTGGAAGTCAATTCAACACTTCTTCTCATGCGTTGTGGGTGTCGGCGTCAAGGCTATTGTAGAAAAAGAATAAAAAAATGACGCTGCAAAACTGATCGCTGTTTGATGTTGAACTACGAATGTCCATCATCACTGATACCTGAAGTTATTTCTGCGTGTTCGTAAGCAAAATTCGTGCCCGATATATGAAATGCAGGAAACTTCAACAAAAAAAAAATTACACCATTTTATTGCAAGCTCTTGTGGACTTCGAACCGTGTGTCTGTGTATCACCATGTGCATATAGCAGACATACCAGGAAGATAAAGCATTGCTCGGTAAAGTAGACTGAAGGAATTCCCTGCAACTAACTTCTTTCCTTCATACTCTAGTTCCATAGGCGTTTCGTTTGACGTGATGAACTACATCACTGAACCGCAGTCTTAACTTACGTTTATTTCTCTTTGAATGGTTAATTAAATCGTTAAATTATATCGACAAAATTTACTTCTCACCACAGTAGAGTCCTCAGATACTTCTAAAAGCCAGTCTTTTAAACAAACATTTTCCAGCCACTTTTTTCTAAATTTCTGAACGAACGGCGCTTCTTTTTTCCTACGATTAAGGATACCATAATCACAACACAGACACTACCACAGCGACCTTATATAATGTTACTGCAATTGTTGATTAACTGCAATTCTCACTTCCAGTAAAATACTGTCGTATGTTGAAAATCACATATTACTTTCGTAAATGTTTCCCAACACTGTTTTACTAGTGTTGCAGGTATGAAATTCTAATAATAAAATAGTAAATTATCAAAGGTTTTAATATATATTTATTAAAATACTTTTACAGCAGTATTTTACTAGAAAATATATTTACAAATCACAATTTTCGAGTTACGACACTATTTCACTGGGAGTACGAACTGTTCACGGGCTACCCGCTAGCCGCTATCAATTCAAATAGGCTAACCTTTAATCTATTTTTCCTTTCTTCCTATTGTATAATTCGAGATAAGCGCAAAACGGAGTAAATGAAGTGCCAATTGTTGGTATAGGCCTATTGGCATTCTCTCTAGCGTTGACATCGCAAACGGAGATACAGAATGAAAAAAGGAATAAATAAAAATTATGCGCTGTATCCGTATACCGACAAGTAGAATACGTCACCCGATCTCGGGAATGAAACTACTAGTTGTGTTGGTTTGAATGTTCTATTTTTGTTTCGGTTTATGAATGGAGAGTATGGGTCTATGATAACAGAGGCAATTTAGTAATGAAAGGCATGCAATATATTTTCTATCTATTTTTAAGTAGGTTATTTTACGACGCTGTATCAACATCTCAGGTTATTTAGCGTCTGAATGAAATGAAGGTGATAATGCCCAGGCTTCGAGACTTTGGACCCGATACAATAAGTTTACTGTGCATGCGCTGTAAGTTGTTGAGGTAGATAGAGATGTGTTGAGGTAACAACGTTGCTATTTAGAGTAGAGTACGGTAGTATGGGGAAACACACATATGTACATTCTGAAAGTAAATATACATTACACAATGATAATGTCAAAAGAATATGAAAAGCATTTATTCTCCTGTCTTTTATAAGCATTTGTGTTTAATTATACACAGTGTTAATGGTGGAAATAAGCATGTAGCAATTTTAATTTTTTCATTTATCATATTGGATGTCTTTAGGAAGTGCAGTTACAGTACCGAATTGTAATGTACCTACTACAAGATACATTCTCAGTGTCGGTTATCTACCAAAGTTTGTACTGTAGAAAGCTGCGCTCTACGTCGCATGACGTGATAGGAGCAAAACGAAAAAACCTAACATCATTGCAGTTCTGTAAGAGACAGTCCTTTATTCTCGGGGGACTCTATGTCCACTAATTTGCAGTTTATGTTACACAATGTTGCATATCCGTTATTTTTACATAAAATTGATTTCCACTTCTGTTTTACACGTTCAGTAACCGGTGTACTTGATGTCTCATTAATTCTCTGCATCATTTCATCAATTAATTTGAGGGCTTCCGGCATCTCTTGCTCTGGCTTTTCTAACTGTGTAATAGTTTCAGACACAGTTTTAAAATAGGTTTGTATGAAAACCAAATTATTCGTCAGAACCTTCAAATCCGAGCGTTTTCCTTTGCGTATTTGTTGGCATCCATTCTACAGTACACCCACCCAATGTACGCTTTACCACTATACTCAGTACGCCGTTATGCGGATTTCCCACTGAACTGCTCTATTTGGTCCGAAGTCTCGAAGCCGGTGAAATGAGTCCGGAGACCAGTACCGAAAGTTACCCAGCATTTGGTCATATTGGGTTGAGGGAAAAAACCTCAACCAGGTAACTTGCCCCGACCGGGATTCGAACCCGGGCCACCTGATTTCGCAGCCAGATGCGCTAATCGTTACTTCACAGGTGAGAACTTTATTTATATGAAGCATATGATTCTGCTCACAACAATATATTTTCTTATTATGGTTTACTAAAAAGGTATTGTAATTACGTGTTTATTATTGCTTTAATATTGTAGAACTTGCGATTACAAATCAAACAAATGGTCGCACAATCTGTATCTGCTGTCAATGCCGAGATGTTACTGAGAGGCCGCGCGACACGGTTAATTTTATGCGCAATTTCGGCGCCCTCGTGCCGGCAGTCAGGGGAGGTGGCGTCATTGAGCGTGGTCACACAAGTTACATCGGTTCATGGCCCAAGCACCAATAACACAGCGTTCGTCTGTGGCTCATACGTAGTTACAGTAAGCATTTGAAATTCTGCTATTTTTTGTTTCACCACGGATCCCGAAACGAGTGGCCATACTCGATGCGGGGAAATGCGTATTCTATGTCAAAAGTAAAAATAAAGAACTCTGCTCAAAGCTTTAAAAACCTGTGAAAATCTCGTTTCTTAGGGAAATTCTTCTGACTTTAGACGACAGTTTTTTTCCCCTCTGAACAGTACCGAAAATCCACCAGATTCAGTGGGAAAACACCGAAGTTGACAACACTGCAGGAGTTGCAAAATAACGGAATTCTTTTAGTATCTATGACTGTTGCGGATAATTAAAATCTGCTTAAACAAGTCAACTGATTATCCAACAAATTTTATTCATTCTGATTTTAATGTTTTACAAATTGAAGAAATATATAAATACATGTTATTAAAATAGTATCATAAAAACAGTCAGAAATAGAAACAAGAACATCATGTTTATTCTATCAGAAGAAATTTGACATGTCCTTTAGCTGAATCTAAATACTACACAACCACTGGAATAAATCACAGCCAGACTAACGGACTAACATACAACTCTATTTCGATAATAAATCCTGACCTAGATAATTTTATTTTTAATAAATCTAAGAAAAACATTACGCAAATTATTTAGTATAGGCCTACATATCCCTTTTTCTCTCATTTATTTTTCTTAATTTCAATATACCGGTACTTATTTATTCCAAATTATATTCTGTTCTTGACTTCATTCTCTACTTTTATCTTCATAATTATCCCCGTTTTGTAATTTTATTGAATCCATTTAATACAAAACAGTTATCTATAGGAGATTTCCTCGAACACGAGCTTACTCAAACGGGTGTGTGCTACGTCCATAATATGTATTTATTTTGTATTGTATGTAACAAAAATACTATTAAAACATATCTTGACAATGGAACCCGCTAAATGTGCTTATTTGCGCCCTTAAATGAGTTTTCGCAAAATCGAGATCTCGTTAAATCTTTTTTTCGCATCAAAAAGTAGTAGGCTAGATTCATCCCTTTTTATTAAAATCCTTATGCCAGTTTTCAATACACAATTTACAAATATGAGTGTACAGGAATAATTGCTCGTTTAATAGTGTAGGATATACATACGCTGTATATACTGAGACAATCTACTGTCCGCGAACCAGCATCGTCTCTCTACAAGGCGAGGTACGGCCGGAACAAGAGGCGGAACTGAATAATTGTTAGCGGGCTGTGATACGCTTATATATAATACATTAATTGAAAACGTTGACTCACTCATGTATTACAAGCACTGCTGTCAGGCACCTGAGGTTATGTTTTTTTATTAGATTAGTCATAACTTCATTTGTATTTCCTTATCGCTACCGACAAACCACGTGACTTGCATTCCTGTCAAGATTCATATCTGGCATGCGGACTGTAGGATCTACACATTTTTTTAAATCCTCTGGTTCACCATATCCAGTATTTATTATCACATTTCTGAAGAACTATCTTTTTAACGGCCTCACGTACCTAACTTTAATTAACCTCTTTCGCCGTCTTTTTTTTTTTTTTTTTTTGACGCGAATATATTTTTGTTCGAGGTATAACTGATCAGAAAATTCAATATTTTTAGCGTAACACGAAGCTCAAGAAGTCTCCACTAGATGCTGCACATGCCAAAAACACATGTGTTCTGAGTCGAGTTTTACTTCATTTACTTGCAAGTGTTTACAAAAGAAAATCTCTATCATATCCTTAACAAACAGAAATCAATTAGAATCATAGTTGTTTATATAAGTAGTGTGCAAAGAGACACTTTTCCGCAAGAGTGGTTAAATTATGGCATGAGCATATACATAATTTTACCTATTACCATGACTATTATACTTTTACTAGTCATACTACTTTTTACCAATAAAACGGTACGAAAGGGTGTCTTTCAATCAATCATGGCTGCTTATCGCACAATTTTATCGCTGCCCTAACATTTGTTTAATATTATCGCTTCCCTACCATTTGTTTGTTTTTATCACTACCCTAGCATTTGTTTCCTTGTTTTCCAACATTTCAAACTGAAAATTGTTTGTGATACTATAAAACATGCTTTGCGATCGTAATTTGTTTCCCGCATATATAGCTGACTGAAAATGGCGGCTCCGTTCAAACATTTTGGTGAAGGTAACATTAGTGAAATAGAATTTTAGCTAGTCAATTAATAGCCTATCTATTTTATTGTATTAGAGTACTTTATTTCTTCTAATCTTTATATACTTTCTTCTGTTTTTATCACCTCCCTACCATTTGTTTCGTTTGCCAACATTTCAAACTCCAAATTCTTTACGGTACTATCTGGGACATGCAAATCACAGAAACCTGCAGAAAAGTATATTCTATTATCCATGTGCTAAAAAGGATAAATGTTCATCTTCCCTCTTGCTTAAAAAAAGTCCCTTGTGCAGACCCTTGTATTTCCCTATTTTGACTATGCTGACATTTTACTGACTGACCTTTCCAGCGACAACAAAACTAAACTTCAACGTGCTCATAATTTGTGTGTACGTTTTGTAAGCAATGTTCGTAAATATTATCACATTACCCCATCCCTGGAAGCAATAGGTTGGCTTAAACTAGATAAGAAAAGAAATTTACATTCACTTCTCCTTCTCTTCGAAATCTTGAACTCTTCTATTCCTTCGTACCTGTCGTCTCGCTTCATTTACCTTTCTTCCCACCACAATCTGAACACACGCTCTCGCCATGAAACAATACTAGCAATACCATCTCATCGCACCTCCTCATACTCATCCTCTTTCAAATAGCCCTGCCAAGACTCTGGAATTCGTTACCTGCTAGCATCAGGGACTGTCGAAATAAAATGCAATTCAAACGCAAACTTACTAGGCACTTGGTCAGTAATTGAGACTCGTTCAGACATGGTTTCTTGTAAATAGTTCTCTTAATCTATCACAAAATATTTCAATATCCGATAATTTCATCATTATAGAATTTTGTTATTGTAGGTTTAATTTGTAATTCAGTAAATACAAAAATATTCTTTGTTCTTAACTTCTATGATAAAATGTCTAGCTTTCATTAATCAGGTATTCTTGTCGTGTTTTAATTTTTATTGTAATTGTAAATTTAATATTAATTGTAATTTTATTGATCATGTTATAGTTGTAATCCCCTGGTAGAGGGGCAGAGAAGGTCTGACGGCCTTATCTCTACCAGGTTAAAAAAAAAAAGAAAAAAAAAAGAGGATGGTACTTTATACACATGCTTTGCGATCAATTGTTTACAGCATAGACAGTCAACTGAAAATGGAGCTTCGGTTCAAACGTTTTCGTGAAGCTAACATTAGTGATATAGAATTTCAGTAAGTCAATAATATTTGATTATATTAGAGTATTTTTAATTTTTCTAATATTTATATATTTTCTTCTAATCGTGTAATAGTCAATTAAATCCCACTCGAGTTTTGATTTTCTCTAGATAAATCAAAACCTCTAGTGAGATTACTGTTGACAAAAATATCAATTTTTATAGAAGGAAACATTAAAACGGAAGTCTCATTATTACAATAAAAATTATTGTCTACTCCTACTCCTATACGTCATGGCCATGGATTGTAGCATGGATAGGCTACGCGTAGCAGAGAATTTGCGATCCAGCAGGCAGTGAATACCCAACTTACCTTCTTGATGTGCAACGTGAAGGTAGTGATGTAATAGGGTAGGCCATGGAACGTGCGATAAAGTAATATTTTTTCCACTCCTACTGTCATAATTATGCTGTTATTACCTTGTTCTTAGGGAAGTCAACGGATTTTACCGTGATAATGTTTGTTGCTATTGACGACGATACGTAAGTCACATTGCTTCCGTAAGTGAAAATATGTTTCCTTCAACAATCGCATAGCAACAAATACTCAAAACTCGACCACAGTGCTTACACTTCTGATATTAAAATATTTTTATTGCGTAAAATGTGGGAGTGGAAAAACATTGTAATATGCAATTCGTGAGTAAAGTAGAATTTGCTAGTCTCGGACTACTTAATTGCCATTCTCGACTAATAAAACTACTCACCTCCACCTACGTTAATAGGCCTACATAAATACCTAATTTTCTACGGTATCAGTGTGTAAAGTGAGCCTTTAAAACACTAGTGCGTAAAAAAGTAACTAATCATTTTTAAGAACTGCTATTGATTTTACGCACTACCAAAGAAAATGTAATATTGAATGTACAAATTTCATTCAGTAAGAAATTAATGTATTACCTCCATCTTTCATTACTTAAATATTACACTAACACAAATAAGGTGAGCCTGCCTGGAGAGAAATAAAAAAATAGGTTGCAACCGCCAAATTACTCTTCAAGGAACGACCACTCATATAAATTGAGGGAAAGAAGACAGAGGACGAACACTGGAAAGTTTTCTTTTCTCAATCGTACTATCAGGGACTGGAATGCTTTACCTGCAGACTTATTAAAGGCTTTACCAACAACCAAAAACGTATTTAAAAATAGGCTTAAGGAATTTACTAATAGACGATAATTATACACAGTATGTAAAGGATGTAAATGATTGTTATTGAAGTGTTGTATCAGTGAAGAATTATGTTGTGTCAGTGAAGTGTGTCGTGTCAGTGAAACGTGTTGTGTCAGTGAAACGTATTCCTGTCAGGGAAGCTTTATAGTTTATAGTGGCAGTGCAAAGTATTTGAACAGTGAAATGTTTTTGAAGTGTTAGTGAAATCAGGATAGAATCAGTGAAATGTGTCGTAGTTCCAGTGCAGTGAGTGAGTTGACAGCGAAATGAGTGTAATGTGGAAAGGTACTTGTGCAGATATGAACATATACTCGTGGGTTTTAGTTCGAACTTAGATTTAAGATACAAATTAGATTTATTTTAAATGTTATTTTAAGTGATCGTGCTTCATTTAATTTAGGATATTCCCTATTATTATTATTATTATTATTATTATTATTATTATTATTATTATTATTATTATAAATTATTGTTAGTATTAATTATTTGTATTAATTATTGGTATTATTATTAAGTGTATTTTTAATTAATAAGTTTATTATTGTCATTATTGAGTGTAATTAGTTACCACTGCCACCGAGTGTATACCCATTGCAGTGTGTATAAATACGTACATACAAATTTAAATTCACATCTACATTTTAGCCAGTATTATTCTGAAGTTACATGTAGCTACTTATTGTAACAAGATTCATCGTTCAACTGTTCCTAACCGTTTTGTTGATTATATTGTCGGTTTAGACGACCATGAAATCGTGAAAATGAATAAAACAGGCTCCCATTCCATGGGTACTCATTTCTTAATGGTTCTGACGGCCATGACATTATGATCTTATATTCTCTCCAACTTGAAATACGGTATTTATTTAATGTAAATTTGTTCTATCGTAGAAAAACATTGTATGACACACATACTCGTGCCAAAAAGAGAACCTTTACGAACGTTTCTCATAAATAGCTATTGCTTCACTACTTTTCAAACGCAAAGCTGTTTAGAAGAAGCTTATATTTGTTCTTGTAATGGATAAAAGCATTAAACAATAAGACTGTATCTCTAACGATAAAAATAAGAATAACATACAAAACAATAAAATAAAGACATAAGCCTATTAACACAATCATCGGAATTCTGTGAATCCCCTTTCACTTTTTATGTGTGGAATCTATTTGAAACGTTTCAAGTCCAGCGCCGCGGAGTAACGGTTAGAATTCCTGACCGTGAAACGAGCGCGTCCGGGTTCAAATCCTGGTTAGGACAAGTTACCTGGTTGAGGTTTTTCTGGAGTTTCCTGTCAACCCATTGAGAGCAAATCCGGCGCTGGACCCTGGACTCATTTCGCTGGCATTATCACCTTCATTTTATTCAGACGCTAGATAGCCATAGCAGATGATAAAGCGTCGTAAAATAACAAATAAAAAAATACGTTTCGTGGCAGCCCATAGATACCCGACGATTGTGATCAAATCCCATTTCAGTTGCTTTGTGCGGTACTATTAATGGCGCAGTAAATGACATAATAATACATTCTCTTAAATCGGTAAAATACATTTGGGAATTCACCGTTCTTTGACATTAAAGTAAACACAAACGTGAGCTATGAGCTGAATCGAATCTCAAACAACCTCTTAAGTTTTATACCTAATGAATATTCCCAGTGCTATAAAATAAAATTTTACTGATGCAACAATTGTGTTTTTAAAGTTAAAATAAGGTTACGTTTTTCATATCTAATGTAATTTCATTCCGTTATACATACAAGTTAAAGCAGAGTAGTTAATATAAAAGATGTAACAAAACAACTTACTATCTGTGACGTCATATTTGCGTCATCTCGATGTGTCATAAAGATTGCCATAATTAACTTCTTTATCTGCGAATAAAACTTCATAATTACCTACTTGAGGGAAAAATACGGCTCTAGTACTCAAGTGGCAAGTACGTGTAATGCTCTGTTTATGTCCATATTTCCTATTTGTTTAAGTTTCTGTAATCTATTTGTTACACACTTAAGAATAAGTTCAAATAAGGCATTTCAAGTCTTTAAGTACAGTACTTATATATAAATAATTCCAGGTGGAACTAATGAAACATGCAGTATAATCAAACGAGTTCCGGGTGAAGCATATAAAAATAGTTTCAAACTTCAACAATAAAATCTACTTAAACTTCCACCCGCACTAAGAGGTCACTTAAGTAAACTGTAACATTTAATTTCTCACAAAACATACGCAAACATCTTCTAATTTCGGCGGTCATTTCTAGCTCTAATTAGCGATCAGAGAACTTACATAGACTCACCTCTACTTGAAGATGGGTTAAAAACGTTCCGGATACTATATTTTCTTCAACCACGGCAATACCATACAAAAAAACTCACTGCTTCAAACCATAAAAACTGTCAGAATTTTTTCTGGTAAATGCCGCATGTAAGTAATTAGGTTATTACTGGTATTTGATTTATGGTGCCTCAACTTAAAAACTTCGTCCTGTAACGAGGTTACCAAATATGCTATATTTTCCGTGACAATGAATGATGAGTCATGATTCCCCTTCTAAAATGCGAAAGAGGATTGATCGAATCTGCAATTGCGTGTTTCTGTTTGTTATTGTGAGCATGTTGGGATTGTACGGATGTTTGGGACTTCAAATAGAATTTTGGCATTATGTCTCGTGATGAGAATATTGTACGAAATGGAAATATAAAAATTGGAAATTTATCTTTTGAAGAAGTGGAAAAATTCAAATACTTGGGAGCTACAGTAACAAATATAAATGATACTCGGGAGGAAATTAAAGACAGAATAAATATGGGAGATGCCTGTTATTATTCGGTTGAGAAGCTTTTATCACCCAGTCTGTTGTCAAAAAATCTGAAAGTTAGAATTTATAAAACAGTTATATTACCGGTTGTTCTTTATGGTTGTGAAACTTTGACTCTCACTTTGAGAGAGGAACATAGGTTAGGGTGCTTAGGAAAATATTTGGGGCTAAGAGGGATGAAATTACAGGAGAATGGAGAAAGTTACACAACCCAGAACTGTACGCATTATATTCTTCACCTAACATACTCGTAATTAGGAATATTAAATCCAGATGTTTGAGATGGGCAGGGCATGTAGCACGTATGGGCAAATTCAGAAATGCATATAGAGTGTTAGTTGGGAGGCCGGAGGGAAAAAGACCTTTGGAGAGGCCGAGACGTAGATGGGAAGATAATATTAAAATGGATTTGAGGGAGGTGGGATATGATGATAGAGACTGGATTAATCTTGCTCAGGACAGGGACCAATGGCGGGCATATGTGAGGGCGGCAATGAACCTCCGGGTTCCTTAAAAGCCAGTAACTAAGTATACACCCCGTATTTAAATTTAACGATTACTTCAGAATAAAATATTGTTTCCTCATTCCATGAGGCCTATCTGGAGACAACAATGCAATTGATATTCGAAACGATTCATACATCTATATGAGACCAATGAGATGTTTGAAATTGAAAGGCTTCCTGCAAAAAGGAGGTAGTTCCACTTTTACAAATTTGTGTAAAACAACAAAAACGTTCTAAAAATATTAAACTTTTAACCGAGCTTCTTTTCTTTCACAGAGTATGTCCTAGGCACCTAGGAGTTTCATTTATCACTCACTCATTTATTACAATCAGTAATTTAGAGGGGAGGGGTAAAATATAAACAAATAATGGAGCTACTGCCTTTTTGCAATAAAACTGGATATACTTAGTCACTTTTGTACTTAACACACACAATATTGTGCAGCCAACATGAACAACAACGCGAGACATAGCATATATTTTAGTAGGTTATTTTACGACGCTTTATCAACAGCTTAGGTTATTTAGCGTCTGAATGAGATGAAGGTGATAATGCCGGTGAAATGAGTCAGGGTTCCAGCACCGAAAGTTACCCAGCATTTGCTCATATATTGGGTTGAGGGAAAATCCGGATAAAACCTCAACCAGGTAACTTGCCCCGACCGGGGATCGAACCCGGGCCACCTGGCCAGATGGGCTAAGCGTTACTCCACAAGTGTGGACATACATACATACATACATATATATATATATATACAGAATGTTAAGAAAAGAAAAAAAAAGTATCCAATATTTTAAGAGGTGCTAGTATGCATCAAAACAAGAAAATAATGTCTAATAAACATGGGTCCTACAACACATACTTTCTGATATCTGAACACTTGTTCATAGGAGATGCTCAATGTCAAGAGATTATTCTCTTTAGGGTTGTCAGATTTGTTTTAGGAAAAAAGAGAACAATTTTACAAGAAATTAAGATGTAATCCACACCTGTGAAGTAACAGTGCGTCTGCCCGCGAAACCAGGTGGTCCAGGTTCGATTCCCGGTCGGAACAAGTTACCTGGTTGAGGTTTATTATTATTATTATTATTATTATTATTTTGATTCTATTCCTCCCTCATCAGAAAACTTAATTCGCACCCTGGATACCGCTTCCATCATAAGAAATAGTAACATATGTCTGCCAGTGATGCGTTAGCAGTTTCAAACGACATGTTCATGTTAACTCCACGTGGAGTATAAAACAACATATTTCGAATTTATTGAAGACGGCAAATAACATCAGTGGTTTTAATTAGAAATCATCTCATATCTTAAATTTTATTCTGTGGATGGTGTTGGTAGAAATGTATTGATGTCGGTGTAAAAGTAATTGTAACGAGCGGATAATCTTTACGACGAAAAAGTGACAACATCGCCTGACATTACAAGTATTGATGAGTGCAAAAAAGATGCATCCTACAAAAAATAAAGGCTCAAGAAAGTATACTGGTAATAATGAAATTAATTGTTCGAAAACAAATGAAACGTAACCGTATGGAAGAGTTATTAATTGCAGTAGGTTTTTATTTCTAGAAAGGAGAGCGATTCGCAGAATGCGTTCATCTCGAGAGGATCCAAATTAAAACAGTAGCGTAACTGACGATGTTACATAATTCGATGTTATGACATTAGGAGCAAGACGTGTGTGAGTCACTCGCAGGAATTGAGAAAATGAATGGAAGTGAACCCTGTTAGTCAACCTTATTATATGGCAACTTTGAGGAAATGAAACTTGTTACATCACCTATTTGCGTGAATAATACTTGCTAAGCTACTTTCTGATACACATTGTGATATTTGGCAGAATATTTATCATTAACAGTATAGAAATTCAATTTCAAAACGCGATATTTAAAATATACACCAAATTATAGCGCGGAAAGACTCGATTCCAAAAACTGGTGTAAGTAGTAGACGAATAAGAACGGTGCAGGTGACTTGCCAAAATGGTCGTGGTTTGAATCTTTCTCGCTTCAGTGGACTAGTGGGCCTGAATTGATTTTCAATTTCATTGTATTAAACAATAATTATTAGTGTCTTTTAAATATGCGTTTAAAAGTAATATAAATGTTAAAATATATTACTGGTCTCTTTATTGACACTTTAAGCAGATTCGTTGCCTTTCATTTGAACTTCTCTAGACTTGATATCACTAACAATATTTTGTTTTTAGTATAGGCCTACTCGCCGCTCTAATCACTAATGTTGATATAAAACATGGCACCGGTATATAGCGCTCGTCCCTTGTATTCATGGGACGGCGCAAATTTAACTTGGGGGCGTAATAGATCTGCGGTCAGTCAAAATAATCTTCTCACCAGACTTACACGGCCTCAACCCGAGAACAGAGGTCAGCTTATCTTGCAACAAATGTTTATATTTATGCAGGTAGCATTGTATTAATGGTTCTGGAATTTTAAATATGACCTTGCTATAGGCCTTCTGGACTTGTCATCCCTCAGACTCTCAGAGGTATTGCAGTAATGTGATGACGTCATGGCTGATAAGACACGAGTGTGACTGTCAGAATATAATCAGAGGAAGTAAACTTCACAGCTGTATCACGCTACATTTATCTGCTCCGTTTAGGGTTCTCAACCGTCCAGGATTGGGAGATATTGACTAGGAATTCTATGCCATGTTCCCGGAGGATTTTTTTACTTCACCCGAACGGCACAAATGCCGAAATTAGAATTATTTCCGATTAGTAACACTTTTTTGAGTGATGTAGAGAGAAAAAGTTTAAGTGCATCAATTTTTTTTTTACAAAACTTCGAAATATCTTTAAAATAGGCATAATTTTGTAGTATTCGTTTTTTTTTTTTTTTTTTGGAGTATCTGTTCCGTCTTTTAAAACTCTATCCACATGGAGTGACCTAGAAATCTTGGTTAATAGACATTGGCTCGTAGGTAAGTTGCTTGAAAATATTTGCTTTCTTAAAATTTCACTAGATACTCTCAATGAAGACAATGTAGAAGAAAGAAAGAAGTATTCTTTTGGACTTGATTATATGATGAACTTTACAAACTAGTTCTTTTTTAACCAGTACTTGTTTCAGATGTTTAAGCCTAATGTAAGAGGGGTTTTAGTTTTAGTCCATAGACACCATGAGCAGAGTAAGCGATAAAATAATAATGAGTTGCAGGCATAAATCCAGGTGAAAACTAAATTTCAACATGTGACTGAGTTCTATAACTATGTTCAGAGTAGGCCAGATCTGATAAAGGAAGTTAAATCTCAAGATAAATACATGTTTAAACACGGACTAACTTTGTAACCCTTTATTGTGTTAATATAAGGAAATTACCTGACTGATCAGTTTCGAAGTGATGTTCTTCTTTGTCCAAAGTCTAGTGAAGGTCCCGCGCTATCTTCTGATTTCCTGTTGTGATGGGGTGTGTTCATGATTGTGTCGGAAAGGGTGTGTGTTTTGAAATTGAATTGAGTGTTCAGAATTTGTTTTTGTACGCTTGTAAAAATTCATATTGTTCTAGAGTGTCAAGTTTTTTTTTTTTTTTTTTTTTGCTGGATGTGTAGTATTTTCATGTCAGTGTCTATATTGCTGTTTCTTGACACTCTAGAACAATATGAAATTTATAAACATACAAAAACACAACCCCCAGCACATCGTGGACACTCAACTCAATTTCAAAACATACACCCTTTTCGACGACACAATCATGAACACATCTCACCAAACAGGAAACCAAAGGATAGCGCATGACCTTCATTAGGCTTTGAACAGTGAACACTTCGAAACTAGTCAGCCAGGTAATTTTCATATATTAACACAATAAAGAGTTAATATATTGTTTTGATTTACATCTGACAAGATGCAGAAACGGTCCAAGTTTATGTACCAATGGTTTAAAAACAATTGCATGATCATGCGCATGCGCACTAACGTTTATCGTGAAAATAGAACATTCAATAGAACATTCCGTCATTGGACCATTATCCTCCATCGAGTCGACAATCAAAGGGAATGTGTATCTGGGCATGTGCAGAACTTTTGTTGTTGATCAACTGCCCAGGATCGGTTTTTCAGCAACAAGGAGAATCCTTGCCTGGCTACCTAGGTCAACCGACTTGACGCCCATTGATCTCTTTCTGGGGCTTTATGACGAATGTTGTGTACCAACGTAGTACAGTTGGCACTTTGGAAAAACTGAGACAACGCATTATAAATGCAGCTGCGCTAATCACTCCACAAATGTTATGGAACACTTGGCAGAAGGTTGAGTACCTTTTGGATGTCTTCAGGGTAGCTCGAGGCGCACACATCGAGTTGTACTGACCATTCTCCGAGACTCGGAGAGTTTTTAATCAAGTTATACAAAAATTGATGTTATAAAACCATTATTTATACTTTAAATTAGCACTTATTTCACGATCCCTCTAAGCGGGACAATGTGTATAAGTGTTAAAAGTGTATAAGAACAATGAAGACTGCTTAAAAATTCAACTGCCAGGTCTACCAGCACTAGTGCCAGTACTGTCTAGTTATAAAAATGTTGATGTTTATGTTTGTCAGTATATTAATTCTTAATTTGTTGTTCACAAATTGTGACAATTTAAATAGCCTAGGTAGATAAATTAGTTTGACTTAAAATTTAAAATGACATTAGCATGTACGCTAAGATAATATTAAATTAAAGTGGTCATACCAACTAATTGTGATGGGCTGTATTTATTCAAATAGATTATTTCCACACAGAAGCTGTGCAAATTGCTCTTAAATTGTCGCTTTTGGTTTAAGAACTTTCTTTTCCTGTGCCTCCTATAAGTTGTCCTGTAATGCACTGACTCAAAGTTGGGAACTCTACTCCCATTAGATTAGATCCATAAATTTTCGCCATTTGACATTAAAAATACCTCTGAAAGAGTTTTTTATGGTTAATGTGTTTTGACGTGTTCTTCAATTCCTGTAATTTGGTAGATATTTAATATCGCATTCGATATTTAAATTATCATCTTCTAAGACAAAGATAATACTATGGGAAAGTCTTGTAATTATTACACTGATACATGAAATATTCCGATTACATTTTATAATGTGGTTAATTACTATTTTTAACGACTCTCGTCTCTCGTCTTAACATCATCGTGCCCATATGTCGGAAAGCCGAGCTATGAGAAAATATAAACTGCGGGCTCTAGAAACGGTCCAATCACACTGAGCTAGGCTGACGTCAAAGCAGCGCTATAAATAAACTACGCTACAAAAAAAATTAAAACGAACACAAATTCCAGATCTAAGAGCAACTACCTGCTGCTGAAACATCGACTGACGGCCATGGCTGCCAACATAGCGGATTTCCCACTTAATCTTTCTTTAATCCAGTGTAAGTGCAAAGTCATTCCACCATGACAAATAGGACGCCAGTACATTTAAGTTTGATAAAAGATATAGTTTACCACTATCCAACACTACTGTCAAGCTCTGCTCTTTATAAAATCTGTAAGTAAAACTAAGATTGTTTTGTAATAAGTGAGAAGTGTTATGTTTTGAACATGCACCTGCTGGTGAAACTTGGCCGTCGCTCGCGATGACACACACTTGACATCGCGCCATTAAAATGAAGGAAATTACGTCACACCGTTATATCCCTTGAATCACTCACACTTTCGCAGTCGGAGAATTTACGTGGACGGATTGGCCGGCACATTGCTATGCTAGTTCACACAGCGCGTTCATCGCATTCATGTTTGTGGGTAGCATTCCACACTATAATAATATGTTTTTATACGGAAGGAATCCTCCCGCCAAGAGTTTTAAACCAGTCGGATTAGCAGGCCAATGACATTTAGGGGTTACTTGTGTCCTTCCTCCTACTACCTGCGATCCTCAAATTCCATTGGCCTGCTAATCCAACCGGTTTAAAACTCTTGGCGGGACGATTTCGTGTGTATAAAAACATACTGCAGTAGCTACAATTGTTGGCTCCAAGGATCAATCGTACGAAAATAAATGAAAAGAGTAAGCTACACATTCAAAATATTATAACCAGGGAACGGATTTATATGGACTAAAAATATATGAAATATGTAAATATATATGTAGTTATTTTTACCAAAATATGGAATTAAATATGGATTTTTACCAAAATATGGAATTAAATATGGACTTAAAATTATAAAAAAATGACTATGTACGTTAAATATTGGTACATTTTAATCAAACTAAACAAAAAATATAATGGACGTACCTTATCTTCCAATGTAGTTTCAACAAAACACAATTTTTATTGTCTGTTACCATAACAATAGGTTACAAACATTTCTTTCAAGTGCTGAAAAGTGAATCTTCTTCTATTGTCTCTGAGGATAGATTTATACTGACTAAAAGAGCGTTCGACGTCACAAGAAGTAACTGGTACATAATTCAATTTCACAATGTCTGCTGGGGATAAGTCCAAGTTAATCTTCACTGTTGATTCACCACTCATCACAGCAACAACCTTTTGTAGTTCTTCATATCCAGGGTTTTTTGAAAGTACAGTGTCCACCTTAGCTCTTACTGCATCTGCAACTTTACCTCTACCACGATTCAGTTGTTCCACAGTACTATTTATAATTTCAAAACTTTCAGATAGTGAAAGGTGCCTATTTTGGAGACTTTTGAGCGTTTTTATGATGCATGAAAATGTATGCTGAATGTGAGCTAAGTCATTCTTCACACTTATGTCACAGGTAACTGTTTTCGCAGTATCAATTGAGACTGCATCTTCAGAGTCCAATGCAAGGAGAACATTGTTAATAGAGTCTATATGTTCGGCATAATATTCAACTGCTTCTAGCCATGTACCCCATCTAGTTAAAATTGGCTTTGGTGGCAATGGAATTTCAGGGTACATTTCTTTCAACACGTTAACTCTACTGGGAGCTTTGAGAAATACTTTTTTCACTGATGAAATCAACAAATCTACTTTAGGGAAATTGTCTCTGACCACTTCTGCCACACGATGAAATGCATGCGCCACACAAGTAAAATGAGTCAATTTAGGATATACAACAGATAATGCTTGTCCAGCTTTGACCATATAAGGGGCAGCATCGCTAATAAAGAATAACACATTATCGTACATAATACCCTTTGGCCACAGGATACCCATAGCTTCGTTGAACAGTTTAACTATAGTTTTGTTATTGCACTTTTCTAGAACATCACAATGTAAAAGAATTCGTTCAGAATATTGTTCACTTAACAAACCGATAACTACATTACCAACAAGTCTACCTTCTTTGTCGGGAGTCTCATCAATGGAAACCCAAATTGAACTATCTTTAATTTCATCTCTTATCTTCTGTATTGTCTCATCGTAGATGGATGGAGCATACGTCTTCCTAAGTGTTGACTCATCCGGGATTGTATGTTGAGTATATTTTTCAAGGAATTCCCTGAAGATCTTATTCTTTAGTTTGTAGAGAGGAATATCAGCAGAGATGAGAGAACGGCACAGGTCGATGTTAAACTCAGATCTTACATTCGATGTTGTTGGTTGTGTTAAAAACAATTGTCTCTGCTTGGAATTTAGTTGTTTGTTGGCCTGATGTTTACTAGTTGTAATGTGTTGTTGCACCAGGAACTTTTGTGTAGATGATACTGCACACTGACACAAATTACAAAATAATATTTTATTGTCAGTTGATAAACCATCTTCTTTAAATTCTGAAATGTAACTTGTTAGTTTTGATTTTAAATTGACTGAATGACGTACTTTTGGCATATTTACCGTCTTTATAGTATGATTTACAAAACTGAACCTATGTGTACTCTGACTGGCATTTAACTGTTGAGCTGCACAACTGAAGTCTGTTAAAAATTTTAAATTAAATTAATACAGTTTTGTAACTTACTTTCCCATTGTTGATAGGACTGCTAATTTTCAAATAACTCTGATGTTAAAGGGATTACTGAACATGTGTTTAAATCTCTATTGTTGAAATGTATTTTTAAAAGTTAATGGAATTTTGTTTTGTTTTATTGTTAAACCTAATATAATATGGACTGTTTTATATGAAATATGGAAAATATATGGAAATTAACGAAAATATGTACTAAACTCTAAAATATGGAAAAATATGGAAAATAAAAGTAGGATTTTTCAACCCTACACATTGTGAAACATAAAGATAATGCAAAATATAAATTATATTAGCTTTATAAGTAAATATGTATTTACATATAAATCCTTTCCCTGATTATAACAATAACATTGCACTTTTTACATACAATAAAATAACGTAATATTTAACCATTCTCTTTCAGTTCTAATATATTTTTTACCGTCTTCCAGGTAGATTTATTTTTAATTGTTATAAGTAAGGGTGAATATCCAGCCAGACTATTGTCTTTAGGGTTGCCATATTTGTTTTAGGAAAAAAAGGGAACATTTTTACAAGAAATTAAGAAGATGTATGCGAACTTATTGTTTAAACAAGTCACTGGGTCTAATTTTATAACAATTTCTTTAAACAATGCAACCCCATAAAATAAATCTCTACATATACCCTAGGCCTAATAGATTCCACGTTGAAAATAATTTTATTGCGGAGGAAAAAGAACATAGATAAAATCGTAGATAATCCTCAAATTATGGAAGACTTTTTTAAGGTAAAAAACGTAAGAATATGAGAAAAACGTACAATCTGGCAACCCTAATTGTTATGTTTTCAAATATTCGGCACTCTGTTCTGTTACATCCTTACTCCAGAAGCGGCTAGGGAGGGAATAATTTATTAAATTTCTTACATTAATGGTTTCATTAAAGATTACTTTATTAAATAGACAACGTCAACCGTTGAAACTTACATTTAAACGGATAAATTAAAGAAATCGTACCCGAACATTACCCGTTTTTCCGGAACCATTATTCCTAATTGAATTTTTTCTCCGAATCCTTTTTTCCAAAACCAACTTTCCAAAATAGGTTATTTCTAATCTAGGCCTACATTTCTCTGAAAGAAAAATTTTCCATTAACCATTATTTTCGCATGAAGTAGGAGCCACTTGGCGGAATCGAATCGAAACGAAACGTCTGCCGGCCCTCACACCATTGCTTCAATAGCAATAATACTTCTCTCCTCCTCTGCCGGCAATGTTTACGTCGCCTGTCAAGACATTATGGAACGAAGTAGGGTCTATAATGGAATCGAACCAAGCCGATACGTGTTGCAGTGTAAAATGGATCGCATAACAGCTAGAGCATAGTTATGTGAAGATCCGGAAAAAGAATAAATAAATATCCAAAACAAGAAAAGAAAATACTGGATTCATGATATTTTTTTCACTTTATTTGTCTAATTTCTGAGTGTTGAAACAAAATTTCGTTCTTTTGTGCTTATTTGTATTTTAATTTTTACCTGATGTTCACGTTAATTTACTTATTTCATTCCACTGGCATTATTATTACAGTAGTAATTTCATGTTTTGTCATGCAACAGCGGATAATTTTGAAAAATATTTATTTTTTTCTTCGTTCATATTAATTATTAAAGTATAATTTTCTGTATACGTACTATTTCAGCAATAACTTTCAGTAAAATTACTACCTACGATTAAGGTTCTGGCTGATATGTACATGTATTATCAGCAGGCTTCGGGCCTGGGCATAGAAACGCATGAAGTTCAAAATGTACGGGCGATAGTGTTGTGTTGGTCGGTGGAATGGGAGATGGAGCGCGCCGTTACTTCGTGTCTCAACATGTAAACAGTCCGTCACAGTACGGCACAAAATATATTTCACCCTGTACAGATGCTATATATACAGTACATTCCTGGTGTAGACAATAAATGTCTACCATTAAAGTAGGATTTCCTATGCCGAAGCTTGTTACACGTTTTGCAGCCAAGCAGCAATAGGTCTACACACAACGGTAATGCACATTACGGACCCACCTGTGCTGTTGCAGTCGGGTGACTGCATACGGGTCATGACATCATTTATACTCCGTGTATATCAGGAAGTACACCTCACTTGATGGTATATGTTAGACTAGAGGAAGAACAATTGTTTGTATGCATCTGAAGTCTAACTAGTGTAATATGTAACTAATCGGCGATGTATGCAATGGAGGGGGGAAAGGAACTGGCCACCTTATCCCATTATTTCCTGAACTAGTTGTTTCATAAATGATGCCTTGTTGGTATCTGTTTCGGCAGTGGAATAAATATTCTAGCTGATGAATTCTATTCGAAGTTCGAACAAAGGACGTTCTGCAAGAGCCATTATCATTGGCAATGGGCGATCTTTTCGAGTGCTACAGAATGACGAACTATCATGCCATTCTCTTCCTCCAAACAGAGAAAAGGCAGAGGCAGAGCAAAAAATACGAAACGTGTAGCACAAAACCATCCGGAACTTCATCACAAATATTGCGCAATGAACTACAAGTTTCTTCCGGTGTTATAGGTTTTTACTAAAATTTAAATAAATCAATTCGAAGGAGAAGAAATATGATCAAATCCCAAATTCGATAGGCTATCAATAAAAGATATGTTTATTGAGATTTCTGATAACTACAATAAAGAAACCTTCAGGGTGAGAACTCACGATTTTTTATGAAAAGTCTCGAATGGTTTGCAGATGGCATGTTCAAGATTATTCCCAGTATTTTATACTCGTAGCCAATAATGTGATGTATTTGTATGTTTTTAATTACTTTTAACAGCTTCGCTTTTCGGAATTAATGAGTTTCGGAAGAATTACTTCCGGAATTTGGTTTTCGGGATTGAGATTACAGCTTTTCGGAAAAATGTATTTGGAGAAATGTATAGAAATCAAAGAAAAAAATACAACAAATGTATCATGATTCCAATAAAAAAAAACTAAAATATGTTTCGTAAGAAATTTGAAGAAAGTAAACACAAAGAAGTCACCGCCTTGCAGCATGTTATGGGAAGAAGATGGAGTGAAACAAACGTCTAAATTTCTTTAACAGCGTTGCCAAACATGCATTATTTAAACTGATTTACTAACTGAAGTATTAAAATACACGACAAAAACAGTATGTAATATATCTGTTGGAACTCAGAACTCTTAATTAATGTAAATACGTTTATAAAACATGTGTTACTAAGTGTGTTTAAAAGATAATGGGATCAAATATTATCATAAAAATTTATTTATGGGAAATCTAAGATCAAGGAAATAAAATAGTAGAGAACTTTTCCATTCATACTATGCTAAGGATTCGTCCCTTAAAAGGACTGCCATTGAATACGTTTCACCCCGTACATTTCTCTCTCAGAAATCGATCTAGAGTCAGTTTAGTAGTACTTGTTACGTCACTTTCATTAACATTCATGTTCAGACCTGCACTTCATCCTCATCCGCCTCCAATCACACAGTTGAGTGCTAAAATATTGGTGTTACACATAATCTGCGTTAACAGTTCAGTGTTACTCAGCCTAGTGTCGCAACTCCAACATGACACTTCATAAAACGTGAATTGATAAGAGATGCTTGCAAGTCTGCGTCATCTCTCATACTACAGGCTACAGAGGTTTAGTTTGCAAAGTTTTACAAATGTATTATTGTATCTAAAGCAAATACATAATGACAACAAACTTGGCACACATATTTATAAAACACTAGAAAACTTTATCTACAATTATATTGACATACGTATTTATGTTAACGATTCAATGCTGGTGACCTAATGTAAGTATTGAAGATAAACGTCGCTCAGAAAGATCGTTATTTTTCTAGAAAATGAGGCTACATCGACCAAACTCGTCAGTAGCAGTGAATTGTCAACAAGTCTTGGTGTTTCGAAGGCCACAATCTGTCGCCACGTCCATCAATTTGGATTGTACCTAAACGGCGACGATTAGATGCGTACGAATTGACCGAAGAAACATTGTAATGTAAACATTTTGAAACGACCTGACATTCGTTTGAATTAAAAGTAACGACACATTCAGAGCAGAGGCTGTTCATAATGAATCATAAGACAAGCTACAGAGAATTTCATTAGGAGGTGCCCCTCGTTCCGTAACTCTTGTAACCCGGATCTACACTCCATAGCTGGGCTGCAATGAAAAATTTCGTATATTCTTACATATTTTATTCATTCATTCATTCATAGTGGGTTCTGCCCAATGGCAGGTCTTTCACTGCAAACCCAGCATTCTCCAGTATTTCCTATTTTCTGCCTTCCTCTTTGTCTCCACATATGATCCATTTATCTTAATGTCGTCTATCATCTGATATCTTCTTCTGCCCCGAACTCTTCTCCCGTTTACCATTCCTTCCAGTGCATCCTTCAGTAGGCAGTTTCTTCTCAACCAGTGACCCAACCAATTCTTTTTCATCTTTCCGATCAGTTTCAGCATCATTCTTTCTTCATCCACTCTTTCCAACACAGCTTCGTTTCTTACTCTGTCCATTTCACACGCTCCATCCTCCTGCATATCCACATTTCAAATGCTTCTATTCGCTTCTCTTCACCTCGTCGTAATGTCCATGATTCTGCCCAATACAATGCTACACTCCACACAAAGCACTTCACTAGTCTCTTCCTTAGTTCTTTCTCCAGAGGTCTGTAGAAGATGCTCCTTTTTCTATTAAAAGCTTTCTTTGCCATTGCCATCAGTAGCTCATGTTACTGGTTATAGATTGTACTGTATTTATTCATCTTTGCGTCCAACATAGCAAAAAAAAAAAGTTATATTTGCAGAAGCCTATATGTCTATACCAGCTCTGGGCACTAATAACTCAATCGAGTCATTGCAAATTACCCCTTAACTCCCCGGCTGAGGCGAGTAGACAGGGAGGTAAACATTGCTCAGTGACAGATTGTATAAGGCAGGCATCATAGCATTCACGAACGTTCGGCTCTCGCTGGTCGTCTGAAATCCATCACTGATGCACGGTGCCTACTGTCTATACAATAGCATTACCAACCTCTGCATTCAAAGAAAATACACCTAAACATTTCTTGCCAGCATATAGTTCACCTATTATTAACCGGATTACTTGAAATATGGCATTACTAGTATTTTTATTGCTTTCAAAAGCTAAGGTCTATTGATTACTGTATAAAATATTATGTTTTTGTAAATAATTAACTAGTCCGTGTTTAATACATTTTTCTAGAATTCTAGCCGAAATAGGTCTATAACTATTCATGTTGCTTTCATCTCTTGATTTATAAATCGTAATAACTATCATAAACTTTAAATTATTTGGATAGATACCTTGAGATAAACATACATTAAAAATTAAGAATAAGAGAAATAAAGCATTCAAAACAAGAGCTATAACCAATTCAGTCTGAAGTTAGCCTTTGACTTTAACCAAATGTTGATTTGAAAAAGGTTTACTTATGGAATATTTTTGAGTATCGTAAATTTTTAGGCGTTTCTTAAAATATACGCATTTTGAGGGGTCCACGGGTTCATTACGTAATGCCCAGGTACCTCCGCCTATGAATGAATGAATTACAGAGAGATAGTGAGGCACTGGTGGAATCATAACGGCAGAGTTAATCCAGGTACAGTACATACAAATCTTGAGAGAAACTAACCCGATTCATTAGATTACTACATGGAGGCACGTAGCCTAATGATCATGTACATGATTCTTGCGGTAAATGCGTCAGTTGAAACTCCGCTAAGAGTCGAGTGCGACGCAGGAATTCAGCCGGTGCTAAAAATAACGAAGCAAAACCGTGGAGCTGCGTAGTGAGGTCAGGTCTGACTTCTATATAAAATTTGTATGATTAACTTCACAGAGCCTTTTCACCAACGGCAGCAGGACGCGACATTTAATATGAATTGAAGAAATGGAAACTATTTTTAAAATGTTAATTAAAGTGATTCATAAAAAATTATAGTAATTTTCATAAATAAGTTCTTAAGAGTAATAATGAAATATTATTCTATTGCAATATTTTAAATAACAACTGAGATCCAAAGCATTAAGGAAGGTTTAACATGTTTATTGTGCTCATTAACACGTTAACATGTTCAAAATATTTCTCTTTCACTACGTCCTGTGATTACTGTTACAAAAATAAGTGGGGCTTCCTCCTACGGAGAGATCCATGAAGTTTCAGGCGTAAAATTATGTCAGCAGAGTTCATGGGGTGAGAACGGAGTAGTTTTGACTCAAAACATTTCGAAAGAAATAAAGGTTTTGAACAAGTTCATTTATTTTTTCAAACTTTACAGAGTTCATATATGGAATAAAAGAGTCGACAGAGATATCGTGTGTTAGTTAGGCTTGAAGTCGATCGATTAGGAAGACGTAAAAAGGCATCGGTTCGCTGTGATCACGGCTCTAATAAGATTTCTCAAACGAATTGAAAGGTGCATAAGATTTAGATCATAGATTTATAGGTAGGGTAAAGTTGCCTAATTCCGTGATACCCCTAATCCCGTGATACTTTTTTAAAATTGAATGTCAGTCAAAGTATTTCCGTTCGAACATAGCGCTAGACATCTTTCTCGAAACAGTGCATCTTTCGCCTACTTTTGAGACATCGGTGAACTTCCTAGCAAGATACCAAATCTCATAACATTCAGTGAAAAAAATGTATCACGGAATTAGGCAACTTTACCCTATATATTATAATAAACCATGGCATAAGAAATCTAGTACAACATAAAGAAGAAAATCCAATACTGTATAGCCTACAGCAATTGCGAATAAGTGTAGAAATAATAATAATAATAATAATAATAATAATAATAATAATATCTTAATTATGTAGCTAATCGGCGATGTGTGCAATGGAGGGGGAAAGAAAGTGGCCACCCAACCCCATTATCTCCTGGCTTAGTTGCCTCATAAGTGGTGCCTTCTTGGTATCACTTCTGAGGTTCAGACAGTTGACTAAACAACAATATCTTAATTGGCCATTAAATGATATAGGCCTAAATTACAATAGGCTTCGTTAAAAGAAAACATTACAAATTAAAAGACAAGATCATTTACCCCCACATTAAAGAACTCGTCAACAGTATAAAAAGTCGTATTAGTTAACCACTTTAAGAAAACTTTTCTAAAATGAGAAAGAGCATCAATATTTGGCATTAACAGGCAAGACGTTAAAAAATTTTATTCGCATAGTTTCCCAACTTCTCAGTGATTTGAAAGAGCGACAATATTTATAACTCAAATCACATGATCTAGTGCCATAATCACGAATGTTTAATGTAATACAATAATTTTCAACATTCTCTCTTATAAAAATACAGAGAAGCAAAGATATACATTCCAGAAAAAAATTAGTATTTTATAATTATTAATAAATAAGCTTTTACAGTGTTCAAAATGAGATTTGTTGCCATGATACCTAAAGCTTTTTCTGTAATATAAAAAAAAATCTTGCTAGCACTAGGCGAATGGCCCGAGACGTGTACACCATACAGTCAGACACAAAAGTCTACATACACCCTAAAAATAACACTTAAATTCAAAATCAATAAGGAAAATATTATGTATTCACTTTCTGTGACATAAACAGACATTTTAGGAAATGAAAAACAACATATATACTGCATTATTAATGACAGTTCCATATAATAACATCTTAAGCACACAAAAGAAAAACCGATCAGTTACAAAAGTCAACATACATTTTGATTATTTTCACTTTCAGGCACCATTTAATATTTTGTATTTCCACCTTTTGCTTCTATCACAGCTTCCAAACGTCGAGGCATAGATTCCACCAATTTTTTTGTGTCCGCTGATGTAAATTTATTCCACTCTTTCACTAAGGCAGCTTTCAAATCCTTCTTGCTTTTTCTTTTGTATTTTTTTATCCTCTGCTTTACTTCTCCCCAAAGCTGTTCAATTGGGTTGATGTCTAGTGACTGGGGAGGCGAATGCAACTGTTTTGGTACATTGTAAAGTAGCCATTCTTTTATGACAATGGCCGTATGCTTGGGGTCATTGTCTTGCTGAAACACCCAGTCTGTTCCTAGTCCCAGTTTCTCAACAGATTGTTTCAAATTCTCCTTTAATATGGTGAGATACTTCCATTTATCCATAATGTCCTCAATAAATACTAAATTCCCAACCCCAGCTCCAGACATGCAACCCCATACAAGAATATTTCCACCACCATGCTTCACTGATGGAACAAGATTTTGCTTTTTCAAACTTTCATTCCTTTTTCGCCACACCTTTTGCTTTCCATCACATTGAAATATGTTGAATTTACTCTCATCCGTGAAAAGCACTGTATTCCAGTATGTGGAATCTTCACTTCGATGCAGAGTTGCAAATTCTAGGCGCTTCCGTTCATTTACAATGCTTATGAATGGTTTTTTCCTTTCTATTCTACTTTGAAACTTATGCTTTTTCAAAAGTCTTCGTACTGTGATGGGATGAGCAATATTTCCAATAGTATTTGCGACATCTACTGCCAACTCCGTAGCTGTAATTTTGGGATCTGAATTCACTTTTCTAATGATGTGCCGTTGCTCCCTGTTAGATAATTTTGTTGGTCTTCCACATCTGGCTTTGTTTTCTACACTACCTCGATCATTGTTGTTCCTTATTACGGTTTGGACACTTGCATGGCTCCTTCTAACAATTTCCTCAATTTTACGCAGTGAAAAGTCCTTTTTATTGAGCTCAATTATATTTTTTCTTACCTCCACTGATATTTCAGTTCTTTTTGGATCCATGATACGCGATCAAATTATGTATTGTAATACACATCTACTGTTTTAACAAACTGCACCAATTTCACTATGTTCACTGCAACGTCTCTCCTACAACTGACGAAAGAATCGCAGTGTATGTTCACTTCTGTACTTCAGTAAACACAAACAGTTGCATCTATCAAGCTTGTAGTGCAAGATACTGGTCTGAATACCTTGGTTTTTGTTGTTATGGAAGTGGACGCAGACGTAGAGTTTCACGTTAACATCTGTGCATTCAGGGTTGTACAAAATATGCTAAAAAATTGGGGTGTATGTAGACTTTAGTGTCCGACTGTACATTGACTTACACAATTCACAAGTCTCCGAAGAACGTACAAAACTAAAGATAGGCCTAACTTACTACAGACAAAAAATACGTGTTCGAAGACACGATTGCAAATCTTGAATCGTGAGTCAATTGAAAGAATATCTGTGGGCAGACCTAGGGAAAAGAAAGCTGCGAAACCTATGAAGGCGGCATAGACACATTTCGTAATCGCTGTGCTGAGGAAGAAGGAAAGAAATTGGAAGGAATCATCCGGACGATTTCGTCTTTTGCATGGACATCTGACGGAAAAGACATCAAGCATTAATAAATACAGCTCGTTACGAAGATCGAATGCCAGACTTCACTAACAAGACGGCTCACTAACCTGTGGTTACCTGATTCTATTCTTCCTAGCGAGATAACAAGGAAACTGAATAACGTCTTTACTCGTCACTACGTCTGGCTGGAGCCGAATGCTTCAGAAAACCAGACAACAGTGCTTGTTGTGGTGATGATTCACGCTACATTCCCGTAATGAAGATCTACGGCTATGCTATAACCTTCGTTCTACATACCAGACCAGTCAGTACACTGACATGAGGAAGTAGGAGCCACATTCAACAAGTCCGGTCCTAGCTCATATACGGGTAAAAATTTGTGGCGACTAAAGGGTATGTGGCAAGTTATTCCCACTACAAGCTAAGATATCGCCTCACAGTGCAGTGGTCTCATTGCTTCTGTAATTTGGAACTGGACTGCAGAGTTGGTACATAAAAAATCAGACTCTTCTATGAAAGCTCATTATGTACTAGTAAACATACTAGAATGGTAAATGGTACCGTACAGTTTCACGACTACCATTTCGATCACCGGGCTACTTTTTTAGAAACATTATTTATTGCTTATCTTGACAGTAATACTCTGTATTTACTACATACTGGACAGTCTGTACATTAATGGTGATCATTCATATTTATCCTATGTTGTTAGTAGTATTCCTCAAGGCTCTGTGTTGGGACCTCTTTTTTTCCGATAATGCATAATGACCTTCCAGTTGATGTTAGTTGTCAATACTTTTTTCTGACGGTATCACTCTTTGTTTAAGGGCAGACCTATACCTAGGTAAAAATTCATCATTTTTTATTTTAAAAATCACAATTTTAGTTTTTAGCATTAACATTTTTTATGGTCAAAGGAAGCTCTGATGTAATTTTCATGCACTTATTGCCCTCCAATTGCATGTTTCGGCGGCTATTTTAAAACACATATCCAATTACTTATATCCACTAAAAATATTTCAAACTCATTTTTCTCTGCAAATCTAGCTTTTAGGTATAGCTCCCTGTGAAGCAGAATTGAATAATTTCAAGGGAAAAATTGTTCCGGGGCTGGGTATCGATCCCGGGACGTCACTGTAGGTACGTTAACAGAAAATGACAATTCAAGTCACACAGAGTTTCTGTGCACTCAAAGCTGGGTTTCTGGCACCTTGTCAGCCTACTTGAGGTGTGTAGATATAAAGGGAATATACATCACTGTAAGTACGTTAACAGAAAACCACAATTCAAGTCACACAGAGTTTATGTGCACTCAGAGTTGGGTTTCTGGCGTCTTTGTCAGCCCACTTGAGGTGTGGATATAAAAGGAAAAGTTGAGACGGTGTCGCGAGTAGTTCCTGGGTAGCTCAGTCGGTAGAGCATTCGTGCGCTAAGCTGAGGGTCCCGGGATCATACCCGGCCCCGAAACAATTTTTCCCTTGAAATTAGTTATTTTTCTCTGTTTTTGTTTTTTTTTTTGTTTGTTTTTTTGCATATTCTGCTTTACAGAAAATGATATTTCTCCTACAAAATGTGTACTACATGAATGATTCTTTTTGTAAACCTTAATGTGTGTATTAAAACGTACCACCAGGATTTTTTTTAAGTCTCACATTATTTTAAATATTAATATATTTTTCCCGAAGTTGCTAATTTTTTGGGTGCTTTTAGTTGACTTGTAAGATTTTTTGGGGTAAAAGAAATGAAAACACTGGATAGTAAGTTTTGTATTTCTGTAAAAAAAAATATATTACGAAAATAAACAAGATGGTTTAACGAACACAAATTAATCGACAATTAAAAACATAGGACATAAGCAACAAAAAAAAACCTGTTCTTCTTTAAAATGTCCGCATGCTCTCACTAGAATTCATTTCTGAATAGTGACGCGGTCAATCAAGAATACTAACTTCGTTAATGAAGTTCTTGAATGAAGTGTAAAAGTTTTCCGTGAATTTGAGTCATTGTCTAGATCTAGACGGAACGATATAAATGCTCTGGCGTTGATTGAGTGGTCAGAAGCTTCAAAGTGCCAATATGCACGAATCGGAGATGTAATTCGACCTTGTAGATGAAATCTGGAATGATCATGGTTGTGTAAGATAAGAGTACACGGACTCTTGGATCTTGGGATAACGCGGATGTCTACTACTTTGACAAAAAAAAGAGGGAACGTGTTAATAAGGTCGGGGACCCAGCAGGATGCAACCAGCAGCTGTGCTGCGGCTCGACCTCTCTGGGTTTCATAAATTACATTTTAGACTGAAATACACTTTCAGAGCAACACTTTATTCCCTGCACGGCTGACATCGTTTAGTTTAAATTAACTTTGTTCCAGCGCATGGCGAGGCATATTGACTTTACGAAGTCAGCGTTATTCTGTTCTATGTACAACACTTGGCGGTAGTTTATTATTATGATTATTATTATAATGATTATTATTATTATTGCTACATATTACAATACAAAATGAATACACAAAATAAACATAGCGCACACTTGTCTGACGAAGCTCGTGTTCGGTGGCATTCCTAAAAAAATATATATATATATATATATATTTTTTTTAACTAACGGCGGGTACTTGACTTACTGTTCTTCAACCAGGAGATTAACCGTGAAAAGAATGGGCTTACTATTGCCACAGTCTAGTATATAAAGTCACGAAGCTTGAATTGTGAGGGCGCTAGGAACCAGAGTGCTGCATTGGAGTTAAATCGCTCGCTTGAACTCGGTCGAGTGTCGCACCCTCGAGTGAGATACGATCGGTCGTGATACGCTCGTAATAAATAGAAGCACAGTACAAGGTCATCTCACCGACATGTCTTATCTTGTATGGAAGGCGACAGATAAGATACACATATGTTTTGCCCATACGGTAAAAATAAGGCTTTATTTTCTGCGTTTATGACAAACGTTAATGGAACAGTCTAATGGAACGTACCAAAACAGGAACATGAAGTTATAAATAAAATGGTATGAAAAACTTCGATATACAGTTATTATTGCTAATTAACAGGGAAAGGATTTATATGTAAATACATATTTACTTATAAAGCTAATATAATTTATATTTTGCATTATCTTTATGTTTCACAATGTGTAGGGTTGAAAAATCCTACTTTTATTTTCCATATTTTTCCATATTTTAGAGTTTAGTACATATTTTCGTTAATTTCCATATATTTTCCATATTTCATATAAAACAGTCCATATTATATTAGGTTTAACAATAAAACAAAACAAAATTCCATTAACTTTTAAAAATACATTTCAACAATAGAGATTTAAACACATGTTCAGTAATCCCTTTAACATCAGAGTTATTTGAAAATTAGCAGTCCTATCAACAATGGGAAAGTAAGTTACAAAACTGTATTAATTTAATTTAAAATTTTTAACAGACTTCAGTTGTGTAGCTCAACAGTTAAATGCCAGTCAGAGTACACATAGGTTCAGTTTTGTAAATCATACTATAAAGACGGTAAATATGCCAAAAGTACGTCATTCAGTCAATTTAAAATCAAAACTAACAAGTTACATTTCAGAATTTAAAGAAGATGGTTTATCAACTGACAATAAAATATTATTTTGTAATTTGTGTCAGTGTGCAGTATCATCTACACAAAAGTTCCTGGTGCAACAACACATTACAACTAGTAAACATCAGGCCAACAAACAACTAAATTCCAAGCAGAGACAATTGTTTTTAACACAACCAACAACATCGAATGTAAGATCTGAGTTTAACATCGACCTGTGCCGTTCTCTCATCTCTGCTGATATTCCTCTCTACAAACTAAAGAATAAGGTCTTCAGGGAATTCCTTGAAAAATATACTCAACATACAATCCCGGATGAGTCAACACTTAGGAAGACGTATGCTCCATCCATCTACGATGAGACAATACAGAAGATAAGAGATGAAATTAAAGATAGTTCAATTTGGGTTTCCATTGATGAGACTCCCGACAAAGAAGGTAGACTTGTTGGTAATGTAGTTATCGGTTTGTTAAGTGAACAATATTCTGAACGAATTCTTTTACATTGTGATGTTCTAGAAAAGTGCAATAACAAAACTATAGTTAAACTGTTCAACGAAGCTATGGGTATCCTGTGGCCAAAGGGTATTATGTACGATAATGTGTTATTCTTTATTAGCGATGCTGCCCCTTATATGGTCAAAGCTGGACAAGCATTATCTGTTGTATATCCTAAATTGACTCATTTTACTTGTGTGGCGCATGCATTTCATCGTGTGGCAGAAGTGGTCAGAGACAATTTCCCTAAAGTAGATTTGTTGATTTCATCAGTGAAAAAAGTATTTCTCAAAGCTCCCAGTAGAGTTAACGTGTTGAAAGAAATGTACCCTGAAATTCCATTGCCACCAAAGCCAATTTTAACTAGATGGGGTACATGGCTAGAAGCAGTTGAATATTATGCCGAACATATAGACTCTATTAACAATGTTCTCCTTGCATTGGACTCTGAAGATGCAGTCTCAATTGATACTGCGAAAACAGTTACCTGTGACATAAGTGTGAAGAATGACTTAGCTCACATTCAGCATACATTTTCATGCATCATAAAAACGCTCAAAAGTCTCCAAAATAGGCACCTTTCACTATCTGAAAGTTTTGAAATTATAAATAGTACTGTGGAACAACTGAATCGTGGTAGAGGTAAAGTTGCAGATGCAGTAAGAGCTAAGGTGGACACTGTACTTTCAAAAAACCCTGGATATGAAGAACTACAAAAGGTTGTTGCTGTGATGAGTGGTGAATCAACAGTGAAGATTAACTTGGACTTATCCCCAGCAGACATTGTGAAATTGAATTATGTACCAGTTACTTCTTGTGACGTCGAACGCTCTTTTAGTCAGTATAAATCTATCCTCAGAGACAATAGAAGAAGATTCACTTTTCAGCACTTGAAAGAAATGTTTGTAACCTATTGTTATGGTAACAGACAATAAAAATTGTGTTTTGTTGAAACTACATTGGAAGATAAGGTACGTCCATTATATTTTTTGTTTAGTTTGATTAAAATGTACCAATATTTAACGTACATAGTCATTTTTTTATAATTTTAAGTCCATATTTAATTCCATATTTTGGTAAAAATCCATATTTAATTCCATATTTTGGTAAAAATAACTACATATATATTTACATATTTCATATATTTTTAGTCCATATAAATCCGTTCCCTGCTAATTAATAATTATTCAATATTTGATTTACCACATATATAAATGATAGGTCCATACATAGTGTTCCGCCTATATACTGCGACAATGTAGAAACGTTTTCCAAAATATTATTGATATAGCAGTAGATTAATAACAATATTAGTACAGAGATAACGTCACAGAAAATATAATAAAACGAATAAAACCCTTAAATGCTGCACAACTGTTACAGACGCAAAGATTGATACACTAATTATTAGAGATTATTATTACTAGAAAACTTGATACGGTTCTTGCATTATCGTGATTGTGTTCTCCGTTTATAATAATTACATTTACATCCAATAACATCTATCAGATGTGGCAAAAACAAAATCACTCCTTTGTGTGTGTGTGGGGGGGGGGACCATTTATCTACAACATTTATATTACATATTAAAGCACGTTTTGTAGTTGTACTATGGAGAGGTTACTTAAACACTGCAAAATGTTGACATGATAAACATCTATGATGTTACTACACAGTTCATCACTGTAACAAGAACGAATGCCTAACGCTCGGCTTATACCGTTCGAGGATTTATCGCTCGCGACAATTTTACCCATCATGCATGTGCGCTACCTATCAGATTATGCTACGAACTACTTGGCGCTCGAGCGAAAACGTCCGATGTAGACCTCTGCTAGGAACAATAGACTGTACCGGTACTATTTCGCATTGTCTGTAATGAGACGATATTAGCGATCCTAGTGGTTAGCAACTATCTATGGATGAATATTTACTACATATTGAGCTTCGTAACTATATATAAAAGACTGTGCTATTGCGTCATCTATTGGAGCGAAGTAGATAGATATCACTGTTATAATGTCAGTTTAAAAAACATGCGCTCTCCTGCATATGTTATTTCCTGTATGGAGGGATTAAAATACCAGGAAATTAACAGTGATCTAATTTTGTAACTAGGGTAGTACAAATATATGTGTATCAGTGTTATTGTTTGTACTTTGGGAGTTAGCCAATGGAGATGCGTATACCCACGTGTATGATCTTATTACATCTTATGACATCAACATTCATTCATAGCATAACCCCGCTGCGTCTCATTCCCCTGAGACTTTCTCCTGGTTGGAGTACAGTAAATCATTCACCTATATGAAACCAGTTATGTAGACCAATTTACTGATAACGTCGTTGCTCAGGATGCAAAACAATATTAAGGGTAAACAGACTCGAAATTGTTACAGAAATGAATTTTTTTTATTGCTTTAATGAATAGTACATACTTTTTTCTATTAATACTGAAATATTTTGCTTGTCTGAAAGATCTAAGTGGCCTTCAAAATCTAAATACCACAGCGCGGCGCAATGTGCCACTCCCCCTTTGAGAAACCATTTTAGAGTCTCTGTGTTATAGAAATTTTCTTGGAATTTAGACAGGCAAACTATTTGACCAGTGCTAGGAAGGCTGTGGCTTACTACTTCCTTATGGATAAGGAGAACATTGAGTGCACTGTGTGAGGTGAGATAGTAGATAAATAGTACGATAACTTTAAACGTCGTTTTCCGTAACTTACATTTTTCAATGCTTATGTACCTTTATCTCTGCAACCATTACGAGTAAAAATATGAAATTTTGCACACAAGCTTAAAACTGTATTGTCTATAATTCCCTTTAACAAAATTTTGATTTCTTAATATTTATGAGTTTTATAAATTACAAAACTTAGAGAAAAATAAAAAAAAGTGTTTCATACCAAATATGTTTTTTTAAATAATTTAAAGCCTAAATAAAATATTTAGTTGCAAGAAAATGTTATTTTAGGTATTGGCAACACATGTGAAAGGTATTAGGTTTATTGATTTAGTAAATTTGTAGAAAAAAAGTAAATCATTTTTTTAAATTTCTTTAATGACAAATTTGAAAAATTAAAACTATTATTCATAAAATTCTGAAAAAATTGAAGGTAAAGAAAATCCTGTTTTAAACTAATATTTCAAGTTTCCAGAGCCTAGGTCCAAAAATATAGACAATTCAGCAACATAATATTATTCCTCATCGGTCCCCCCTTAAGTAACAGAAGGTGTAATCTTTTACCAGTAAATACAGAGAGGTTACTATATACTTGTACTGTAACCAGTGTTGAGACCAGCCAACGTAGTAACTATTTCTTACATTCAAGTAAGCATTTGATGTTGCTGGAAAACTTTTTAATAGTGCAGATTTATTGAATATTATTTGGTAGCATGATAAATATAGACAAAGCTCTGAAGGCTTATTTTGTACAAAGCCTAATTATCAGGCAGCGCATTTTCGTTCCCAAACAAGTTAGGAAAGTTATCGGTTAGTATAACCTGGAGTTTTAGAGTTCAATCTCTGACCCCAAATGCTTACGTCAGGACACTACGAAAGGTATAACCTAGTTCGGTACATAATAATAATAATAATAATAATAATAATAATAATAATAATAATAATAATAATAATGTAGCATGACAACTGTAAGTAGGATTGCTACTAAATTGAAATGGTCTGTCCAGCTACTTTTTGACCATATAAACGCACTAACATTGTGAAACTAGCTCTGTACAAAATATTAGTGCTACATATGACAGAAAATATAATTAGATTGATGATACTACTGAATTAGTATATACAATATATATTACAGACCATAATAGTAAACATGATACACATTATCTGTAAATATTCTACATATAGAGTATATACAATTAATTCGTTTAACAAAATCAACTCCGTTACGGTGTACAAAACCATATATTCAGAGATTATGAAATTCATATCTTTTACTATAACTGCCAGTAAAAATTTGTTTAAACTAAGAAAATGTTCTTCCTACGTCACATGACGTTAGAGGGACAAAATAATAATAACAAGAATCAATATAAAAATTATCAATATTTACATTTTACACAGTATATACAAATAATTCGTTTATCGAAACCTATCCCGTTTCAATGAACGAAAACATATATTCTGAATTTATGAAATGCAAATCTTTTACGAACATCACATAAAATTTGTTTAAACTAAGATAATGTTCTTTCTACATCATATGACGTTACAAGGGCATATTTATAATACATTACATCATTATTATTTAATGATCCCAACGTACCTGCTTGCATTTCTAGCCTGCTTATGAATCCACGTGACGTAATAGATGTAGCTACCAGAAGAAGCTACTCGATCCGCTGTACGTTTGGGAACGAAAATGCGCTGCCTGCTAATTGTATAAACCTGCTCCAAATGGTTTAGGAACGAAGACATTTCATATTTTGGTAAAATTTTCTTCATATTGTGCCTGTCTCTAGCTATGACTTTGCAGATTCTTTCAGGGGTGAAATATTTCATGCACCTTCACTTCTGTGCACAAATAAGTTCTGAAAGTTTTATCGTGTCCAATATAAAACGTATAAAATCGTTATTGTGTCCCTGGCGCCAGGTCGTCGGCGTATTTTTCCAACAAACTGACTCATTTCTACATCAAACTGCCAATCAATCACCTTGTTGTCCAGTTTATGTGGAAAGTAGAGAGTTTATTGCATATTGATTTCCTTCTCAGTGGTCCGTGTGCGTCACTAATTTTAATTCATGACTATGCTAGCATATATATTTTGCACATCGTATAAAAACTAAAATATTCTTGTATCGCTTTTTATTTATTTTATTGTCATAGTAGTTTCCTTCCACTCTTTAGACATAGCAAGATAACTGAAACTAGAAAGAACTGCAATCCGTAAAGAATGAAAGAAATTAACTACAAGAAAAATCGAAATTTTCTAGGTACGGTACATGATTAGTTACTCATAAGCATTAATAAGAAACAAGCATAAAAGTTGACAGAAAACAGTATTAATAGGCATACGGTTCACGAACTAAAACGTTCTGCATGCATCCTCATTACGAATGTATTGAGTTTAGGTTAGGTTAGGTTTATCTGTACAGTACGCAATGGCTATGAAGTCTGGAACCATGTTGTTTTCTGATTACAGGTGAGCTATGTCACTGATTACAGATGAACGAATGGAAATAATTCTTCTTTGTGGACAAGAAGGGTGGTCGCAGAGAGACGTGGAGGACAGGTTTAATAGGAGGCATCCAGGAAGTTGACAGTGCAGTTGGAAAATTTCTAAATAAATTTCGTGAAACAGAATCGATTCAGGATAAATGGCGTTCAGAATTCAAGGAAACATGGTAAAACATTTGAGGAAGTGTGCTGAAAATGGTAGCGAACATGTGAAGAATGTTGTATAGTAGGAAAATGCGTTGTTCATCATTTCTCCTATAGTTCCAGACTTTATAGCCACTCTGTAAATTTAATTCCATATTTTTGTAACCTTTTGCCTTTTGAAACTTTAATTACCGTCATATTCTGGAGCTGTTTCAGAGTTCCACCTACTTAACACAACTCGTTAGCGGAAGAAACTGAAATCTTTGTAATAAAAATTGCAGTATTTGATTGGTAAATTGATTGTAAGAATAGGCTTGCCACATGCCGCAGATTTCGCGGACAATCCGTGATTTTATACTGTAAGAAAAACGTCCAGGCCGAAAACACGGAAGTCTTTGATTTTGAATGCAGTCAGACAGAAATCTGGGTAATTGCTACAATTTGTGGGATGTTATAGATATAACACTCAAGTGGGTGTAAGATAATACATCTTGGGAACTGAATGAGATTTTTTTTTTACCAGGTGACCAAATTGAAATCTTTCCTATCGGACAACAAGGTTCTAAAGATAACTTTCACAGAAAATCTGGATGATTTTTTTTCATGGTTATATTTCTGTGGAGTAGTACTCAGAATTGCTGAAAATTGTAGAATTTTATTTTTCTGTGCCTGGGGATGATGCCTATTTTCTGTGACGAATGCTCAGTGGACAGAAGAAAGGAACGATTATCATTTAACTCAGTAAATTCAATTCTGCAGGCACAGTATAATAAGAAAAATGTAAATTGCAGTAATTTCATAAGTGCATTCAGAAACAAACCAAGTTCCTTTCTTCTGTTCACAGTTCTGAGAAGTATAAAGCGGCCTTTGACCTGCAGCGGTCTTTGAGGGCTGTCCTTCCTTAAGGAGATTTAAAAATAAATTAGAAAGTTGTGTATAAAGTGTAAATTACAGAAAAAGAGACGTTATATTACTTAAGGTGACGTATTTACTTAGCCTGACTAGTTATTCCCTTGGATTGAATAGTAACTTATTTTAAAATACAGTAGCTTGTAAGAGGGTCTTAAACATCAAATGTTCACTTTAATTTCTTTTTACAAATACGAATTTGGGTGTAATTGTTTGTCTTACTTGTTTCGATCAGTGATAATGTATAGTGTGTTCTATAGTGTCAGTGAAATGTGTCATAGTGCCAGTGCAGTGAGTGAGATGGGAGTGAAGTGAAAGGTTATCAGTATCAATATGAAACTTATGTAGGTCCTATACATATGTGGGTTGTAATAGAAAATTAGGTTCACTTATTAATTAGGTTATTTTATGTATTATTAATAATGTACTTATTGTGTATTTTGATTATATTGTGTATTATTTTTATTGTGTGTAATTAAGTTATCACTGCCCACTTGCAGTGTAAATAAATACATACACATGAGTGGTTCTGTCGTGATGATAGACTTGAAAGTCTGTCGATAAAATAAATGGTAATAATGTAATATCCATGCCAAATAAGAAGGTGGTAGATAGATAAGATAGATAGATAGATAAGATAAAGTGTCCAACGCTGTCCATATTAAGTTGGCTAAATAAGTGATACTGATATTGTGTCAATAGTAAACAAATTATTATTACGAGTAAATACAGTAAAAGTTTCATAGAAATATACAGTACGTTTCCTATTGTCACTGAATTGGCATGTCAGTCATGTCCTGGTTTTGTGTTTCTTCATTAAGGCAATCCTATTAAGAAACGCTTCACTAACAAGATTTTTTTTTTTTTTTTTTTAGAGGGTTATTTTGTTTTAAATGTAGTAAAATGCAGGTAATGTCAGGAGGAGCCATATGCCATGCGTTTCCCCCACCTTGTAGACACAAATAAACATTCAAATCGTCAGTAGATAGGGCAGGCGCGTTGTATGTAGTAAATAATGATATCGATTATAATAAATTTGAATTGCATTCACTATCAGTATGATGACCAGTGTCGTTAGCACGAAGTCCGTCGTGTAGACCCTATGTGTCGAGAGTCCTACTGTATGTCTTTCCAGCCTCAGCTAAAAATAATCGCATATGGTAAACAGAGAAAGGGATGTGAAAATCCTTGATGACTGCTCCCAGCCACACCGACAAACGAACGTCGCAACTTCCTGGGTGCGAAGATAAAAACAAACGTCAGGCAACAGCTGATTTCCAGGAATCTGATTCAGAGCAACTCCATCTATGTCTATCTTTGCTCGTTGTGGCAGGCAACAGGAAATACTAGACACATGAATGAAAATATGAGAGACATCGCGGACGGAAACGCTAGCATTCCGTGTACGTGGGTGCACTCGGGAAATGCCCACGGTGTCATCTGCGTGTCTCTATTGTTTACATGCAGTTGCGGTCATAACATCGGCAACATGCGAGTCTTCACGTATTATTTAACAACAGAAGAACCGGAACTTTCGCAGTTTTGCCAACACTTGTTAATGAAATTACCCATATATCATTTTAAATTTATATCTATAAACAGACAGAATTTAATTACATACAAAAAACACACACAGGGTCATTCACGAGGATTTACAGTCCCTTACGGAGCTTATTTCTGAAGACATTCTGAGTAAAAAGTGTCATATAAACATTTGCCATAACCTCAATATTTTCAGAATTACACTAATTTGAAGTTGTTTCCAAAATACCATTATTCTTGAGTTTTAAGGGTAAAAGATTATTATAGATAAAGAATGAACTATTCAGAAGTATCATTTCTTTAATTAGCTAGTATTCTGAAACTAAAAATGTGTTGTGATTTCTATAGTTGCTTTGTACAGATTTTTTTTTCTACTTTTAACTACAAAATTACATTTTCTTACGCATTTATCACAACAATTGTTACAAATCACGCCACTCTTGTAAATCCTTTAAGACTGTACATTAGGATGTATAATTAAAGTGTAAAGAATCGAGTTCCTAAAGTCGTATGATTTGTAACAATTTTTGTGATAAGTACGTAATAATGATGTCATTTTTAGTTATAAATTAAAAAATTAAATCTGTACAAAGCAATTAACAGTGTATTTTTTGCTTCAAAAAACTAGCCAATTAAAGAAATGATACTTCTGAGTAGTTCATTCTCTATTTGTAATATATTTTTACCCTTAAAACTAAAGAGAAATAGTATTTTACTAGACTAGACGACATTTCGGAAGGCGGTTAGCTTCTATATGCGCCGTAGCATTTCTGGTATGTGACGTCACAAGCTTGTACAGTAGAACCAATCAGAATCAGTCTATAACAAGCACTTCTCGAGTTCGTTTGTTCACGTGCGAGTGTTTAAATACATTGAATAAGTAAAACTAACATATACTGTGTGTATATAAGGTAAGAGACTATAAAAAGACAAGTATTACACAAGCAGGCGCGGAAAATATTGTTTAAGGTGTATAATTATTTTAAAAACGTTAACGAGCAGAACGCTGCCGGCCATCTTGATGCTGGCAGCAACGTTGCCAATATGCAAGAAACGACTGCAGAAGCATGTGGTGTGAGATTGAGAACCGTGTAAAGAATATTGGTAGTGAAGGAAAGAGGGTTTGTTTGGTGTCATGCTTACAGTAATCAACGGCTAAGGTCATTATTGTCTTTTGATAACTTAAATTCTCTCCTGCGCTATTTGTATTGCACGTGCTCGTGAAGTACGATGTGGCAATGTTGTACGCTGCCTTGCTCTCTCTGTCTATCTCTCTCGACGCAAACGCTAGCAGACAACCGCCTTCCGAATTGCCGTCGACTCTAACAACTTCAAATTAATGTAACTTTGAAAATATTGAGATTAGGACAAATGTTTATATGACATTCCTTGCTCAGAATGTCTTCGGAAATGAGCTCCGTAAGTGACGGTAAATCCTCGTGAATCACCCTGTATATACATAGCTTCATAATTTAAACTTTTAGTGTCCACTAAATATTGTTTGTTCTATTTTTTTAATTTCGAAAATATTTAGTTTATCAAAAATGCTACTATGTTTTGTTAACCACAGCATACAGCACATGCAGTAAAAAATACCACGTTTTTAGCATCAAAATTATAAGCGCCTTTATACTTTAAACATGGAATGTATTGAAAAAAGTGTAAAAAAAACAGCTTGTAAATTCTGCATGAAATTCAAATTCAAAAGTGCAGCCATTTAAATATGACAATTTTTTTGCTTCCAAGCGCCGCAGAGCACTGAAACTTGCTCAACATGTAAGAGATTGCTGATTTTTTTTTTTCTGTAAGTGATCAAAATTTCAACCGTCCTCCCCCTTAATGAAGCACCGTCTAAAGTTGAACGTGCATCCACCGCTGTGGAGTAACGGTTAGCATATCTGACCGTGATACAAGCGGGTCCGGGTTCAAATCCTGGTTGGGACATGATACTTGGTGGAAGCTTTTCCGGGGGTTTTCCCTCAATTCATTAAGAGTAAATGATGGATAGCTATCGGCGCCGAATCTGGACTCATTTCGCTGGCATTTTCACCTTCGTATCACTCAGACGCTATATATAACCATCGCAGTTGATAAAACGTCGTAAAATAAGCCAATAAAAATAAAAGAAGAAGAAGGTGCCACATTTGCGGATTATATTTTCAAAAACTACGTGACAGGTTCAAAATTTCCATCCTCTATATGGGCTGAAGCTCCGAGATTTATTGCCATTCGAATAACAAATGCAGTTGAGAGTTACTGCTACTGTCCTCTCCATCCAATATTAACTGTAATAAAGGTGCTTAAACAGCAACAAGTTCAGACTCCACACAAAACACTGGAAGTTCGACGAGGTGGCATAGCTTCTCCAAGAAAACTGCAACTCGACACGAAGTCGTGTTGAGCCAGTACACAAGCAAGGAGACATTGACCGCTTCGTTTAAGCATTGTCAGCTTCAGGCTCCCCAAAAGGAAAGTCTCGCCAACAAGACATTTTTTGCCATCACTAGTTGTTAGGTACTCTTCTGTTCTCATTCTTTTTTTAACATAGACATATACTTCCTTAATGCAATATTGGCAAATGTCTCATTTACGCATAAACAATCGCTCTATTTCAGGTATGTTCAGCGCGGGCAATTCTAGCCTTTAAACAAGCTGCAGTAGTGACGTAAATATCTTTTAAGCAAGTGCCTGCATGCGAGTCTGAAATTCTACGTCACTGTTGCACGTCGTCGTTTAAAGGCTAGAAATGCTCGCGCTTAACATGACTGCTCTATTTCGTACCGAAATGAAAACTTTAATGTCCGATACTCTTTATCACCTACTCCGTTCAACATCTACTTTTAGGATTTAATGAAGAACATGCGAGGGGTGATAGTAGGAGAAAGAAGGAAAAAATGCGTAAAATTTGCTGATGATATGGCCTTGTTGGCAGAAGAGGAGATAATACTAATTAAGGGATATGCTATTGGGGCTAAGTGACAGCCGTGAGCAGTATAGGATGAAAGCAAATGCTAACAAGAACGAAGATCATGGTTATCGAAAAAAAACAAAGAAGGTAAACGTGCGAATTCGAAATGAAGCAGTGAAACAAATGGACAGTTTCAAATACTTGGGTGTGTACTAACAGTAGTAACAAGAGTTGCTGCCAGGAAGTCAAAAGAAGGATAACAATGGCAAAATAAATTTTTAACAAAACAAATACAAGGAGCATTTTATGCGGACCTCTGGAAAAACAACTAAGGAAGAGACTAGTGAAGCGCTTTGTGTGAAGAGTGGCACTGTATGGGGCAGAAACCTGGACATTTCTACGAAGTGAAGAGAAACGACTGGAAGCTTTTGAACTGTGGATATGAAGGCGAATGCAGGGTGTAAAATGGACAAAATAAGAAATGAAGCTGTGCTAGAAAGAGTGGGTGTAAAAATAATAATGCTGAAACTGATCAAGAAAAGGAAAAGAAATTGGTTGGGTCACTGGCTGAGAAGAAACTGCATACTGAAGGATGCACTTGAAGAAATGGTGAACTGGAAAAAAATTTTGGGCAGAAGTAGATATAGGATGATAGACAACGTTAAGATAGGCCTATATGGATCTATGCGGAGACGAAAAGAAAGGTAGAAAAGAGGGAAGATTGGATAATGCTGGATTTGCAGTGAAGGACCTGCATAATTATAAATGTACCAGATTAATTACTTCTGAAAACTAAAAATGAAGTCTTTTAATGTTTTATGTATTTCAGTCCAGCAAAAATCATCTAATCTCTTTTCAAGTTTACATAAAAATTGTGCGAAAGTTTTTGGAATGTATTGACATCATTGTAATTCGGTCTCGTTCCTCCTCCTCCCCCTCCCCAAAAAAACGAATACACTCTTTTCTTTATCAAACAGATAAGACAGATTATGCAAACTTACACAACTGGTGCAAATGTTACTTCGGTTCTTCCTAGGGAAAATTTGAGCACGTTTGTTAAATGTCATGGCTGACTGTTTTGACACAGCAGAACTGTAGAAAAATTATCAGAGGACATTTTGAACCAAATTTGTAATTATAAAGTTCCTAACTTCCAATCTAAATTAATTTACCCATGCATATAAAAATAACATACAAAGTATACAATTATGATTCTAGCCTCATTATAACAAATAAAAATTAACATTTTCATTTTATGAAAAGAAATAGGCCTACTCCTTTTAGGTTCAGAAAAAAAATTGTACTGTGGAAATATTCGTTCTACATCACAAGACATTACTGGAGCAACCCTGAAATATTATACAGTATTTACTACTATCATCAGGTGAGCAACTACTTTGTGAATCTAATAGTGTATCTCGTATGTGCTACATAATATTAAACCCATAATTGTTTTCAAGATAATTTTTCGTTTCTATTGTAATGGTAGAATCGTAATTCCGATGTTGAACTTGTACTGTAACGCAACCGAATGCATAGCAGCACGAGACGTCAACATTTAACGAAGAATAATCAGGGAAAAAAATAAACATGTTACACCACTCCTCTTTGCATAATTATTTAATAACAGATGAGATTACTTTTTTTGGAATCATGCATAATATTCACATTACGTAAATAATGCAATAATAACAGAATAGCTCACTTTTTTATGAACCTAAAATATTAATATAAATTAACAATATTCTTCGAACTATTCACGACTGTACATAGATCCACAGAATGGTACTATGTGTTGTTTATGTGAACTGTGTATCGTCTGTAGCGAGCGGCAGCAGGGCGAGTGATATCTATACTCCTCGCTGTACTCAACTAAAATCTCCTCTTTGGTACGAACTTCCTATAGGCATCCAACAAGGAAAACTCAGTGCGCAGAAATCAGCGGGTGTGACTCTCTCGCGCAGATGACGTATGCTCCCGTTCCCAGTATGCTCTCGAGCCTACCTCAGGGGAGTAAGAGGAGAATAGCATGCGCGCCGCGAGGAATCCAAGCTGAGTTTTGCTTGTAGAATACCTATACCTGTGATGATAACCATAACATAATAAACATTTTAGAGAGGGCGGAAAATAGAAAATCGCAGATACAATTTTTAAAGTCTATCCTTACTTAATGTTACTTTGTGAATTTATAATGTGGATGATAAAAAAACGTATAATATACAATAAATATGACGAACACTTCAAACTTGGGTTTAAAGGTAATCAAGGACTCTACAATAAATTATAAAGCCAGAAAAAGAAAATAACTACAATACATCATCATGTGTTTTTCACGGCCTTTCGAAGTCCGACATGGAAATCAATTATTTCTTTTGTCTCTTTTGTAAAGCGCAAGGCAATAAAACAAGAGTAAAATATTTCACCGCGACAGTCATTGACATATAAACGCAAGGCTGTGCTAAAACAAGGCGGGGCGCATTCTGGCGTATGATTTCATAGTGTGACCCAGTTCTCAAAATAAAATGCATCCCTTGGCACCTATCTATAGCGCCTCACTGTCCTGTCCATCGTCACATGCGTATCAGAAAGTCACATATTTCACGGGAACTTGAAGAAGTGCCCAGTCACCAATCCTAAATATGGAACAATTTCAACTATCGGTAAGCCATTTCAATTGGTAAAAAGTTAAAATACCAATAATAATTACGTAAATGAAAGTCGACGAGCAGCAATACAGACGCAAGTTATGGTTGAGTGAAATAAATACAAAGAAAACCCAGAGCACACAGAAGTAGACCTATTCTACGCAACCTCTGTACAGGTTGGACAGTCGTTCACCTCAGCTAAGGCATGTGAACGTGAAGTTAGTAGTTACATGGTCAGCCTTGGAAATTATTGCGCTGTCTCATCACGGATTTATTCACTCATTCATAGTTTTCTGCCAATGGGCAGGTCTTTCATTGCAAACTCGGCATTCTACAATCGGAAAACGTATTGGTGTCTTTCACGTGTTAAATTTTATGTTATCTTGTTAACATGTTTCGGCCTGCTATTGGCCACCTTCAGAATTGGTTGTTGCCGGTCTTGGCGCCTTTTGTTTTGTTTCCTGTGGGGGTGTGTTTGTGTAGTGTAATGTGGAGTCAAAGAGAGTGTGTGCTCTGAAATTGCGTTGTGTGTTGAGAATTTCATTTGGAGGTGTTTTTGTGTGTTTGTATATCTCGTATTGTTCTAGTGTGTTTAGTTTCTGGCTTTTTGGTTGGATGTGTAGAATTTCCATGTCTGTGTTGATGTCTCTGTAGGTGTGGTTAGCACAGACATGGAAATTCCACACATCCAACCAAAAAGCCAGAAACTAAACACACTAGAACAATACGAAATATACAGACACACAAAAACACATCCAAATGAAATTCTCAACACACAACTCAATTTCAGAACACACACTCTTTGACTCCACATTACACTACACAAACACACCCCCACAGGAAACAAAACAAAAGGCGCCAAGACGAGCAACAACCAATTCTGAAGATAGGCAATAGCAGGCCGAAACATGTTAACAAGGTAACATAAAATTTAACACGTGAAAGACACTAATACGTTTTCCGAAGTGATATAGTGTTAAAAGTTGTGTAATCAAGATGTATTCTACAATCTTTCCTCTTTTCCGCCTTCCTCTTACAATTAGTCTCCGCGTACGATCCATATATTGTCTATCATCTGATATTCTCTTCGAACATCCTTCAGTAGGAAGTTTCTTCTTAGCCAGTGAAGCAACCAATTCCTTTTCCTCTTTCTGATCAGTTTCAGCATTATTCTTTCTTCACCCACTTTTTCCAACAGAGCTTAATTTCTAATTCTGTCTGTCCATTTCACGCGCTCCATTCTTCTGCATAGCCACATTTCAAATGTTTTGTTCTCCAGGTGAATAAACAAGTTCAATTCTACAAGTGAGTGTGCAAAAAACAAAATAATACTAGCACTTGATATGTTTTATTTGTGTAGAAATTTTTTTGTAAAGCAATAATCGTGAATGAAAATAGAATCATTATTTCAAAATTGGAATCAAGAGGACATATTAACGGTCGAGTTACAAGTTCACACTTGAACATTATCATCATCACCTTCCTTATTATGATTATAGAACTGCAGCTTGGTGCAGTTTCCAACCAACAATTTCCATATCTTCAGAGTTGCCTTCTTTGTTTTGGTTAGTACTTCAGTGCATGTAAAGGCAACTTTTTTCTGTAATTCTGCTGAAGTGTTCTTCCAAGTTGTGTCACCTGTATATTTTAATAACCACTGATTATGATACATGGTATAATGATCTCTTAACACTTACATTACACTGTAACAATTCAAGGAAAAGTAAAGAATACCACTCAGTGGGCAATACTGTGCGCCTTAGTTTCTTCGGGAAGAAACTCTCAATGAATAACTGGTTAGTGCGGCTATTAGCGAGTTGAAACTGAAGTTCATAATTAGCAGCGTAAAATCAATCTGTTTATCTGGATACCCTTGTCGTGATTGTTATGTTTTCAAGAGTTTGTTTCCAAATCAACTTCCAGATAAAGATGACTGTACTGTGGTCAACGTCATGAAGATTTCAATATTTACAAGATAAAAAGTATTTTTCCTGGCTATTAATGCAATATATTTCGATTGATTATATCGATGGTGTTTGGGTAAAGGGAGATAAGTCACAGAAATGAGTTTTGAGATAAATGAAAATTAAACTTCGAACCCTTTTTTCATACACTATACAGTATATTGCATTGTACTGACAATTTTAAAAGTATTAAAATCTGGATGAAGGAAAAATAGTAAGTGCCATGTTTTAAATTTGAATGCATTTTTGACATATTGCGGTCACATGCTACTCGTTTCTAATAATTGGAGATTGTAGATTTTCGCAATCACGATAAATACGAGATGTGCTCAAATGCTGTCAAAATAAGTAATGTTACGTTTAAAACCATGTTAAGTATATTATTGTGGTTTTTAAATCCACGATAAAATGCGAAATTGAGTACAAAAGCGAAATGTTTTTGTGACATAACATTTTATGAGACATTTTTGTCTTTTTGTAAAAAAGAAATCAGGATCTATCTAAAAGCCCCCCCCCCCCACATAGAAGTTCTCACATGTTTTAAAATAGTTGTCACCCCTCCATGTTAGCTTTTACAGTACGAATAACATAAGAATGTAACTTACCTGCCACCCTCTTTGTTGTTATCTGTATCGTTATCATTTTCCAACTAATCTGTTTCGTGTTGGTGGTGGAATATTGGTTGCCTATGCGACCTCTTTAGGTACATTACTGACAAACAAGTTGCATATGGTATTGTGGGCGCCAGGGATTTTGGCAGATGGATTTTGTTAATGTGAACTCGAGAGCGAGTTACTCACCGCTGCAAGATCGGTTGTTATCTCTGTCGCAGCTGGAATGGGTAGGACATAAGAATAAACATGCACGCCCGAGTATTCTGTTGGACTCTGGACAGTCACCTCCAAAAACTAAACAAATATTACAGTAGTCTATTTGTCTCTTTGGTATACCCAAGAAACTAGTTCGACTAATTAAAATGTGTCTCAATGGAACTTACAGCAAAGTCCGTATAACGGATGACTGCGATAAAGCAACAAGAGGAGTCGAAATAAAATCACCATTAAGCAAAGAGTGAATGATTATAAAAGTTAGCATTTTCATGTCAGTGATTCTAATATTTTGATGTGAAAATTGTGTAATTGGCTTGGGAGAAAAAAGGCATTTCAGAAAAACATAATATAAAGAATAATCAGCACATATGAGCGAAAAGAAACTTCAATTTAAAAACCACAGAAGAAAGACGTGGGGTTAAATGGGAGGCTACTCTCTCAGAGCTCGAAAGCAAACGAAGAAAGCTCATGCTGAAAACAACGAGTTTGTCAAAGACACCGTCTATCAGGTTAGCAGGTCCATGTCTTTGGGCTTGTTTTTTCTTGTTCACAATTTCACTGTAATTCCATACGTTCTTTTGTTTACTTACTTACATATGACTTATAGGCAACCAGGAGATTCATTGCCGCCTCACATAAGCCAGCCATCGGTCAAAATTAATCCAGTCCCTAGCATCATATCCCAACTTCTTCAAATCCATTTTAATCTTATCCTCCCATCTACGTCTCGGCCCATCTCAAGTCTGGATTTAATGTTCCTAATCATGCCATGTGAAGAATACAATGCGTGCAGTTCTACGTTGTGTGACTTTCTCCATTCTCCTGTAACTTCATATTTCTCAGCCCCAAATAGTTTCCTAAGCACCTTATTCTCAAATACCCTTAACCTCTGTTCCTCTGTCAAAGTGAGAGTCCAACCATACAGAACAACCGGTAATATACAGTAACTGTTTTATAAATTCTAACTTTCAGATTTTTTGAAAGCAGACTAAATGATAAAAGTTTGTCAACCGAATAATAGCAGACATTTCCCATATTTATTCTGGGTTTAATTTCTTCCCGAGTGTCATTCATTATTTGTTACTGTTGCTCCAAGATATTTGAATCTTTCCATCTTTAAAAAGGATCAATTTCCAATTTTTATATTTCCATTTCGTTGGTCACCAGAGATAACCATATACTTTGTCGTTCCTTTGTTTATTTATTATTTTCAAGAATTTACGTGAAGCGTAAACTGGAAAATTCAGAAAATGCACCTGTTAAAAATGATAAAAAAAATTCATCTCAAAACGCTACAAAATGTCTACAAAATACTAAATGTTTAGTTTTAAGTTGCTAAATTTATCACTTCTACCAACATCTTGTGGCACATAACAAGACTCAGCTGCGACGCTCCGCTGTTATCATCATCGAAATCTAATCAGCATAAAAAGTGTTTTTCATAAGAAAGACGTAACAAGAGGATTAATTAATAAATTAATTAATGTCGTAATGAAACAGATACCTTAATTCCCTTATCGTGCAAGTACTGAATCATCACATTTTGAAAACAGAGTGACACAATCTGTGGAGACTGGCTTACCTGTCGATTCGTGAAGAATTCCTTATTATTCGCTTGGGATGGCATTTTTCCTTCCTACAAATGTGAAGGTCGTTGACACTATCGAAAATATCACAGACGGCAGTCACTCCGCTACTACGTGGACACGCTCTAGCCGAAACACTACAAGCAAGCAGGCGAGAAAGAAGCACTAAATGATGCTACGACCTGCGCCTGTCGTCTTTTTATATCTCCAACTGCCGACCAATCCAGAAGCTCGGTGGAGGAGGGAGGGTCGTGGGTCGAGTCCCGATTCACGTGAGTCAGTCAACTATTTGTAGCGTCCACCAGCTTCTTCTCGCGATCCTCGGAAATCTGTCGGGAGCCGTGGCAGATGACGGCCTGGCAAGTGCGTCGTTCTTCGCGGTAGTTCACACGTCGGGAAGTGTCGCTTGTGCATTCACAGAAATTTCATATCTGCTCTACTCATAACTTTTTATTCCTGAAATAAATGACAAGCGACGATGCTTCGAGAAGAGACCGAACTCTACAAATTTTATTTTAATACTGCTTTCGCATGATGGTGTGTTATTTCGCACTTACTGTTGTTGTTGACATGCCACGTAACCGCCGCTCATGAAGGGGAAAGACACCACTCGAGTGAGGAGGGGGAGTCGGCCCGAGTTTGAGATATTTTTTACGGAGAGAACCCAAAATATTAACAAAACTTGATTTCTTTTTTTACATCAAGGAATAATTCTGTCAAATCATAATATTTACTAGGTTTTCATGGAGTATTCAGATCGATCTTAATATACTTATCGTATTGAAATCTTCATGAAAACGGGGATTCAATTCGATCTGAGTCTCAAGGTCGATACACATAAAAAGTGGGATCGGATCGTATTCAGTTCGAATTGAATTCCATGAAAACGGGTATCGTATTCAATTCGATCTCAATACGCTAAGCGCGTGATCGATCGTCATTTGTTTGATGTGTCAGCTGTTTTACCAACAGCGAGGGTATGTTGAAAAAGAGTGTTGTAAAACATAATATTTAGTGTTTTCCTAAAAGTCAATATTATTATTACACTATTATTATTATTATTATTATTATTATTATTATTATTATTATTATTATTGTTCATTAACAGCCAAAATATTACGTTTTCATGCGCCTCATTTCGAAAACGCAACACTGTTTACAGTTAATGCCTACAGAGTGACCAACACACTAATATATTGATGACATGTTAACCAACATAACTACTTTCGAAACTTAAGTTTATCAAAAACTGCATGAAAACAGGGATCGTATTCACTACGGATCGTATTCAGATCGATTTGAATACTCCATGAAAACGTAGTAATTATTTAAATACTGAAACTGATCACAAAAAGGAAAAGGAATTGATTGGGTCACTAGCTGAGAAGAAACTGCACTGGAAGGAATGGTGAACGGGAGAAGAGTTCGGGGCAGAAGAATATATCAGATGATAGGCGACGTTAAGATATATAGATCATATAGTGACTAAGAGGAAGGCAGAAAATAGAAAAGATTGGAGAATGCTGGATTTGCAATGAAAGATCTGCTCTTGGGCAGAAAACTATGAATGAAAATGAATTGAATTACTAATTATATTCTGAATACAGTAGCCTACTTCTCAACGACATGTACTGTATAAATATGAAGGGAGATATATTTCTCCGTGATGTTAAGAAAGACACATTACTACTTCTGGATTCCTGGTGTGGTCAGATAGACGACACTATTTTTACTTTTGAAGGAGTAATCAATACTTTAGATGGTAAGACAATTAAAACACAAATTATCCCTCCAAAGACTACAATATTTTTGCATCTATTGGTTGTATATTTTTTTAGGCAATATAAAATTGTAATAAACATAAAATTATCTGTAAAAACATTCCCGACACATTGCACGATAGGGGCTTCTTAAAGACATTCCATTCTGTTGTGTATCACCAGTTTCATTCACCTGTCCTCAAAGACATGCTAATATACGCATGTGGCAGAGGTGTGGATATGTGACGGAGAAACACGTGAGAAAATTTGATAACCTTTTTGCTACAATGTTGCATGTTGGAAACAGTGTGTGTGTTACTGAAAAGTGTGAAAAACCAACCTATATAAGATTTCTGTACTGTTCAATGGCTCTTTATTCTGACCACTTCATTTCGAATCCCACTATCATATTTAAGGTGAGTCACAAGTTGATACATATTTTTAATTCAAATTGAATTTGTATTTCAGCAAGACTACTGTACTAATGTGAGTTAAGAGAAAAAAAAAGACTAGATCATTAATAAGGGAGTTGTGATATGGTGTCGCGAAACTATGAGAATCAGAGTGCGCGCAAGAAGCGGCATAAGTAACATCGATTTTCAAGTCAATATATTTCGTAAACGAGGAAAAAACGAAACGAACGATTATCACCATGTTCCTTAACGAACAAAAATTAGCTTAAATACGTATTTTCATTAAATTCAAGCTACACGATCTGGGACGGTTTCCTTGTAAGTAAACCAGCACTATTATATGGAAGTGAATCAGAAGTTTTAAACAAAAGTAATGGACAACGAATTGAGGTCGCTCAAACAAGATTTTTCAGACCACTGTACGAGAGACCAGAAGGAACCGCATTGGAAATGGACGTGCAGAATATTATTACAGATAAATAGAAATACATAGGAGGAAATGAAAAAAAAGCCTATAAGCTTACCGTGTGTTTTGCAGCGTATAGGACATAAGAAATTAACAACACTACCCTAAGAAACCTGTATAAAACAATGAAGCATCAGTGAGCCATGCTTAGAAATTAGCAGGATTTCACAATTTATAAAACAAGAGAATGTGACATTCATTTAAAGCTGCTAGGTCAAAGCCTGATGTTCTCTTGTTTTACAAACTGTCAAAGCTTCTAATTTCTAACATGGCCCACTGATAACTTATTTCTTCATTATTTTTATAGATAGGTTTCTTACGGAAATGCTAAATTATTTTGTCCTATACACATGGCATAAGTAGAGTGAAAGAAGATAGATTACCTAGAATTGCACTTCAGGACAGACCAAGAGGAACCAGAACGAGTAAACGACCAAGGATAAGATGGACAGTTCCTTTCTGAGCTGTTGCTTAAGAGGGAAATTAGTACATCATACCTTGTTAAGAAAGATAATTATACTATTACTATTATTAACATTATTATTATTATTATTATTATTATTATTATTATTATTTAAAGTAGCTATAAAAAGTTGAGTTCCGTCCGAAATAAGTTTGCCGGATTGTATTTATATATTTTAGTTTACTCGGTATGTTCGCGCACTCCTTGACTGATTCAAACTTATAGAACCGTACAAAAAATTGAGTACTAGGAACTTTGCACAGACAATTTGATATTGCCACAAATCTACTGTACACTCCAACTTTGCTACTGTCAACATCACGTATTTGCTTACAGGCTTCGTCTGTCCCCGACCTTGTACCCTTGAAACTTTCAATGCTGATAACGCCAGCTGCAAGCTCTCTTTCTAACTTCCTTTTGGCATACCCAGTGTTATAATCCATTAGTCACTCAAGGAGCGAGTATTAGATAAGTTAGTCAATTACTCCGAATCTATTAAGGAAATAAAATAGTTGTTAGTGCATTTCGATGTATTTTTAATTCCTTTCACTTCTTTCTCTTCAAATTTTCCTTTAAAACGAACAAGGAAGGTAGTATTTACAAATAATTGATTTTCTTTGTTAAATCCCTATGTAGGCCTACAGAAAACTGTGTCACACACTACATACTTTTTGAGTAGGGTAAACTAGGGTCTGTTGGACAGTCGGGCATGTTGAACACTCTGTACTTTAACGTGTTACCACGCCACTTGTGGGCACCACATTCTGCTAGAAGTCAATGTCGGAAGTAGCCCCACTCGTGCCTACTATAGCAAACTGTGTCACACACTACATACTTTTTGAGTAGGGTAAACTAGGGTCTGTTGGACAGTCGGGCATGTTGGACACTCTGTACTTTAACGTGTTACCACGCCACTTGTGGGCACCACATTCTGCTGGAAGTCAATGTCGGAAGTAGCCCCACTCGTGCCTACTTCCGTCATTGACTTCTAGCTGAATGTGGTGCCCACAAGTGGCGTGGTAACACGTTAAAGGACAGAGTGTCCAACATGCCCGACTGTCCAACAGACCCTAGTTTACCCTATATTAAAAGATGCGGTCAACCTCTGTGGAGTAACGGTTAGTATGCCTGAGCGTGAACGAGCGGGCCAGGGTTCAAATCAAGTTTGGGAAAAATTACCTGGCTGAGGTTTCTTCCGGGGTTTTCTCTCAATTCATTAAGAACAAATGCTGGGTAACTTTCGGTGCTGGATCCTGAACACATTTTGCTGGCATTATCACCGGTAATTTCACTAGAGATTTTGATTTGTCTAGAGAAAATCAAGACTCCAGTGGGATTTAATTGACTATTACACGATTAGAAGAAAGTATATAAAGACTAGAAGAAATGAAGTACTCTAATAGGGCTTACAATAAAATATTAATTGACTTACTAAAATTCTATTTCACTAATGTTAGCTTCACGAAAACATTTGAACGGAGCCGCCATTTTTAATTGACTATCTATGCGGAAAACAAATGACGATCGCAAAGCATGTTTTATAGTAGAGTACCGTAAAGAATTTCAGTTTGAAATGTTGGCAAACAAAGAAACAAATGGTAGAAAAGTGATAAAAACAGAAGAAAGTATATAAAGATTAGAATAAATGAAGTACTCTAATACAATAAAATAGGTATTAATTGACTTACTAAAATTCTATTTCACTAATATTAGCTACGCCAAAGGGTTTGAACGGAGCTGCAATTTCAGTTGACTAACTTATGCGGGAAACAAATGACGATCCCAAAGCATGTTTTATAGTACCGTAAAGAATTTGCAGTTTGAAATGTTGGCAAACAAAGAAATAAATGCTAGAGAAGTGATAAAAACAAACAAATGCTAGGGAAGTGATAAAATTGTAGCGATAAACAGCCATGATTGAAAACCGTCCTTTAGTACCGTTTTATTAGTCAAAAGTAGTATGACATAGTAAAAGTGTAACAGTCAAAGTAATCTCACTAGAAGTTTTGATTTATCTAGAGAAAATCGAAACTCGAGTGGGATTCAATTCACTATTACAAGATTAGAAGAAAGTATATAAAAATTAGAAGAAATAAAGTACTCTAATACAATAAAGTATTAATTGACTTACTAAAATTCTATTTCACTAATGTTAGCTTCATCAAAACGTTTGAACGGAGCCGCCATTTTCAGTTGAATATCTATGCGGGAAACAAATGACGATTGCAAAGCATGTTTCATAGTACCGTAAAGAATTTGTATTTTGAAATGTTGGCAAACAAAGAAACAAATGCTAGGGAAGTGATAAAAACAAACAAATGCTAGGGAAGTGATAAAATTGTAGCGATAAACAGCCATGATTGGTTGAAACACGTCCTTTCGTCCGTTTTATTGGTCAAAAGTAGTATGACGTAGTAAAAGTGTATAGTCACCTTAATCTCATTCAGATGCTAGATAATCATAGTAGTTGATAAAGCGTCGTAAAATAACCAATTAAAAAGATTCGACATGAAAAATAAGAATGAAAGTGAAACAGTTGATGGAATTAAATCTGTAACGTTGAGAGAAACGGAAAAACTCCGGGAAAAACACACTCTCCGATCTTGTCCACCATATCGAATTTTAATAAATGGCGAGAAGCAAATCAGAGTTGTTCGTGAATGACAAACTCGCGCGCTATCATTGAGTTACCGCGAGGACACTTCCTGGCGACCACCTCTGCCTGCCTGCATCACACCGAATCCCACGAACAAGTAATGAGAAGTACAAATATCTACACGAGAGTTGCTACACTTAGCCGCGAGGCCTGAGTCATCATGTGAAACACTAGTCAGTCAGTCATGCCTTTAAAACCTTTCATTATTATCCTCAAAACAAAAATAAAGATATTAAGGCGTGCCTGACTTCATTTACCCGCCAAGCCACGCATTAGGCACTTTATATGGAAACAAGCAGACTGAACACGTTACGATTTCACAACGAGACGCAACTCTGAAATTCAGTGGATCTGTCTCAGTTCACATCAACAGCACTGAATATTCATGTGAACTTGCGTTAGTTAATGAAACAGACTGTCACGTGGACGCAATCGAACTATTGTGATTTACAAAGCAGATTAATCTACCTGGGCACTTTTTGCATGATAACAATTCTTGATAACCAGACGACTACCATACTCAGCTATGCAGATTATATTGATATGCAAGAAATGTTGTCTTATAATTTCTTCCACTTCCTCGTGTAATATAGTAGTTAATGTTCATTATATATAGCTATTCAAAAGTAAGGAAAATTTTTTTATACTCTCGTATTATAAACAGTGTTGTAAAATATTATCATGCCCACTATAACGTCATATCGTCTATTATGATGGAATAACTTCCGCCATACTTACTTACTGGCTTTTAAGGAAACCAGAGGTTCATTGCCGCCCTCACATAAGTCCGCCATCGGTCCCTATCCTGAGCAACATTAATCCAGTCTCTAACATCATATCCCACCTCTCTCAAATCCATTTTAATATTATCTTCCCATCTACACTCGGCCTTCCCAAAAGTCTTTTCCCCTCCGGCCTCCCAACTAACACTCTATATGCATTTCTGGATTCGCCCATACGTGCCATATGCCCTGCCAATCTCAAACGTCTGGATTTAATGTTCGTAATTATGTCAGGTGAAGAATACAATGCGGTGCAGTTCTGTGTTGTGTAACTTTCTCCATTTTCCTGTAACTTCATCCCTCTTAGCCCCAAATATTTTCCTAAGCACCTTATTCTCAAACACTCTTAACCTATGTTCCTCTCTCAGTGTGAGAGTCCAAGTTTCACAACCATAAAGAACAACCGGTAATATAACTGTTTTATAAATTCTAACTTTCAGGTTTTTGATAGCAGACTGGATGATAAAAGCTTCTCAACCGAATAATAACGGGCATTTTCCATATTTATTCTGTGTTTAATTTCCTCCCGAGTATCATTTATATTTGTTACTGTTGCTCCCAGGCATTTGAATTTTTCCACCTCTTTAAAGGATAAATTTCCAATTTTTATATTTCCATTTCGTACAATATTCTCGTCACGAGACATAGTCATATACTTCGTCTATTCGGGATTTACTTCCAAACCTATCTCTTTACTTGCTTCAAGTAAAAGTTCCGTATTTTCCCTAATCGCTTCAGGATTTTCTCCTAAAAGTTTATATTTTATCGATATGTCTATGCTATAGGCCTAATATATTTTAATACATCATTGTTGTCATAGTAACTCTTTCTCATAGACCATAATTTCAAACTACTCATCATTTCAAATTTTAAGTTATTTCTTTGTTGTTTTATAAGACCATGGTACAAAAAATAAGTATGAAATACGTTCATAATGTTATACAGTTATTGCACTAGTAATTTTGAGGAAACTCGCTTCGCTCGTTCCCTAAACATTGACTTGTGCCACAAAGTATAATATTAAAAACTTATTTCATAATATACTAATTATATTCACAGACACTTCTGATTCAATTGTTTCACTACTGTTGCTATAGCAAATAAAATAAATAACAAATTCAGATTAATCTTGAACATGTTAATGCTCTTTTTTCAACAAATTCATAGCAGAAAATTGAGGTTCTGACTCCCCAAATTCGTACTGACATTATTCATTGTGACTCGTGCAGTACGTCTCATGAACTTCATCTCGGCAGCGGTTATTCTTGAGAGTGAGGTGTTTTTATGGTCCAAGCCTCGCATCCGTAAGATAAAAGTGGTCGGGCAAGAGTTTTATAAATTATTATTATTATTATTATTGTTATTATTATTATTATTATTATTATTATTATTATTATTATTATTATTATTATTATTATTATTCGTGTATTACTCTGAACTATTGATGGTTTCAAAACTGAATTTCTTGTGCATAATGTTTTTAGGCTATCCAAAGTACCGTAGTTAAAGTTGTTCACTCTTTCTAATAATTCGTTATTGAGGCATATTTTGCTGCATCTTTTCCTTTAAATGCAAATACTTTGGTTTTATTATATGAAATTTGCATATCATAATTTTTGGTTATTTTCTCCAAATTATATAATGATATTTGGAGGCCATATTCAGTTAGCAAATAATACTTGGTCATCTGCATACAGCATAGTGTCTAAATTGAGTCTGCGTGTAATTGGTATATTGCCAAGAGGTAGCTGTCTCTATCCTTAAGTTACGGTATCCATGTAAATTATGAATAACAAAGAGGATAGTCCACATCCTTGTCGGACCTCTCAGTTAACTGGTTTCCAGGCTGAGAAACCTTTGTTTACTTTAACAGAGATTAAGTTGTTTCTGTATAGGCCTATGCTGTTAATAATTTGTTTCAGTACTCATTATGTAGAATTGTAAGTTATTTTTTTCTGTTAACTTTATCAAATACCGTAATGTAACCTATATATGCAAGATGTGTATCCTTGTTAAATATTCTCTATTTTTCGATTAGGATTTTAAGAGTGAAGAACTTACCAGTATATACTCTACTCTTCCGAAAACCAATCTGTTGTTCTCCCAGAAATATTCATATAATTTATTTTTTAACACATAAGCAAATATTTTATATCCAGAGTTCAAAAAGGCTTATTCCCCTATAGTTTTAACAATTTTTAATGTTTCCCTTTTTATGAATTGTATTACAACTGCCTTTTGCCAACTTCTAAAAGGTTCGCCTCCGTGCCATATTTTGAAGAGACTGAGGTATGGAATAGTGTCCTGCAATGTTCGAACATGAAATAGACAACCAACGCACTACAAACCTCATCTTATTTCGTATGAGGAACTATCAGTAAGATCTGTGCTAAAATCCTTAAGCGGTTAAAACATGAAGGGGTGGGAGTAGAGGACAGCGAATATTTTTATAACAAGTTGGAACAAGCACGACAGGCCTTCTTCTGCAGAGCGAAGATCGGCGAATATCGAACTTCACCATACTCGACAAACTTGAACCGAACATAGCGCCTGTAATGCATGACGCTAGTATGGATCCTACATTTTGTCGTCATTGTCAAGAATGGTAAAATATTTTAAGATATTCCGTAAGATTTTCTTCTAAATGATGTCCATTCCCTAGAAGCGAGTGCACAAATGTTACGAGGAGAAGAATGGCTATTATATGTGAATGTTCTGAAACTGGCTTATACCTGAATAAACTCGATTATGTTATGAACAAAATGCTATGCCTATATATTATTATTATTATTATTATTATTATTATTATGATTATTATTATTATTTCTATAAACATAATTTCTTAACAAAGAGGAGTCCACCGTTGCGGAGTAACGATTAGCATATCTGACTGTGAAACGAGCGGGTCCGATTCAAATGCTAGCTGGGACAAGTTACTTGGTTGAGATTTTTTTGGGGTTCTCCCCTGAACTCATTGAGAGCAACTTTTGGCGCTGGATCCTGAATTCATTTCGCCGGCACTATCACCTTCATTTTACTCAGACGCTAGATTATCGTCAAGTTGATGAAGAGTCGTAAAATGAACCAATTAAAAAAGTTAGAGGACATATATTTTAGGCTTTCACGATGACTGATCAGAATTAGGCTTTCGGGTGTTCCACCGTCATGAAACTCGACACTTCCAACGTTACATACATCACTGAAGCCAATCAGATACGGTGAGATAATGAAATAGAGATAGCAGATCAATTATGGAATAAGAAAGACGGAGGAAATTGGTGATAATCAGTCCATCTAAATATCGCAGAATCAGCAGGAGCTCGAACCTCGGTACGGAACTGTAACTTTAATATATAATATGAAAGTATACAAAATAGTAGGCTACATGATGCTCTATGAAGATTTGACCTCGAGATTGTCATAAATTGTCTGCATCCTTGAATCTAAATATGCGATGTTCATAGTCTGAAACCACTGCGCTAATTTCATTCATATGTCAATATGGCCTTATGATACAGACTTTGTAAACAACAACACTTCCTGTAATAGATTTTAATTTAATTAGCCAACTTCAGTGATCTCGATAATATACAGTCTTTCATAAGTCCGTGAAACATTTTAGAAATTCACCACCACAAATAAACTAAGCAACGGATAAATGTAATTCTTACATCGATAGTACGAGAAACGCTCTAAGTTTTGTTAGGAAATAGCCTGTATGGCATAGTTGCCGCTAGAAGGAGTAGTAGTGAACTAGTTTTGTTAGGGAAAAGCCTGTGATAATCACACTTTTTAACAAGACGGCTGTCCGGCTCATTTCCACAATGACGTACGAGGCTATCCCAACACAAATTTATCACAACGTTGGATAGGACGCTGTGGACAAGACTACGACGCGACGTCCTAGTGCGGTGACCACCCAGGTCACAGGATTTAACATCTTGTGATTTTTTCTTATGGGGATTTGTGAAGGACATCATTTTTGTACCTCACTCCCCGCTAATCTTCAGGAAATTCACTATCGTATCACGGCGGCTATGGCGCTGACCGATCGTAATATCCTGACACACGTGTGGGATGAAATGGATTATCGGGTAGATTTCTGCAGTATCAGCAAAAGTGGATACATTGAGCATTTGTGAGTGTATAAAAAAACTTTGAGTGTACCTACATTTCTGTGTAATAGATTTGTAATGAGGGTCTTGAAAAATACAGTGTAGGGCAGCGGTTACGAAATAATTTTCTTTGAGGGCCACTCGGACTGCATTAAACTCCTGCTCTGCCTGCACACTGTCACGCATGCGGCCCGGGTCCGCAGTAGGGAGGTGTGATTCGAAGATTTTGTCGCTGTGACAGGTTTCTCACTGGTTCCGACAGTGACTATGGTTAGAAAATTACAGATCCGAGATATCGCCATCTCCGATCAATATGTGTTTCAAAGCAATGGCGACTGATGTATGCGTACGTATATGTGACAGCTCCAGTCCAGAAAACTGCAAGTCAGAAGATTAACTTCAAGGACAACAATAACTGAGATATAATTAATTTTTGTCCCACTCTAAAGGTTAAGGGCCATATTCATAGACATTCTTAGCGCGGGCTTCAGGTGAATGATCAGCGAACTAACGTTTTTCGTATTCATAAACCAGTGTTAGCGATATGATATGATATGAATCCTGTACAAGCAATCAGTCGATAGCCAGGGCTAGTTTAGTACAGTCGTAGAGCGGGCTAGCGAAATGTCTATGCATAGCACCCTAAGAGTTTTCGTACCCTCGACGCTCGCTAAAAGTCTAACGCTATGTTGACATCATTGATGAAAGACCCAATCAGAGCCATCCACCTCACGTTATCTCTAGCCGTATAACGTAGAAGCGAATGAAGTTTCCCATAGGCCTAATTCGGTGTTAAAACATAGCATTTCGTTTGAGATTTACCACTGTGGATGATATTCATCAGCTCAAGATGGATAAATTATTCAGGCCGAAGTACAAGAAGTGACTATAGTTAGATGTGGGAGATGTGAAATCGATTCGATCTTCAAACTTATTTTGCATCGAAACGACACATTTCCGGACATGGGTCCATAATCAAAACTTTATCCATTTAGTCCACTCTACAACCCCTAGAAGTTTGTAATAGGAATTATGAAACACTCTGTATATGCTTCTGCTTTGAATCATTTTCTACTCGACTCTCGAGGACAAAACACTAGTTACTGTAACTGTCCAATTTTGTGAACATAATAATAACGTAATTAATATAGATAATAATGTAGTTAAATTAATTATCACTTTTGTAGATACGAGGTATCATTTCTTAGTCATCGATATGCTGTAACGTGATCGGTTATATAATAATGTCTGGTAGTCCGGTTACCAGTAGTTTCACGCATAGTAAATATATTTCAAGTGATTGAAATTAATATTCACCTTATTAAGGTACTCTACTCGATTATAAGATATCTTTTTAATGGCTTCTTGGACATTAGACTCAAAACAAACAACATTTTTCACATACCAGTGAAACATAATGAAATTTAAATTATTTTATTGCGAGAACAAATGAAGGGTTCAGAACCATAGTGGGCCAAGCGCCAATAATTAAAAACAAGGGTTAAAGTTACGTGAATACCGTAGTTTAATGAAGACTGAAATATCATTTAGTTTTAATTTGCATATTTTATATTACTTGCTATATGTTTCATTGAATTAATATTCGTTTAATTTTAACTCTTATTTTCTCCGTTTTTAATATATGGCGCTTGGCCCACTATGACTGTGAACCCTTCAAATGAGCAAGTGTCATAATACCTGACGATCAACAGTGAACGCAACTACAAGACGACGATACAAGAGGGGTCAAGAAATGTTAACACGAAAGACTGGATGTTACATGGCTGTTACAAACGTTCTATCTCCTCCCTGCATTAATCCAATGCCATTCCAAAATTGGCCAAATTGGCTCACGACTTCAAGGCTTTTGCTCTTCATGTTGCTTCCTTTTCCGAACAGGATTGTTGGTATGAGCGAGGGAACAAAAGACACAAACATTAATTGTTTAACATAAGTTAATCTACTGGCACAAACAAAAAGTCCACCAGCTTTTCCAGAAGTCTTGTTGTATACTCAAGAAGACGTCATCGGTAAACTAAATAAACTCTGAGTTTTAAGAACCGTTTGAGGATGACATCATTAGGCCTGCCCTAAGCCTTGAATATTTGGAGGTCTCGCTTGTATTTGTTTTCAACATTTTATTGAATTAGCTGCCACGAAAGGTAAAGAATACATATAACCATCATCATCATCATCATCATCATCATCTTCTTCTTCTTCTTCTTCATCATCATTTTCTTCTTCTTCTTCTTCTTCTTCTTCTTCTTCAATTTTCGACTGAACTAGTTATATCGTTCTATTTCCCCTTTCGAGAATTTTGAACCAATAACACTGAACAACAAGAATTTTGCTCCAAGTTAAAACAATGTGTCCCTTATGGTTTGGTGTTCGCTGAATCGGAAAATACATCTCTTTCCTTAGTATCACGTAAGGTTTTTAAGATACACTATGATTTCACTTTTCGATAACCGCTCCTCCAGGAAACATCTGGCGTGGGTTGGGGGTATAAACCAAAACAAAAACTAATGCATTTTATGAGTTATGACTTATTTCCGGTTTGTTATGGTTGTTGGCAAGTTATTTAGTACTTCTAATAAACAGATATTGGTCCCTTCTTAAGTAAATTTCATAACAGTTCAAAGTGAGGTCTATGCAATGAACAAACAGGGGTGCAGTTTTCAGTATTTAAAGCAAAAGTTTACCAGTTTGAGTGAAGGCAAATTAAAAGATGGCATTTTCATCGGTCCACAAATTCACAAAGTAATGGCTGACCCTTTGTTTGAGAAAAAACTTTCCTTTACAGAAAGAATGGCATGGCGCGCTTTCAAAGACGCTTTCTCAAATTTCCTTGGAAATTCTAGGGCAGACAACTATATAGAACTTGTTGTGAAAACCATGTTAAGTGCATATGACAAAATGAAGTGTAATATGTCCCTCAAAATATACGTTTTACATTCTTATTTGGATTTCTTTCCTCCTAACTTTGGAGCGGTAAGCGACGAGCATGGGGAAAGATTTCATCAAGAAATATCTGAAATGGAAAGGCGAGATAAAGGAATATCATCATTCAGCATGCTTGCAGACTATTGTTGGTTGCTTGTAAAATACAGTCTCGGGTCTAATTATAAACAGAAGTCATCCAGAAAATTATTTAAAATGTAACTTCAAATTCCGAGACTACGCATGAAATATTTTTATTGTTATTGTGTTTTAAACTATGTAACATCATTTTTGTATCCAGTACACATTTTTCAAGTATTATGAGGCATTTTGAATCCGTAGTGTGTTGTAATTTTATCAGTAGCAGTGAAAAATTAAAAACAAACAAGTTTTGTCATAAACAAAATTCAATTCATTTTCACCGGAAAATGGTACGTGATGGGTCAATTTGGATTTTAAATTCAGGTTTAGGGCATACATACCAGTAATATTCACCTATTTTTATTTCGGAGCAAGACAAAAAGTAAAAATTTGTTGTTCAGTGTTATTATTTACAAAAAACAAAGTCATAACTTAAACCAATACAAATACACAATAAGACAAAAACGCAATATGCTGTTGTTATGGAAACATGATAAACCTCGAAGTTTTGAGTGGGATCGAGTACATGTTCCCTTGATATACAGATATAATAAATGTCCCATATAGACTATACTATGCAATACAGTATCATTTTTAAAAAACGCATTGACATGCAGGCCGCGTTAGTGAAGTGAGAAGGAAAATGTTCTGAAATGAACAATTTTCCACTTTATTTATCCACAAAGTTTTCCCCTGACAAAATGTTGCTTTCTTTGGTCTCTTGCTTACATTCTCGAGAGCTGTATTTGTGTTGCACACTCACCAGCCACCAGTTTATCAAATGCAAGTCTTCTAACCTTTTATGGCTGTGTCAACACCGAGTCCAAAACAAGCAACATTGTCGCATTTGTTTACCATAACATTGGTACTGATTAAGAAACAAGCCCTGAAGAAGAGAAATTTATTGATCTACTCTGTCAGAACAATATTTGCTCCACGTCGAGCTCATGTATGCCTATCATTTTAAAATAATTAGGCCTAGTTATTATTAGCTGGGGAAATCATTAATATGCTGTATGATTCGTATATTCACCTGCTTCGTTGGGGGCTCATTCTTCATTTCTACTACCTATTCAACAGCTCCGTCGCGTCAGTTCCAGTCACCCACAGAAAGAGCGAAGTTCGTGCTTTAAGTGGTCTATGAAAGTTTTGAGAAAATTGTTTCGGTAGTTAATTTCCATATCAATTTATTTTTAGATCTTCATCCTTTCTGAAATGAACGTGTACAATATTAATGTGACAGTGTATTACTATACAGCAGCCATTGTCAACTGGCCTGCATACTAGTTCGGAGCGCCGAGACGCTGGCTGAGGAGGTAGTACTGTGCAGTGTGCAGTATGTCGAGCCAAGCCATCACAGAAGCCAACTTTCTGACCATAATTTACAATGTCTTCTACACGAGCATTGACACCTAACACTGACCAGTTAGTGAGGGAGAAACGAATTAAAAAATCCAGGAAAACCAATGCTAATGATCAGCGAAAATAATTTTTATCATTTGTTATTTACATTGCAATAAAATAGTTTAGGCCTACTTCAGTCTTGTAACAGAAATGATAATATGTTTCATATGTTATAAATAATAACAAATAATTGGTTTTGTGATTTATAGTGTCAGATTAAAAAATGGATAATTAATTTTATTCTATTGACGACACTTGAACAAAGGAACAGGATGATATGATTTAAATATTACCAATGGATTCGATTTGTTTAACATTCTGTAACAGTGAAAATGCATTATGGGTCTGTAAGTTCTCAATTACTTTAATATTAAAAAAATAACTATTTATTTTCAAAACCATTACAATACATAACGGAAAAATACAACTTTTTTCTTGTCTTAAACTGAAAAGTGATTTACTTATTACACAGTTGCTCTTAATATAAATTTAGTACATGCTTCTTCCGTGTTTATTTTTATTATAATTATTAGAGACTGATTCAAAAGGGTTGAACAAGTGAACGTACGCCACTGCCATCACCTGAATCCTTCCCCCCCCCCAACTCCTGCTGCACAGTTAATGTCTAAGGGATAGAACTGAGCTAGAGAGCAAACGGTGCCTGCACCATAGTGCACTGAGATGACGACTCCTGCTATACAGAGTGTTCCAAAAGTGATGTCAAAAATTTAGAGATGAGAATTAAAAACGAAAAGAAATAAAAAAAGTTCCAGTAAACATGGGTCCACAAATTAACCGTTTACGAGACAATGTCATTTTTTGCTGGTTGCGGCCGCCTGGATACGGTAAAGAGGCAACATTCATGCTTCGTATGTATGCCGCACTTTCCCTCCCCATCGCATTTCCTTCTAGACTCAGCGTGAGACAATATCTAAGTAGACGATACGGTGAACGGTGGATAGATAGAGGAGGACCTGCACCTAGATCATCGGATTTAAATCCTTTGGATTTTTATATACGGGGTTATGCAAAAAGCTTACTTTACACAACAGACATCACCACACCTGGAAAATTGCAGAATCGGATTGTAGATGCAAATGAAGAATGGACTAGGATTGCTCGAGCGCATTCTTGAGTCTTTTTTTATTCTTTTATTTTAGTAGGTTATTTTACGACACTTTATCAACATCTTAGGTTATTTAGCGTCTGAATGAGATGAAGGTGATAATGTCGGTGAAATGAGTCCGGGGTCCAGCACCGAAAGTTACCCAGCATTTGCTCACATTTGGTTGAGGGAAAACTCTGGAAAAAACCTCAATAGGTAACTTGCCCCGACCGGGAATCGAACCCGGGCCATCTGGTTTCGCGGCCAGACGCGCTAACCTTTACTCCACAGGTGTGGACTCTTGAGTCTTTGTGGAGAAGACTAGACAAGTATGTGCATTCATGTACATGGTGGTGTTGTAAAATTATTCAGTGAACATCTTCATATTGTAATGTTTGTCCACAAACTTTACTGTTCAAACAAAAAAGTTTCTTTTGTGTATGTTCAATCACATTTCTGTAGTGCTGAAGCCAAAATTATTAATTTTACTATCTCGTGATTGATAAATTAAACACAATTTTCACAGCTCTTTTTGGAATTAGTACTTTGTATTCAGCGGGCCCCAACCAGTACAAAATGACATTATCTCGTAAACAGTTAACTTGAGGACCCATGTTTACTAGAACTATTTTTTATTGGAGAATGCTGGGTTTGCTGTGAAAGACTGCCCTCGGGTAGAACACTATGTATGTATACTTCTTATGAAACGCGCTGTAGCCTATGTAACAAAAAGATATGTCGAAACTTTAGGAAAACATGCCTCACGTGCAAAGAGTGAAAATATGTTACATGAACATGCGTCCGGAAATACTATTTCCTTGTTAGAGCTTTTTTTATACAACTCTGCTTACATTATACGAGTATGATGCGAAAGCTAGTGTGAAATACCATCAATCTATCGTGTAACAACCGCCCCAGACCAGACCAGAACAGAACAGTCTGATTACATGTAAGTGCTGTTGTTTACCTCTGGTACGAATCTGTGGGCGGTGATGTTTCTGTGTGCTTCTCAAGTTCTGGTGTTCAATGATCTGGCTCTGGGTGTAATCCACATCTCAGAAAAAAGTTTTGTCGCACAATCTTAGAAAAAAGTTTTGTCGCAAGATACTTTTTGTCAGAAAGGAGGCAGTGCGCATGATCAGAGGACGAGCGACAAGGTTCACAAGGTTTTGTTTCGTCGTATGTCTGATCATGCGCACTACCTCCTTTCTGGTCTCATGAAGTATCTGAGCGACAAAACTTTTTTTTAAGACTGTAAACGAAAGCTGTGATGACATTCCACACAGAAACAAAATAGCTTGTGCATCATGCAATGTAAACAGAATTTAAAAAATAGCGCTAACATGGAAATAAAGCGTTTGCAGACTCATTTTCATTCTCTACACGTAGAAATGTTTCTCTAAAGTTCCGACAAGCCTTTTTGTTACACCCTGTATATACATGTGTGTTTTGATATGTTGTATAAATGGCTGCTGTTTGGGCAGCAATTAGTTGATCTATCAATCAACGTAAAAAGTATGTAGGCCTAATAATTATATCGGTACAATATTATGAAACTTGGAAAAGTCGCCGAGATAAAAAAAAATTGCTTAATATGGGAAAAACTTTCAGATTTAAAAATTTCCGGAAAATTTACATAACTAGGCCACGTCTCGATAACGACCATATTTCCAGTCGCGAGAACATGAGACATGAGGCAAGGCAATAAAGAAGAAGGAAATATTGCATTGTTATTAAAACATTGGCAATCTTACTCACCCATTTCATAGCACTCGGGAGTATTCCTTGTATGAATGTACGCATAGGTAGCACCTCTTTAAAACTTACGAATTTACACGAAGGCATTTTTGAGTTCATATCAGATAAATTTATTTTTCAATACTATATTTCAGTTCTTTTGACGTGTGGAAATTGTACTTATAGAGACTCTGCTCTTCAAAGTTATCACAGGTAAAACTCACACGGCGAGAGTTCGGCGCAGGGATTTCCAATTTCTTTAAACTTGTCTTCTGTTAGTACATCACGTCACCATTTCCTCTATCTTTTAAAAATTACAAATCTGTGTATCATGGTACTGTTGAAAATAGCGATATCAGGGAATTTCCAGTGAAACAGGAAATATTTCTTGCCTCCAAATTCTGATTTTTCACATAATTATCGTACATAAACAATCGTTATTGTAACGTATAGCCTACCGTACTCTCAGCATGATCTCACTCAACAACTGACTGTCAACTACGCAGTGACCTACAGTTTTCCGCACCGAAGTGACACACCATACTGTTGATTTCAACTTGAAACGCACGTGACTTAAATACGCCGATTTTCCTTATAAGTACGATCAGGATGTTTCAATACTGAGGTGTTCCACACGCTTCCCGGTCAAAGGAAAGGTCTCCAACGTCCTGCGACCTGTTTGCAGGGTACTGCGTATTATTACGTCCTTCAAATGAAACCCGGCCATCCCAAACAGACAGAAATTAAACATCCTGTTGAATAATCGCCACGGTTGTTAACCCACTTCCACTGAGACACCAGGTGAGGATATCGGCTTCATAAAATCCCTGTGGCCTGGAGATGAAGTAATGTTCAACAGCATTTTGCACAGCTTTGTCTGATTGAAATGTGCTTCCCTTCAGGCTTTTCTTCATATCTCCAACTATATGATATGATGATATGATATTTGTCAGTCAACTTTACAATTGAATCTATGAGTGGAAAAGGGATAACATTCCAAAAAATGCGAAAATAAACTGAGATAGCAAAATTGTTCATATATCATAGTCCTACCTATTGAGCAGAAAAAGAGTAATATTCCTATCATCCTAATGCCAATGACATGACCCCCGTTTTGCAGTTGAGTAGAAGAACGGTAACATTCCAGGAATGTTACTTTTATTCCACTCAATAGTGGAGCACTAGTTTTCATACGGTATGCTTGGAGCGCTGACAAGCACTGTAATAATCGTTTAGTTTCTTAACTGTTTTAGTGCTTTGTTATTACAGGTTATGTTCAATCATTCTTTTTTTTAGTAGGTTATTTAGGGCGCCTTATCAACATCTAGGTTATTTAGCGTCTGAATGAGATGAAGGTGATAATGTCGGTGAAATGAGTCCAGGATCCAACACCGAAAGTTACCCAGGATTTGCTCATATTGGATTGAGGGAAAACCCCGGGAAAAAACCTCAACAAGGTAACTCGTCCCAACCGGAAATCGAACGCGGGACACCTGGTTTTCCCGCCAGACGCGCTAGCCGTTACTTCACAGGTGTGGACTGTTTGATTATCGGTATTCTGTCTGCAAGATTTGGAAAATAGTTTTTGAAGTTAGTGTCTTTGAGTAAAAAACAACAATGTTAGAAGAGGAGATAATGAGCCAAGAAGAAAGAAAGGATTGGTGAACAAGAATACACATACAAAAGAAATGGAGAAAATATCTAGGAGTAGGCGAGAAGAGTTTGTAATCTATAAAGGTGTATTAGTTGAGACCAAAAAAACAACATTGTAACACCGTTTTTATGATTGGTTCTTTTTCCACATTTGAAAAAATGTATTTGTACACTTTTTTCGACAGTTACGTTATAAAGAAAACTTACTAATTGTTCAAAATATTTCTGTTCATTTTAACCAATATTCCATTTGACTGGAAAAAGAGTAACATTCCAAAACTTTAGACAATCAAATCTAAAAAAACAATTTATATATTAACAAACAAATATAAAGGCTGAGATACTTGTAACTAGTAGTAAATGTGACCAATTATAAGTTTTTTGATTAAATTAAAAATAAAGTCACAAAACAGTTTTCTTTTATTATCTCGAAAGCATGATTTTGGAATGTTACCCCTTTTCCACTCACCGATTCAATCCACAGTTATGGTGGACCTTCACATTTCTGCTTTTCGACCCACCATCCCTTTAATACAAACAACCCTTTTCTATTAATATATTCATTTGCCGAGTCCAAAAATATGGAAATCGCACAGAGTGAAAGTCTGGGCTGCAAGAGTTATGTAGTAGTACTGTATTTTCCAGCGAAACCTTTGCAACTCGTCCACTGAGCTGACAGTGTCAGCTTGAGCATTGCTATGGAGTAAAATCACCCTTGTTGTTAAAAGACGTAGATGTTTATTCTCGAGTTTTTGTCCAAGACGCCGCGAGAATCTGTATGGCGCTGGGCAGTGATCATTTCGCATTCCCAGTAAAAATGTTGTAACTCGAAAATTGTGATTTGTAATTATATGATATTTCCCAACAAAACAGTGCCGTAAAAATATCTTAGAAGACAAGTACCAAAATCTTCAAAATGCATTATTTTATTATTAAAATTTCATACTTCCAACCAGTAAAACAGTTAGCAAATTACGAAAATAATATATTATTTTAGAAATACGACAATATTTTACTGGGGTGTGATTTGTCCACGCTCCAGAAATTACACTAGCATTGGATCTCGATAATTGAAAGAAAATATGAAAGGTAACATGACTTTCCTGGCATTTTCTTGCAATTTGAGCTTTTTAGGACCGGGAGATCCGGTGCGTTTTCATTCTAGCGGAAGTGTAGCTCAAAATTACGACATTGGGACTCCATACATTCCAAACATGCTGCTCGCCCTTCTGCAGTTAAAAGACTAATTAAAGGACGATGTTCACTTTTGGACCCTTTCCTCGCACCATTAGCTTTCCTTTTTTCATTTACTCGGAGCAACAATGACAGGTATGCCAACACACCTACCAACAGACAGTCCATAACCACTGCAGTTAAAAGATATTCCTGATGCACATAGTAAGCCTCTACCGAGTTTCATTTGAACCCCGATCACATGTACCTAATCAGATTGGCCATTTCCACGTTATGAAATGGCAACCACTACAGTTTTCACTTTCGACACAGAAAATAACACTCTGTATAGCAGGAGTCGTCATCTCAGTGCACTATGGAGCAGGTACCGTTTGCTCGCTAGCTCAGTTCTATCCCTTAGACATTAACTGTGCAGCAGGAGTTGGGGGGGGGGATTCAGGTGATGGCAGTGGCGTACGTTCACGTGTTCAACCCTTTTAATCAGTCTCTAATAATTATAATAAAAATAAACACGGAAGAAGCATGTACTTAATTTATATTAAGAGCAACTGTGTAATAAGTAAATCACTTTTCAGTTTAAGACAAGAAATAAGTTGTATTTTTCCGTTATGTATTGTAATGGTTTTGAAAATAAATAGTTCTTTTTTAATATTAAAGTAATTGAGAACTACAGACCCATAATGCATTTTCACTGTTAGAGAATGTTAAACAAATCGAATCCATTGGTAATATTTAAATCATGTCATCCTATTCCTTTGTTCAAGTGTCGTCAATAGAATAAAATTAATTATCCATTTTTTAATCTGACACTATAAATCACAAAACCAATTATTTGTTATTATTTATAACATATGAAACATATTATCATTTCTGTTACAAGACTGTTTAAGACTGAAGTAGGCCTAAATTATTTTATTGCAATGTAAATAACAAATGATAAAAAATATTTTAAAATGGATTTGAGGGAGGTGGGATATGATGATAGAGAGTGGATTAATCTAGCACAGGATAGAGACCGATGGCGGGCTTATGTGAGGGCGGCAATGAACCTACGGATTCCTTAAAAGACATTTGTAAGTAAGTAAGTATTGTATAAACTATATTTTTTAATTTTAAAAAGTCTGCAAACTCCAGGGGGGAAGGCAATCCTGGAATACAGGAGGGAAATTCCCCCTCTCCGGGGCACCCCTTGAATACATAAGTGAGTTCTCAAGCCGCGACATGATCTAACAACAAAATACTGGGAAGCAAGACAGAACGAGCAATGACGGGATGAGAATGGTAATGTTAAGTCGAGTGAGTATTCAGAATCGTGAAGCCGGTGGCCCCGTTATGAATGAGTGAACTTGTAATTGAATAAAAACCAGTGAGTCAGGAGGTGGGCGAGCGGATTACAACACACTCCCATTCACACAACCATGTTTGTACGATAACCAGCAGGAAGCCCAGTTACAACACCAAAGTGACTTGTTGACCCTTCCAGAACGGTCCTTATTGGGCTTGGCGCCACCGTCATCATCTCCTGGCGTCGCGGGTTCAACGCATCCTCCTGGAGTCGAGGGACGCTCGTATTTTCGTCTCGCAGCAAGTATTTTTACTCTCCCCTCGGCTCCAAGCGACGAGAACAAAGACGACGTTGGAGAGCCATAAATACGACTTCCTGACACGCGAATGTCCTCTTTTCTTTTGTTTCCATTTATTTTCCGGAGTGCATTTTCTTGATTACAAAAATAAAGTTCTCTTACCTCTGATTGAGTTTATGGCTGATACAGAGTATAGTATAAATATTTAACCTAATAGAGATAAGGCCATCAGGTCTTCTCTTCCCATCTACCAGGGGATTACAACTACAACTTGAAGAATACAATTACAATTATACTAATTAATATTAAATTTATAATTGCAATACAATTCGAAATATGAAAACATTACCTGCTTAATAAACACTATACAATTTATTGTAGAAGTTAAGAACAAAATAGTATTTTTTTTACTAAGGTAGCCTACAAATTAAACCTAGAATAATATAATTACAATTATAATAATTAATATTAATTTTATAATTGTAATACAATTCAAAATATGAAAAGATTACCTGCTTAATAAAGGCTATACAATTTATTGTAGAAGTTAAGAACAAACAAAGTATTTTTTCTTTTACTGAGGTACCAAATTAAACCTAAAATAATAAAATTATATAGTGATGTAATTACCTAATATTGAAATATTTTGTGATAGAATAAGAGAACTATTTACATGAAGCCATATCTGAACGAGTCTCAATGACCAAGTGCCTAGTAATGACCTTGCGAATTCTAAATGAGGCAGTAGAGCAAGCGGACATGAGCTGCAGCCAGGAAGTCAAAAGGATAGCAATGAACAAGGAAGCTTTTAATAAAAAGGAGCACTTTCTGTGGACCTCTAGAAAAAGAACTAAAGAAGAGACTAGTGAAGTGCTTTGTATGGAGTTTGGCATTGTATGGCGCAGAAACATGGACATTACGACGAAGTGAAGAGAAGCGAGTAGAAGCATTTGAAATGTGGATATTGAGAACAATGGAACGTGTGAAGTGGACAGACAGAATAAGAAATGAAGCTGTGTTGGAAAGAGTGGATGAAGAAAGAATGATGCTGAAACTGATCAGAAAGAGGAAAAGAAATTGGTTGAGTCACTGGCTGAGAAGAAACTGCCTATTGAAGGATGCATTGGAAGGAATGGTGAACGGGAGAAGAGTTCGGGGTAGAATAAGATATCAGATGATAGACGACATTAAGATATATGGATCATATGAGGAAGGCAGAAAATAGGAAAGACTGGAGAAAGCTGGGTTTGCAGTGAAAAACCTGACCTTGTGCAGAACACTACATGAATGCCTAGTAAGTTTGCGTTTGAATTCAATTTTTTTCGACAGTCCCTGACGCTAGCAGGTAGTCTTGGCAGGTCTATTGTGAAAGAGGATGAGTATGAGAATGTGCAATGGAATGGTATTGTTAGTATTGTTTCATGGCGAGAGCGGTGATCAGATTGTGGTGGGAAGAAAGGTAAGTGAAGCGAGACGACAGGTACGAAGAAATAGAAGAGTTCAAGATTTCGAAGAGAAGGAGAAGTGAAAGTCAATTTCTTTTCGCATCTAGTTTAAATCAAGCTATTGCTTCCAGGAATGGAGTAATATGATAATTGATCTTATTATTGCGAGCATTGCTTATAAAACGTACACACAAATTACAAGCACATACATCTGTTATCAGGCAATACATTTCACTTGAAGATAGACCTACGCATCAGAGGAAGAACAATAATTTGTTGCATACGTCTCAAATCTGGTTAGTGAACTTTTTAGTCATCGATGTGTTCAATAGAAGAGGAAGAAAACTGGCCACCCTACCCCATTATCTCCTGGCTTAGTTGCCTCATGAATGATGCCTTATTAGTGTCACTTATAAGATTCCAACCAGTCTTCGGATTGCTGATTAAACAAACAAAAAAATTAGTTTCGTGTTGTAAACCATTATTTATAAAACAGTTACAGTACCGGTTGTTCTGTATGGTTGTGAAAGTTAAACTTTCACTTTGAAAGAGAAACAGAGGTTAAGGGCGTTTGAGAATAAGGTTCTTAGGAAAATATTTAGGACTAAGAGGGATGAAGTTACAGGATAATGGAAAAAGTTGCACAACGCAGAACTGCCTGCATTGTATTCTTCACTTAACATAATTAGGAACATTAAATCCAGACATTCTTCACCTAACAAACGCGTAATTAGGAACATTAAATCCAGACATCTGAGATGGGCAGGACATGTAGCATGTACGAATGAATTCAGAAATGCATATAGAGTGTTAGTTTGAAGACCTAAGGAGAAAAGACCTTTGGGAAGGCCAGGACGATAGAGACCGATGGAGAGCTTATGTGAGAGCGGATGTGAACCTCCGGATTCCTTAAAAGCCATGTGTAAGTAAGTAAATCCATCATTACAGTACATTTTATACATAAATCCCTCATGGAGATCTTTGAAGATAAATGGTGAGAATTTAATTTTAAATGTGGAAAACAAAGAAAACTTTGCTTGTAAATATCACCAAATGCAATTATTGACTTCAGCCAAGGAGAGGAGAACATTCGTGGTAATCTATCTCAACATGAGAGGGTGAGTCATCGGGAACACACACTTAGCAAGCTGATGAAGCTTACTGGTACATTTAGCAAGTCTGTATCCTCCTATCCCTAACGACAACACAGAAGCGGAAATAGTTCGGAGGAGCGTTATTTTCGTAACGAAAAGCAAAAGGATAAAAAGCTTCTTCAGTGCCGTATAAATATTTGTACCTTTAATGCATTGCACCTCTTTCAAAAGAGGCTTTGAAACCGCACACGAAAAACCAAGTCTTCTCTGTCGACGTGCAGTAATATTTAGTAATAATCAGTCCATTCGTATACTTCCTCACCAAATGCAGACGTAAAAATCAAGAATTTCTGTTGGGTACAGAATACAAATTACAGGTTATTTAGTATTAATCTAGAATTGATTCACATTCACTTCAAAGTGTATCTTCAGTGCAGTTTACACTTTGGTGCACATCTTGGATGGACTCACACTTCCTTTGAGGATCATCTTCACCGATGTTTGCTGATTTCCACAACTACGCAAGGGTGCATGGATTATTATTCAATTAGCTACTCTACCCTCTGTTTATAAGATATTGAAACGAAACTATGTAAGCAATCAGATTTTAAAACGAAGAATCGAATTAAACATTTTCCCGAAAAAGGACTTATAGACCTATGGCCCATTTTGCGCTAACACTTCAGTTAATTACTGTTAATATTTAGTAAAAGTTATTTGGAAATATTAAAAATTCAGAATAATGGAGAAGGAATGTATTGCAAGTACGCATATTAAATTTCATTTCATCAAGACTAAGAGATAGCCTACCGAGCTGTAAAAATGTTAAATTACACTTAATTTGTACAACTGCAAAGTTTTACCACCTCCCTTAAGCTAAATTAGAATAAGACTTAGTATTTACTTGAATTATATACTTTTTTCAAATATTAGTTTTGCTCTTCTATAACATTTAGATATTTGTGGTTAAAGTCTATATCATTCAAATGTCAGTGAAACGCACCCATCATGCTAATATGTTTTGTTTCTCTAGAAACTGAATAAAATTATTCATAACAAAAAACTGTACAGAACCGAACAGTTTTTGCTGTGTTCAGTGCCTCTCCTTTTAATCCTATGTAATTTCAAACTCGACTTACATTGGGTAAAGATTGGTAATAACACAGTCTAGTATATACAGTCACGAAGCTTGAGTTGTGAGGGTGCTAGAAACAATAGACTGTGCCGGTACTGTTTCGCATTGTCTGTAATAAGGCGAGATTAGCGATCCTAGTGATTAGCAACTATCTATGGATGCATATTTACTACGTATTGGACTTCGTGATTGTTATACTAGACTGTGGTAATATTGTGATACGAGTAATGTTGTGATAGTTCTTTTTGAGAATATATTATAATTTTTACTGAGCGAGAGGAAGATCTTTTTTGCGTCAAAGTATTAAGGGAATGTTCGTGGAAAAGTTTCTGCACAAAACCGCTCCTTCTCTCGCTCGTAAAAAAAAAAAAAAAAAAAAACTACCACAATATTACTCGTATCACAATTTACCAACCTTTACCCTGTATATTATACACAAAAACATCACATTCAAATTTGTATAGCCCTAGGCCTATACAAAAACATACGCGAGAGAGAGAGAGAGAGAGAGAGAGAGAGAGAGAGAGAGAGAGAGAGAGAGAGAGAGAGAGAGAGAAGAAGCAGCTCAAGTTGGGGAAAAATAAATGGTCCTGCGTGGATGTAGAATTCAAATGAATGAGGAAATCGTTCATCTCTGTACGCAACCATAAGAGGACTGAGGGGACTTCAAGGTCAAGTCCTCTGTGTTACACAAATTCGAAGAAAAAGTACAGAGCATAACACAGAACAGCAGATAGTTTCAAGGTGCATCGATAGCCGGGTAGTGAATCAGACGGAACAAGAGTAGGACGACATGTGGTGGCAGTATTCCCTTGGAACACCTCCAATACTCCTCTGCTATCAGGACACCAGTTTTGCACAATTCACTGGAATCTATGAAACTAATGCACAACATGATGATAGACTACCGTACCCAATTACTGCACCTATAACCTTTATCCAAAAGGTACAAACAATAAGATAACAGTTTAAGGCTCATGCGGTGATCCGGGGTTGCCATCGAGCGTAGTTCAAACCCCGATTGGGGGATTACTTCGTTTGGTTTTTCCGACGTTTCTCCCAACTGTAAGAACAATACCAGGTAATCTCATGGAGAATCCTCGCTCTCATTTTGCTATAACCAATTCCATCGATGCTACATAACCTCGCAGTTGATACAGCGTAGTTAAATATCTATTTAAAATATTGGTCGAAGCGAATGTGCTATGTACAGTAAAATGGCGTTATTAACTAACGCCAATACAACGAAATATTGAGTACAATAGAATCTCGCTAGTCCGAGCTTCGCAAGCCCGAGGCTCCGTTAAATCCGAGTCATCTACATATCTCGTATGCTTGTTGCCGTAATGTGGATTCCCTCGGTCAAGTCCGCGTTTCTCTGTCACGACAATAGGAGGCATTCTGTTACTCAAGCGATGGCGCGACACTGCCACGCAAAAACGATGCAACATCCTGAAGAAGTCACTTAAGAATTTATTTAAAAAAAATAACCTCAATATTGTTGTTTCTTTTTAGGTAAACAATAAGGTATAGTAATAATTATTTTACAGTTTCAGTCTACAAGTTATTAATTAATACAAAAACAATTTTCTGTTATTTCACATTACATCACAATTCCACTAGTATTTTCAATTGTTTAAAAATCATCTTCAGGTGGAGAGACATAAAATGACAAATTCAGCATAGGTGAAATACAAGAAGAAACATATTATGTGCTTATTATGAATTATCCTCCTTGTATTTCACCTATGCTCAATTTGTCAATTTTATGTCTCTCCACCTGAAGATGATTTTTAAAAAATCGGAAATATTAGTAGAATTATAACCTTGTAATGTGAAATAACAGAAAATTGTTTCTATAATAATTTATAAGTTGTAGACAAACTATAAAATAATTATTACTATATAAACTCCAATTTATCTTAAATTTTAACCTCAATATGACTTTCATAAACAATAAGAGTCGTAACATAACACTGTAAAAAATTACAATGAAATACTCTTAACTTTAGTTGTTATTGGTTTCATTTCGTGTCTTACGATTTTTCCTATGACGTTCCGTCTAGTCCGAGTAACACCAAATTCGAGGTACCTACACTTCCTTTACCAACATTCTACTGTATTACGAATTATTTTCTGTCCCGTGTCTTTTTCTCATATTCTTAAAATATTACAATTTAACAAATTTAAATTTTACGAAAAAATCAGTATAAGAAATAAAAATTTCGCCCCCTTTGCCGGAAAAAAAATACCTTTTTTTTAGAGAGAAAATATTTAAATATAGTTTACAAATCGTTAACAAGTAGAGACATATTTCATATTATAATATTATTGCAATTGAATAGTGGTCTCGTGGTCATTTAAATATCTAGCTCAGCGGTCATCAGCACAGAGCACCCTGGGGCTAGCGTCTGTTACCCGCGGAGAACACGCTGCACTATGGTGCATTCGTAGCTGCTAGCAGGTATGCTCTCTACCTCTTCCTGCTGCACGACGGGGCACACGGGACGGCTCCGCTTACCCTTTACCCATTTCAGCGAGTGCTGACGACCACTGATCTAGCTGATGAAGTACGCCTACTACTGTATGATCAGATGGCTCTGAATTTGTGTTAGTTTCTTTAAGCAGTTGTTCTCTCGTGCTCTTCATTTAGTTCCCTTCTACCAATCACAGCTCACTAATCCCACAACATGGCTTCCCAAACAACGTGACACCTCTTGTCCTACAAAATGCTTCATAAAAATTGAATTTTATATTTTTCCTATGTTATTTTTTTTTACTTTTTCTTTTCGAATGCAATGCAAACACAGCTTTTAATTTTATTGAAGGATATTTTCCAGACCTACATGCAAAATATGCAAAATTTATGGTGTAAGTCGAAGTAAATAAGCATGCTTTTTTCCTTCAGAAAAATGACGTATTTCAATATAATGGAATTTCACTGTAACGAAGTAATTGGAAACATCCCTAGAATTTCGTTATACTGGTATTTTACTGTAGGCTTCTGAGTTATCTTAACGTCGAAAACAAAGACTGAAACAAGAACGGATCACTGCTGGTGAAATTTGTGGTGGACCGTCATAATCATCATCCATAAAAAATTTAATTTTGCCTATGGCAGTGACGAATTTACAATTCTTTCGCCCATAGACATCCAAGAACTTGCCTCCCCCTTTTTTCATCTAATTTCACTTCTTCATTTACATTCTGAATGAACACTAAAATAAAAATAAAAACAAAGCTTGTGAATTCTGACTTTATTTTAAGGCGACAAGTTGAACTTAAAACTTACAAATGATTTCGGACCAGTCCATTTTTCAAAAACGTTGTCCCTAAAAGATGCTGCTCCAGGCTTTAGCATATTTAGCTTACTAGAAAATAGTAAACTCGCCTCTTGCCGGTGGAGTGTTTACGGTCTAACCCATGAGAAGTACTCTGACGCAAGACGCCATGAACACCGACAGCAAACCGCTATGACAGCGATTCCCAATAGGCGTACCGCGGGCCACCGAAGGTTCAATTCTGGTCCGCAGAGCAAACATTAGTGAACAAGAAAAGAAGTCCAATCAGGTGATTTAGTTTGAGAAATGAGATTGATTCAAAATATATATATATATATATATATATATATATATATATATATATATATATATATATGTGTGTGTGTGTGTGTGTGTGGAATTCTTCAGATATTTTTTTCAAGTACATTTTACCAGTATAATTGGTTTGGCAAGTAATTTTTAATATCCTCACAGATAAATAATATTTCTGAAAAAGTAAAAGCAATAATATTATTGCCATGAATCAAGGTAGCTAACAATTTGAAATATATTACATTTATCGCTCAAAGTAACTTAAAAGTAATTAAATGAAATTATTGTTTTTGTAAAAATATATAAATAATTTTTAAAATTTCAAGGAACTTGCATTATAAGTTTTGTCAATATTTGCATCATTCTCCATGTTTGAATCAAGCTTCTCTGACATGAGCAGTACACAAAATTGTTACAGACGGCGTTTCTGGGACACGCTGTATAGGTCTAATACCAAAGTCCGTACGCGAATGGGTACAGAATACAAATTATTTTTAAATTAAAACATAGAAAAATAGGACATCTAGAGCACATTTCACAAAATAAAATAATACTATCTGCCTCCTTTCATCGTAAAAGGTAAAACTGAAAGGAAAAGAGGACTGGATTGGCTGCAGTGTCTTGGCTGCGATATATGATGCAATGCACGGTTTACTTGCAGAGGAGATATTCTGCCTATAGCTGAAGATTCTGATGTTTCAGCCAACGTGATCGCCAACATTCATTAATGAATATGACACTAGAATGCTGGGTAACTTTCGGCGCTGGACCCCGGACTCATTTCATCTCATTCAGACGCTAGGTAACCATGGCAATTGATAAATCGTCGTAAAATAACCAATTAAAAAATATTACACTAGAACAAGATCATATAAACAGATATCTACAATGAAATGGAACTTGAAATAGAAGTATCTTCTGTCGATTTTAGTGCGAAAACAATGACAGTAAATGTATGGCTAACGGTAGTTACGCCTACAGTGCAGGTCTCTGTTCCACAGCCCGGATAGGTCAACTATTCGGGGTCAGGAGAAAGGACGGTCAAGAAATGACATTCGCCAGACGATCTCTTCCATGTGCGAGTGAAATAATGTTCAGGGATTTAATTGCCATGGGACGAAGTAAGGCCCGTAACACACTTGAGTTTTCGCTAGCGAGAAATGTGTTGCGAGAAAGAGGCGAAGAGCCTCCTCCACACACTTGGTGAGTTCTCGCTATCACAGATCACATTTCGCTATGATCATCTATGCACTGCCGTCATGCAGAAAGCATTTTTCTGATTATAAATGACTCGTTGGGGGAAATATTATAGGTTATGTATTTACGTATATTGCCGCACTTAAATATATAACCTGTAAGTATACTTTACAAATTACGTACCAACGCTATGTCGAATCTGAGTCTTCAGGTGATGAGAGAAAAAGTAGGCTTAAAATTAAAGCTAGAAATATTTGAAAATCACATTGTATCTTACGAAAATAAGGGCGAGTTTTGGACACTGATTTCGATTTGAATGATGATACGTTTAGGCGTTATTTCAGGTTCAATGGACCACAGTTTTTTTTTTTTTGCCATTCATGATATGATAGAGAATTCTTTGCTATTTTCTGATTAAAATTACGTAAACTGTTAAGACATAGATACATTATTTAAAATGTTTAATCAATACTTTTAAATCTCATAAAAATAAAATATAGCCCTATTTATTTTCAGATAATCTGATTTTTGTCTCCAGATTTCTTCTTTAAGTTTCGCGTTTTTATAGTTTTCATCCCGTGTATCATATAAATAGGCCTACGGGTGACATCGTACAAGTTCGATAAGTTTCTGACTGCAATTATCAGCCATCTTTCCTCATTTTCAAATAAAAACAGTACAATTCATCGATACCTGTGATATCTTTTCTACATTCAATCGTCATAAAGAGTATAAATGTCAAACATCTTTGATAAATGTGTCAAGAAAATTCGCTGAGCTACCGATTCCAGCGAGAAACTAGCGCGAGGTTTTTGTCTCGAGCGACAATCTCTTCCAGTGTTTGGACGTCCATTTGAATCCATGTTATCAATTTTTTAATTTTCTCGCAACACATTTCTCGCTGGCGAAAACTCTGCAAGTGTGTTACGGGCCTAAAGCGTCTAGTGCAGGGCTGGGCATCGGGAGCGGATCCAGACTCTAAACGAGGACGCTTAATATTCATCCGTCACTAAATCAACGCTGCGCGGTGTTTGGCGGGGAAGAAAGGGGATGAAGACTAATCATATAGCTCCCCGTGAGGGAGTAGAATCCGCTCTTCCTGCCCAGCCTTGGTCTAGTGCAAGAGATCAATGTTAGTGCAGAATTTTGTCGCGAAATAGGTTAGGTAATAATTTAAGTTATGTTCTCATTCAAGCCACACCAAAAGTCTGGAATGAATTCTGCAGACGCGTGAATATGATATTAACCGCTTTGCAATAATGGAAGAAATTTACGTAACTGGTAGTTCATATAATAATGTGAATGTTATGGAACGTAATTTATCATCAAATGATAGCACCTACTGTAATATATTCAATTTTATACTAAAATGAGGGCATTAAATTTCGTAGTATTATATATATATTTAAAGAACCGATATGGTTCCCCATGCAGTCAACTGAAATCTCGTCCGCATCCACGCGTTCTATTACAACGATTGTTTTACATGGACCCTCCCTATCCTTTGACAGAGATTCAAACCCGCCATCTTTAGTACGATATTAATAATTCATATTATTAGAGGAGAAAAATCCCTCTCCTCCAGTGTTTTTCCCTTCGTCCCTGACTCCAAGTTCGACATATATATTGACATTCTAACTGCCATTATACAAGAAGCGCACTCAGTTGAGTGACTTGGTGGTCGGGATTTCAGAGTAATATGCACTGTTGCTCGAAGAATCTATGTAAAGATTAATGTTTTGGTCCTACAGAATACGTCTGTTACGGTAACAATTAACTTCGGCGTAGATCAATGGGTTAGAGCGCTTGGTACGTAGAACCAAGGCCCCGGGTTCGATCCCCGGCGCCGGAGCGAATTTTTCTCCTCTAATATTAGACTAATTGTTACCGTAACAGACGTATTCTGTAGGACCAAAAAATTAATCTTTACATAGATTTAGTACGGTATGTTATAGACTATATTACGCGTATTTACGGACCCAACACGAGCCTATGCGTTATACAAATATCTAAACAAGTCTGCGATGAGTGCAAAAGTGTCATATTCGCTTACAGCGAAGGACGTAAAGAAAAAATATCGTGAATGAGATGGAGATGTAGACTTAACAGACAACAAAGTTATTAACAACTTTGACTCGGCTACATTCACAATGGAAACTCAAACACAAACATAACAGTTTGACGTAAACTGTGAACGTGTTATTGTCGACTAATGAAATCAATTACGTGGTGTTGCCGCGGCAATATGTTTTGTTTACATCCTGTGCCATGGAGTAAGGGCGTTAATTATGATACTGTAGATTTTGAAGTGCTGGTCTGTTCCTCTTTCCTGCAAGGGCGCAAAATACATTGGAAAATAAGGGACTAGGTACTTATATTCAGTGCTTCGATTCGATTCTCGACTCTTCCATTACCGCGTGAATTCTTTCTTGTGATTGGCTAATTTCTTCGTCCCGAAGTAAATTTAATCATACAAGTTTAGCCGCTTTGGCAGCTCAGTTGGCAGAAAAGACAACTACGCGGCGGAATTACACTTGTGAACAAAGCCAAGGTTGTGAGGGGTTTTCTCAGAGTTTTACCGTTTTTTCCTAGTCATTCCATCAACACTATCTACAATTCCCCAGTCGTTGTCATCTTCGTCTCCTAAAATAGGTCACCACTTGTGTTTGCGTGACGCTGAACCGATCGTCTACCAAGAGGTATTCCTTGCGGTTTGTCCAAAAAACTGGTAGATGGCAATGGGGTGAAGAATTGTTCAGAGTCCGTGGATATTCAGAGTACCGCAATCCCTTGCGCCGGAAATGCCGACAAATCAGCCATTGTTATTCCAACGCGCGCTATTTGCTGTATACAGTTCTATAGGGAATGAATGTAGCCTAAATTAGAGTTACGTATTTTTAATTTTAAGGATCATGGACACTGGCCTAAATTGAGTTTTACTTTAAATGTTCCTATCCCAAGCGTGTTGAAATGGAATAACATTGACAGCCGGCTAGCTGATTGCGCTACTCTGGGTATCCACGGACTCTGGGATTGTTGACGATAGCAGATCTGTATAAGTCACTGGAGCCCAGCAGGTGCTTTCTTTTCTGACGTGAACATCACGACTCATGTGAGCTACGACAGACCACCACCAGAGGTAAGGCTTTATACCTACCTCTGGTGGTGGTTTACGATTTCCAACTTTTTAAAGGGCTACATGGAATGGTGAATGAATATAGGACAGAATTATTTAACACTCGAACGCTTGAGAAAAATCGGGGTGTGGCTGTTCGGGGACATGGCCGTAGGTTTCACGTGAGTACGTCTGGCTTAAATCCCAGATCTAAACGAGACCTTTTGTTTATGACCAAAATCAGCGCTCTAGTCATCGGAGTCACGAGATATACTCCCGGAAATTTTCACCCATGCCCAAAATAGCCACCAGTCACCGCGGGCCCCCACCCGCATCTCGTGCATGCGGGCGCCAACTTAAGGTCATGCTCACATCTTAGTCGTATACCCGATCGAACGAGACCACATTTATTTCAGTCGTGTTATTTAGTCACGAAGTTATAATGTCGGAATGATCACCCTGTAAACGTCATATCGCCGTTTCCGCTGGTCCCTCATCTATTGGTCTGATTTTAAACACGTGTTCACGTCAAAAAGTGACAGGGATTTAAGAAATCTCAAAAGTGTCTATACTCGAATCTAAGTAATATTAAAATACAATATGTATTTGTAAAAGACTTACACTTCTATTTCCAGGGTACCATGAGTGATGTCATCGTATAAGAAAAATGGGACAATTTTATCAGTATCGAGTTCCGCCTATCACGAAAACAGCCCATTGCCTTCCTCACAGTTCCATGACTGACCTGTTCCATCTCATATCTACAATAGACTGCTTTCGTGATAGACTGGGACATAGTTTGGCTGTGAATGGTTCTCATTTTGAGCATTTGTGGTAAAGTTTGGTTATTCCTAGTGTTTTGTTCAGTTTCATGGCCTACTAAACATGATTATATATACTTATTTGTCTCAAGTTTAACGAAACAAGTTTAATAAATAGTTAAAAGACATCAAACGGGTCAACGAGTAAAATTTCTACGCATTCATACGTAAAATTTAATGGAGATTCGGAATATGTAAATTTTAATATAGGGTGTCATTAAAAAAATAACTTTACTGTCACACACTGTATGTCTGAATAACTTTTTTTCGAACACTGGTATCATATTGGATTGCTTATCTCCAACAGTTTTTGTACAAAACTTTTTTTTTTTGTAAAATTAAAATTTAAGACATTATGAGTAATATTACATTCTTTTTGAACACTGTATATAAGACCACTCTTCGCCTATACCGAAATATAGGCTGCGTTGAGTTCATACACTACACGTTCTTACACTACGCTTCAAGATTTTACAATTCTGACAGAAACTCCCACGTCCGAAGTAATTTTAGTCAAGGTGTAACTATCCACCCTCCAGACACTGGATCTGTGGTTGTTACACTGAAGCTCTCAAAACCTTCCTAGTGCTGATTTTTGGTCGATAGTCCAGACGAGGGATGACTGGTTCTAATCATAGCCCTGGGTTCTAATACCCTTTCAAGCTGAACGCGTTACTTAGATTATCTTAATTATACTTGATTTCTTCAGCATTACATGTTTTGCTAAATGAGGTTAGGATGCCTGTGTTTTCCTACGGCCATGCAATATCCGTCTTTTGCAATCTAAATATTACTACCCACTTGCCACGCGTCACATTCTACAACATGTCCTCCTCTTGAAGGTTAGGGATTCCACTGTGTGTGCAAATACGACTATAAAAATCTGTGGCAGTGATGTCGCCATATTCGGTCATTTTCAGTAGGGAAACTCCACACGAAAGTAGCAAAAATGTTCATCTAACGCAATTAAATTAAAGGGTTGTTACGCTTTAACATCAATGATAAGAAGCCTGCCTCTCAGAAGGTTTTGACGTTCAACTATGTTCATCTTCTCACTAGTAAGGAAGGATAACTTAGGAATTACCCGTCACATAAAAATACAACCACTCTCCTTATCCTTAAATTCCCCTTGTTATCCTTGTCTTTCAATTCTTCTCCTAGTACTTCCCTCGATATCTTTGTCTTCCCTTTTTCTTCTTGTAGTCAGCCTGGGTAGCGTAGTCGGTATATCGCTGGCCTTCTGTGCTCGAGGTTGCGGGTTCGATCCCGGCCCAGGTCGATGGCATTTAAGTGTGCTTAAATGCGCCAGGCTCATTTCAGTAGATTTACTGGCATGTAAAAGAACTCCTGCGGGATAAAATTCCGGCACACCGGCGACGCTGATATAACCTCGACAATTGCGAGCGTCGTTAAATTAACAATAATTTAATAATAATAATTTAATTTCTTTTCGTATTCCTTTTGTTCTCCTTGTATTTAATTTCTTTTCGTATTCCTTTTGTTCTCCTTGTATTTCCCTTGTTCTACTTGTATTCCCATTGTTCTATTTGCGTATCCCTTGGTCTTCTTGTCTTTCCTTTCTTCTCACTGTATTACCCTTGTTGTCCTTGCATTCCCCTTTTACTCATTGTATTCACCTCCCTTTTCCCTGTCTTCCTCTTGTTTTCCTTCTATTTCACTTGTTGTCTTTGTCACCTCTTTCTCTCCTTGTTATTCCCCATGTTCTCCTTGTAATCCTCTTGTTTTCGTTGTATTTCCCTTATTCTCGTTACATTCCTGTTGTTCTCGTTGAATTCCCCTTGCTCTCCTTGTATTCCCCTTACTCTATTTGCATATCCCGTGCTCTCCTTGTCTTTCCTTTGTTCTCACTGTATTACCCTTGTTCTCATTGCATTACCCTAGTTGTCCTTGCATCCCCCTTTTACTCATTGCATTCATCTCCTTTTCCCCCTGTCTTCCTCTTGTTTTCCTTGTATTTCCCTTGTTCTCTTTGTCACCTCTTTTTCTCCTTGTTATTCCTTATGTTCTCCTTGTATTCCCTTTGTTATCGTTGTATTTTTGTTGTTCTCGTTGTATTCCCCTTGTTTTCTTTGTATTCCCCTCCTTATATCTCTCTTTTTCTCCTTTATTCCCCTTGTTCTCGTTATATTCCCTTTCTTCTCTCCTTGTATCTCTTTTTCTCCTTTATTCCCCTTGTTCTCGTTATATTCCCTTTCTTATCTCCTTGTATCTCTCTTTTTTCTCCTTTACTCCCCTTGTTCTCATTGTATTCCCCTTGTTCTCGTTATATTCCCCTCCTTGTATCTCTCTTTTTCTCCTTTATTCCCCTTGTTCTCGTTATATTCCCTTTCTTCTCTCCTTGTATCTCTCTTTTTCTCCTTTATTCCCCTTGTTATCGTTGTATTTCCCTTGTTCTCGTTGAATTCCCCTTGTTCTCGTTGTATTTCTCTTGTTCTCGTATTCCCCTCCTTGTATCTCTCTTTTTCTCCTTTATTCCCTTGTTCTCGTTATATTCCCTTTCTTCTCTCCTTGTATCTCTCTTTTTCTTCTTTATTCCCCTTGTTATCGTTGTATTTCCCTTGTTCTCGTTGAATTCCCCTTGTTCTCGTTGTATTTCTCTTGTTCTCGTATTCCCCTCCTTGTAGCTCTCTTTTTCTCCTTTATTCCCCTTGTTCTCCTTGTAATCCTCTTGTTCTCCTTGTAGTCTCTTTATTCTACTAGTATTTCCCTTGTGTGATAGCATCGTCATGTAGTTCTATGGAAAGATACTTATGCGTTTTTCTAGAGTAAACAACGTGTCTGTGACATCAGATGAAAGGCTCAACATTAACAGACGTAAGTTACAGCTTTACGAGCAACATTTTCAACCATATATGTAACATATTTTACTTAGCCTTCATTACAGTATCCCTCTCACATATAGCACTGGGAGCATAATCGTATTTATTAACAAATCGCTACAGGCAATCCCAAGTCTGCAAAATTAAAACGAAAATGTTTTTATTAGGTTACAACACTATAGGCCTAACTTACGCTTTTCTGAATCCGGACTACTTAAAATTTCTCATGCAATAACCGATTGTCTTAAACTTTCGGGCCTGTACCTGGACTAGAAAACAGTTCTGGACCGCATATGGGCATTCCTTAATCTGTTAACACTATCAACGATAACTCCTTCTGCTTCACTACCTGTCGATTACTATGAAGTTTAAGAATAGAATTTATATTCTTAGAATCGTTAAAAAATAAGGTTACCATGAAATACTTTCGAAATTTCTCTAGAATTCCAGATAACTCACTATTTTCATTGAAATCAATTAAGTCCTGGCTTCGAATTATCCAAATGTAAGCTTCCTGCAAGGAATTAAATGCGATTTTTTTTACACTGGTTGAAATACAGGATGATTATAAAGTCTTTCCCTGATTATAAACATTTAATACTGAAAAAATTACGCTAGATACAGGGAAGGGGTTTTCAACAATTGATACTTCAACTTACCCAGTTTTTATGGATACACTTCAACATGTGCTCAGTTTGTTGTCTGGAGAACGTCGGATCGAAACCCGATTTCATATCATTTCTCTCGCCAACATCTCGCTTTTCCGACCCCCAAAACCGAACATTGTACCTGTTGACTTTTCCAGAGATGTGGAAAATTTTGCACAGACGGTTGCAGTTCGACGCGTACAGAGTGCAAATCTTGCAAGCTTTGTTGCCAGACGACAATCCCCGAAGTGCTGCATTTACTGCGGATATTCTAGAAGGAACTGAACGACACAATGACTATCTTAACCAAGTTTGTTTTTCTGATAAGGCAATCTTTCACACCTCCGGAAACGTCAACAGACATAATGTTCGGATTCATTCATTCATAGTGTTCTGCCCTAGGGCAGGTCTTTCACTGCAAACCCAGCATTCTCCAGTCCTTCTTATTTTCCGCCTTCCACTTTGTCTTCTCATATGATCCACATACCTTAATGTCGTCTATCATCTTATATGTTCTCCCGCCCCGAACTCTTCTCCCGTTCACCATTCCTTCCAGTGCAACCTTCAGTAAGCAGTTTCTTCTCATCCAGTGACCCAGCCAATTCCTTTTCCTCTTTCTGATCAGTTTCAGCATCATTCTTTCTTCACCCACTCTTTCCTACACAGCTTCGTTTCTTCTTCTGTCTGTCCATTCACACGTTCCATCCTTCTCCATATCCACATTTCACATACTTCTTGTCGTTTCTCTTCACTTCGCCGTAATGACCATGTTTCTGCCCCATACAATGCTTCACTCCACACAAATCACTTCACTAGTCTCTTTCTTAGTTATTTCTCCAGAGGTCCTCAGAAGATGCCCCTTTTTCTATTGAAATCTTCCTTTATCATTGATTGCTATTCTTCTTTTGACTTCTTGGCAGCAGCTCAGTTAGCCTACTGCTTGTACATTCCAAATATTTGAAGCTCTCCACTTGCTCTACTGCCTCATTTAGAATTCGCAAGTTTATCTTCTTTACTTTTCTTCCTGTGACCATGGTCTTCGTCTTGTTGGCATTTATCTTCATTCCATACTGCTCACAGCTGTCATTTAGCTCTATGCTCGGATTGGGGATCGGAAAATTGAGATGTTGGAGAAAAAAATGGCATGAAATCGGGTTCCGATCTGACGTTCTCCAGGCAACAAACGGAGCGCATGTTGAGATGTATCCATAAAAACCTGGTTAGTTGAGGTATCATTTGCTGAACACCCCGTCCCTGTATCTAGCGTAATTTTTCAGTAATAAATGTTTATAATCAGAGAAAGATTTTATATTCACCCGTATAATTTTTCAAGGGGAGTAAACATTCATACGAATTATCCAATATCGAATTAGCCAATTTTTACTGTAATTTCATGACCACAGAAAGTGATAAGCATTACACTCCAGCCACTTTACCACCGGAAAATGATAACAACTCTCATTACATGACACTGCGATTATTTAATGTTTCCAAAGTCAATTTTTCCTCCACGGAATACCCGTAACAATTACCCTGGATTGACATCATCAGAAACGTGACCTAATTAATGTGTGTGGAAGTTTCACAACAGACGTTGGAAATCGAGTCAGACGAAAGATTTTCCTGTACGTGGGAGGGACGTTGCAAGTAAACCTTTAACCGCAGATTTCTCATCTGGGAAGCGGGAAAACGTCGGCGGAACTGAAGCGCGTGCCAATTCGCATCTTCCGCGTCTGCTCTATTTGTGGCGCTTAACACCGCGGAGGAAATTATAAATATAAAAAATCCCCCTTTCTGGAAAAAGAAGAGATTATATTTACTTGTGCAGTAGTGATAGGACAAGTACCTCGCGTTCTGACGAGAGCTGTGTGACGTTTTGGGAGTTGTTTCAAGGAAGAATTGTGATAAAACTCAGATTCATTTCCTGAAAAATTGTCCGTGTCACGTACAGTAGCGCAGTTTTCCCCAACATAAACTCAGTGCAGCAGAACGTCACTTCTTGTTATACCCATAGTATTATTAGCATACAATTTATACAAGTCTCTTAGAGCCCTAAATATTTTTATCGAAACGTTATCAAGGGGTGAAAATGAGATAGTCCAAAACCATACTTTTAACAAAAATGTATTTTTTTTGTACGAGTTCATTTCTTACACGCATGGGGAAACTGCTAGTAAAATATTGCACAAATTACTCAAAAAATGACGTAACTATAAGCCGAAGAATTCATGATATCGCACCTAATACCATTGGACTCTTAAGCCTTTAATATGATGTCCTGTAAATTTTGTCTGTGTGGCTAAGGACTATATCATTCTCACCCTTTCATTTTGTAGATAATAATTTCTGTAAGCCCCTTATCACCTACCTTTTCAACATCTGTTTGGAGGATTTAGTGAAGAACTATTTTAGGAACATGGGAGGAGTGATAGTAGGATGAAGAAAAATAAAGTGTGTAAGATTTGCTGATATGTCGTTGTTAGCAGAAGAGCAGATGATACTAAGGGATATGCTACTGGAGCTAAATAACAGCTGTGAGCAGTATGGAATGAAGATAAATGCCAACAAGACGGAGACCATGGTCATAGGAAGAAAAGTAAAGAAGGTAAACTTATGAATTATAAATGAGGCAGTAGAGCAAGTGAACAGCTTCAAATACTTGGGGTGTACTATAAGCAGTAACATAAGCTGCTGCTAGGAAGTCAAAAGGAGAATAGCAATGGCAAAGGAAGCTTTTAATAGAAAAAGTAGCATCTTCTGCGGATCTCTGGAGAAATAACTAAAGAAGAGACTAGTGAAGTGCTTTGTGTGGAGTGTAGCATTGTATGAGGCAGAAACATGGACATTACGACGAAGTGAAGAGAAGCGAATAGAAGCATTTGAAATGTGGATATGGAGAAGGATGAAGCATGTGAAATGGACAGAGTAAGAAACGAAGCTGTGTTGGTAAGAATGGATGAAGAAATAATGATGCTGAAACTGATCAGAAAGAGGAAAATGAATTGGCTAGGTTACTAGTGGAGAAGAAACTGCCTACTGACGGATGCACTAGAAGGAATGGTGAACGGGAGAAGAGTTCGGAGTAGAAGAAGATATCAGATGATAAACGACATTAACATGTATGGATCATATGCAGAAACTAAGAGGAAGGCAGAAAATAGGAAAGATTGGAGAATGCTGGGTTTGCAATGAAAGATATGCCCGTGGGAAGAACACTTACGTATGTACTCCACTTCCTTTTATTTCTCTCAAAAGCTATGACGTATCAGTATTTTCATTCCTACTCAAGCGTATCTCACCAAATAATAATAAATTTAGCTTCCCTTATGAAAAGGTTGCCAGATTTGACAAAGCGTATTACATACAATTTGGAAACCACCTAAAAGGTAAAATGATATACATTTGAATCGGTTAGGGAATCGAATATGCAAAATGTCAGAAAAATTTACACCTAAGTAGCGTTTGTGCTCATTTACAGTTAAGAAAGGGGGGGGGGATATCATCAGATAGGTTAGAATGATTTGAGTGCCATATACCGCGAGAAAAATAATAGTACGGATTGATTGGCATTGATATCTAAACCAATCAACAGCCATCGGTTAAGATAACTTGAAATTTCCATTATCACTCCCATGCAAATGATTTCTCAATATCTGAACCGATCCTTTGAGGGCACTAATGGCTATTTTCTTCACAATGCTGTGTGTTAGGCCCAGGTTTTTACATTTGTTGGCAAAGAAGGAGGGTATGGTACCTCGTGCATGATTTGGGACTCTGCGAGTGTTCGTGGTATCAGTTAGTTAGACCATCAGACTAAAACAAAAGAGACAGCCACAGCAATAAATACTGCCCTGTACTGTGCTTCGATACAATGAACCTCCGTCGAAAGTAGCAATTTATTTCTCAAACTTTTTTCACTGCGGGACCCAACCCCTTTTAACCTAAAGTGTAACCGTGGAACTTTTGTAATCTATTGCCTATTGCCTTTGTTTTGTTATATGATTACGATTATTATTATTATTATTATTATTATTATTATTATTATTATTATTATTATTATTATTATTATTATTATTATTATTAGAGACCGGATTTTAAAGGGAATCCCTATTTTTTTATTTAAACACGAAACATGAAATAATTAATTACGATGTTAAAAACTATCTTCCAGCGACCAAATTATGTGGTTCTGACTTCACTGAAATGTTGAATGTGATCAAATACAACACTTTCCTTATATTGTGATACGATAAATATAAGCTTGTGTGTGCTGTGTGTATCCATGAATGTGCTGAAGTGTGTTTCCTATTAAATACTGTAGCACCCTTTCGAGGTAGTAATATAGTCCTTTCTCAAGTCCTTTTTTTGGCTATAACTTTTCCTTTTTTTTGTTCTCTTTTGATGAAAAATTTTCCCTTTAAAATCCGGTATTATTATTATTATTATTATTATTATTATTATTGTTATTATTATTATTATTATTATTATACACTTATTGAAGTGGATGCAACTGAAGAAATGTACATTGTCAATATCTTGCGTTTTCAAATTAATTGAAATGTCAGATTTGCTATAATGAGTAGGCTACTACAGTATTATATTTTATAAGAACTTAAAGTGAGAAAATATCATCTTTATGATACAAAATTTATTGTATTTTATTGGTATTTAATAACTATTAACAAACAAGTGGAAGCTAGTGTCTCAGTAATTCTGTTCTGTGGGATGAATGTATTTATTTTTAAGCCTGCAGATTATTTTTATATCTGGTTTTATAACGGAAACATGTAGTCTCGTTACTATTTCTGCGTCTAGTCTGTTCCGGTATTTTGTTTTAGTGAGATATACGAGTAGGCAGAAAATCCAGTGATAAAAGTAACATAATAATAATAATAATAATAATAATAATAATTATTATTATTATTATTATTATTATTATTATTATTATTATTCATAATTTTATTGGTGATGTTTCATATTATTATTATTATTATTATTATTATTATTCATAATTTTATTGGTGATGTTTCATGTTATTGTTCATTTATACGTTCGTGATTTTTACATACATTTTATACTATCCTGTAAGTATAATTAAAATTTAGAAATAATTTAACACTTGGGAAACCCCCCCCCCACACTTTGAGAAGCGTTACCCTAAAGGGCGTTTCTCACAAGTGAATACCTATTACTAATGAAATGTTGGAAATTTTCCGGAAGATTTCCACATGCTTTAATCGGACATTTTCAATAGCGGAAGTTGACATCTACGTCAATACGAATATAAAAGGTTTACAATCTTCTCAGTAGTGAAAATAATCAAACAAGCGCAATTATTTTTAATGTACAAATCCTCACAACTACCTTATTATCTGCCATATTTTACAACTATAGTGTTAGGTTGATTATTGTTGATCATTTGATACAAAAACATTCCTAGAAACATCACATTCAAACAATATAAAACTTAAAACAATACGATAATTTTAAATTTAGAAAATGCATGTCCGTCCGTGGCGCGAACAGCCCATGAAGGACCAAAGCTACCAGCCAGCTGCTGGTCTCACGTTCACATGCCTCAACAGAGATTAATGATCATATAGTCTGAAAGAATGTATCTTGTGGTTAGCATGGTGATCCTTCCAACCGTTTAAGCTGGTTTCCAAAGTCTATTGTAGCTTCCCAAACTCACCACTATGCTAGGTGGACACCGGTCCCATACACTGACCGAAATTTCATGAGAAAATTCCTTCCCCATGGCGATTCGAGGCAGAGCGCATTGAACACCGCAAGTTCTAGGCCTTAGATTACGACAATATGTCAATGTAGTTTTAAAATGACTTTGATCATTTTATGTTCAAATTTTAATACTCTCTCTGATTTTAATCAAAGGAGAAAAAGCTATGTAAGTCACATTTATCTTCATATTGTCTAAATTACATTTAATCATTGTAGACAAACAATAAGGAAATTAACAAAAAATTGTAGACTAATTCAATCATTCCGGGAAAGAAAATGGAAAAATGTTTCGGGAATGTTATATGAAGGGTACAAGGGAAAAAGTGAGGATATCAAAAAGTTATTATATTTTTTTTTCAGAAAACGAATTTTAAGAATTTGAGTACTCAGAACACTGGTTTATTTATTATATATGTATTTATTTATTTTGCTAATAATTGTAACATAAAATATAATATAAACAGAAAAAACTTTAGCTCACCCCTGAAAGAGTATAATTCGTGCTCAGGGGCGGATTCCTGAATTGAAATTAAGAAGTATATAATACAATAAGAATATAATTATATATTTAAATTTACAATTTTTCATTATTTATCCATACATTACTTTTTAATTTAATACTAGAACTATTACAATTGACAAGATTAGGATATTTAAATATAAATTTGTTATTCTAGGGCATAAATTATTACAGTGATTAAATACTGTAGCAGTGCTGCATTTTGGTTCAAACAATCTTAAAGGATTCATACCTTTTATTTCGTAACTATGAGAATACAATTCAAAATTATAAAATATAATATAAACAGAAATATAATAAATTTGTCGTATTTTAAAAACATTAAAATCTAAAAACAATTTTTGAGATTGAAAATCAATAGGTTTATGAAGATATATTTTAATTATTTTCTTCTGTAATAAATAAAGTGGATTAAAATTGGTATTAAATAAGCTACCCCATCCTATAATTCCATACATAATTACCGACTGAAATAAAGTTAAGTATGCTTGTTGTTGTTTTTTGTTTCTTTTTTAATAACTGTCAAAATGCTTTCTATTAAGTATCAAAATATCCTATTATGAATTGAATATAAAAAATAGAAAATATAATAACGTGCACAGATATACTGTGCACGAAGGGGGAATGTCAATTACTTTCTTGAATCTCAGTTATATTTTTCTAAATATAATAAATAATAGCCTACATATTATTATTATTATTATTATTATTATTATTATTTTAAGATTATGGCAAGTCTTCATGTTCACTCTTTAGGCCTATAGGGCAGAGATTGTAGTACAATTGGGCTTTCATGCTGCAAAATTTCTTCAAGTGATTCACATCGGCACATTTTTTTTTTCGAAGCTGGAATGAAATCTAAAATGAGGAAAGAACTGCTCTGTTACTGCTGACTTCCATTTACTTAACACATCCGAAAATGTTTAACATTTGTACGTAGTTTATGTCGTAAGACAACAAAATTATTCAAAACATAAATGAATTGCTCATGGGGCAAAATTGCAACTACTGAACAAAATTTAAGAAAAGTAGTTTTGTTAAAATTGGTGAATTATTTTGTAAGTTGCGTTGATTAATTCTGTAAGGAATAGTATTCATGTTAGGGAGAGAATGTAAGAAAAAAATATAGTTCAATGAACCTTGACATAATGTTATATTTCTTATCTTCATACAAATAACTCATTTTCCTCCAGCCTGCATTTCTTTAATCGAATTGGCGTTTGTCACTGAAGATGAACATAACCCATGGTATGTGAAACGATGATACATCAATTTTGAATGAAGTTTTGCAATCTTTATCCCTGTGATTGATATTATGAAAGTTTTTGATCTGACAATAGAGAAATGTTACAATTACTGGCAGAAGAATCGTAAGTCCTCAACTTCTTCCTTAAAATACATTACCGGTACTAAATGGTCTACGATTCGTCTGAATGAGTCACTATACAGTGAAAATTATATATTTAATCATTTTAACTTGCGAGCATCGCAAGAGCCTAAAAGAGGTATGCCAGTCTAGCATAGACCCTAACCTAGAGTTACCATGAGAAGAAATTCTATAGGAGGACATGGAATCTAAAATAAGAGGACACTGCTGAAAAAGGAGGACTTTTTAAAAATAGGTATGCACAAAATTAAAGATAAAAACAATGGGTCACCTTAGTTTTCTCACTAGTTGCTGGATCAGTATTACATCTGTACCCTACTTATCGGTGGAGCCCACTTTGTGCACAAGAGCCTGAAGAGACAAACTTCTATCTTGTAACAAATAACTATGGAACTGTTCACAGGACATGTCCTTGAAATTATATTTCACTACGATTATACCTCTGACTGTCTCCGTTTGCATGCGATTTCATTCTTTTGTCCATTGAGCAGATATTAGGGAAAATACTCTCTCAGCACTTCCATTGTGACTTGGGATAAATAAATAGAATTGACATATTTTTAAGAGTTCTGAGAAAGTTTCAGTGCTCGCAGAACTAAAGTAATTGAATAAGTTGCACAATTGTTTATCTAAAGTTAAATCTTTATCCAAATTAACTTGATTGGCATATCTTTGTACATTGCAGAATAAAATTGATAAAATAGCTTAGAATCATGAATAGTGACTCTTTAGAGTGTAAGAATTCAATGCATGTCAATTGGTGCAAATCAAGCTTTCAGGTATAACTACCTGTAAAGTTTATTTGAATAATTTCGAGGGAAAAATTATTCCGGGGCCGAGTATCGAACCCGGGACCTTTGGTTAAACGTACCAACGCTCTATCGGGTTCGATACCCGGCCCCGGAACAATTTTTATCTCGAAATTATTCATGTCAATTAGTCATCATAATTTGTTTTTTTTTTTGTTTTTTTTTTTTTTGTTTTTGTTTTTGTTTTTTTTTTTTTTTACGTGCTCCAGCTTCAACCATTTAAAGCAGTTAAATTCTTTCATAGGTTTTCACCATTTGTTTACATATTCTATGTATAATATCGCACATTGTTCAATATTCATATTAATTCTAGTTGAAATGCGAAATGTCGGACATTTCAGTTTTTTTTAATGCCTGCCGGACAGGATAAAATGATTAAAAAAGAGGACATGTCCTCCTTTTGCCGACGGATGGTAACCCTACCCTAACCTCTAACAATGTTCCTTGTCGTTCCACCATTGCTCCACAGTGACCTCAGAGACGCCATTCTGTCCGACTTACATAAGAGTTGTGTGAATCATGTAAGTTGACAAAGTTTAATTTTAGATAAGGTGGAGACTGTCGTCGTAAGTCAGCTGTTTCTCCGAATCGGAGTTGGACAGAGTTGTAAGACGTGACGTCATGATAGGACCCAGTTTACAAGTAGTTGGAAGTCTGCCGAGTCATCTGGATTACTGCGATACCAGGTACCAGTAAGTACAGAAATACTGTTTATAAGCAAAGTACTTTAACAGAAACAGTCCGATTTTTATGTGATAATCAGAAATGCTACGTTAGTATACCTGTATGTCTTCAGAAGCAGCCTACTCAACGATTCATTTAATTTGAATTAGTAGTAGCGGCAGTAAGCGACTTACCGAATTCATCAACTGGAATCGCCTCGTGTGAAAACTCCCTTAGGAAAGGAGGTCTGACCTTGTACCCTGATGAAAACATTCGATACTGGGATTTCTTATGTGACTCAGCCCATAAGAATTGAAACAAACATCCAAGTTGTTAACTAGTGATGGGCGAAGTTGTTCTTTTCCCGGAACAGTTCCGACTGTTCCGGTTCCGAAAAAATACTATGTTCCAAATAACAGTTCCGAAATAACAGTCACCAGTGGTGATGAGTCGGAGTCGTTGAGTCGTTCAAACGAACGGTACAGTACCCTCCCTCTTTACCATGCTGCTCACACTGGAGCACTCATAGGCATGACATAGTACACATTCTTATCTATAGATGGCACTGCAATGCACATTCGAATCGATTTTGGAAAATTGCTGTGCATGCGGACAGAACTCAAAAGCTTAATGTTAGTAATTAAACAGCTGTTGACTACAAGGACAGAATACAACACTTTGTTTTCGTACATAAAGTTATAAAGACATGGTAGCCAACTAAAAAAAATAACATAACATTTAAAACATATGGTATGTAATGTCTCTTCTCTCTATTACATAATAAAAAAAACAAATCATTAATTTTTATTTTTACTTTTCTTAATGCAGTTATAATAATAATAATAATAATAATAATAATAATAATAAATATTACAATTTCATAAATAAAAAAGATATAATTGGCAGTACTGAAACCTGGAAACCCCGCAGTGGGTTAGTAAAATGTTGGAATCGCATCTTTACCAAAGTGTAATTTAAACTTCGCATTAAACCTCGCTCTCCAAATCAGTACTTATATGGGTAGTTTCCAACAAATAATGCTACAACATTTTTGTCGTTCTTTGATATCAGAGAAGATAGCACAAAAACTTGTGCTTGTCAGACTTAACCTCAACAAACGACATACAGACATTGTAACTAAACCACTCATTACCATTTACGACTTTAACCTTTGTATAGAATCAGCTGATCAATGAATTAATAATAGTATGCGTACTTTATGACTTTGTAGAATGTTTATAAAACAGAATTAGTCAACTAATGGTGAAATAAACCATAAAGCGGGAATGAATATTACAGATTATTAAATACTTACTATAACATTACAGATGATTGGCCAGTCTTACAAATGTTGATATTAAAGTTCGCGCCACCGCAAGGATTTCAATTTCCATGCGCCCCCCTCCAACCACGTGAGAGTTTCAAGTACCAACTTCATCCAACGAAGTTCCAAGTATAACATAAAGAACAACGAGAACAGTGTAACTGCAGCTGTCGGTTCATCGGAACAAGCTCCGACGTTCCGACTGTTATCTCGGAGTCGGAACATACCTTGTGCAACGCGGTACTGCGAGCCCGCAACAGCTGGGCAAGTGAGCAGCTCGGAGTCGGAACACTGTTATTTCGGAACAGGAGGTCCCGACCTACTGTTCATTTTTGCAACAGTTCCGAGAGAGTCGGAACATACCCTGTGCAACGCGGTACTGCGAGCCCGCAACAGCTGGGCAAGTGAGCAGCTCGGAGTCGGAACACTGTTATTTCGGAACAGGAGGTTCCAACCTACTGTTCATTTTTGCAACAGTTCCGAGACCGGAACAGTTCCAAAATAACTGTTGTGTTATATTTTACCCATCTCTATTGTTAACACAGTTCGATGTTCGTTCCGGTTGGCTGGAAGCTAATACGGGAGCACGTGAAGTTTATGTCCAATTCTTTCCTCGTCACAAATCCAAACTCCACAGTGTTTATCTGTCACCCGCAGAAATTCATGAGGATCCGAATAAATATCATTTAATTATACCACTATCAACACATCTATAGGCTGAACCGTAGGTAATGTCATTATTTTTTTAGTTTGGTATATTTAACGACGCTGTATCAACTACGAGGTTATTGAGCGTCGATGAGATTGGTGATAGCGAGACGGTATTTGGCGAGATGAGGCCGAGAATTCGCCATAGATTACCTGGCATTTACCTTGCAGTTGGGGAAAACCTCGGAAAAAACCCAACCAGGTAATCAGCCCAAGTGGGGATCGAACCCGCGCCCGAGCGCAACTTCAGACCGACAGGCAAGCGCCTTAACCGACTGAGCCACGCCGGTGGCTTCATTAATTTCAGGAGATTATTCTTTGAGATATGTCAAACAAAAAAGTTTAACACGCTTTTGCTCATTTTTGCTTACTTTTCGAGATAAGAATTTGCTTTATATGAAATATTTCATAGCGTGTTTTGGGAAAGCCATTGATTTAATTCCCAATATGCTTAGTCATTTTAAGAGAGCAGTGTATTATGATAATAAATGACTGAAGTAATTTTAGTTTTGCACTTAAAATGTGCAGCTTTGATCCGAGCAAATTTAACTTTTTGTTCTGCAAAAGAATTTTACAATGTTACATTTATTCGGTTCAAATTTCTGTACATTTAAAGGACAAAACTAAAATTCTTTCAATAATTTATTATCATACCACACTGTTCTCTCAAATTGACTGAGCATATTGGGAATTAAATCAATGGTTTTCCCAACACAGGCTATGAAATGTTTCATATAATACAATTTTTATCTCGAAAAGGAAACATAAACGAACAAAATTGTATTAACCTTTTTGTTTTAAATATCTCAAAGAATACTCCCCTGAAATTAATGACATTACTTACGATTCACCCTGTATATTATAACGCCTAAGTTGAAACGACTACTATGATCCCTTTGTTTCGCAAGACGCAATATTCCTACTGCAGAAGTTCCACTCCATTAATCCTTGTCCCAGAAATGAACATCACACAGTAGAAAATGAAGAGTACCTATTCTCACCAGTTAGATCTGAATCTAATCAAGAAGCTTCATGATGGAGAACCGTAGAGTTCAGCCGGAGACGTGTCGGAGAAGAGAAAGAGCACGTGATGTACCTATGTAGGCTACCTCATTTTAAGTTATTTGTGTAATGTATGTATGTATGTATGTATGTATGTATGTATGTATGTATGTAACTTATGTACTCTATGTACAGGTATGCATGAGTATAACATGAGACTGGCAAGCAGTTGAATTCTCCCTAGAAATAATATTTTAAAAGAAACCACGAGGTCATCTCACCAGTCTCGCTGCATGACCCGGGGTCAAAAAAATAAATTCAAATGTAGGGGCTTGCATGATTCTAGCCATTAAATCTCGTGGAGATATCAGAACGGAGTGGAGTCCACGCGTGCATACTTCGAGTCTTATTTGTCACCGTCACTTCGAAAGCTTTGGAAACAAAACGTGGAGTAGGCACGATAATGCGGTGCTTTATGTTCCCGATTTTATCTTCAAACTTGTCTGCATTCAATAATTCATTTGTCATCGCTGGCGAGTTCTTAGAATTCAGGCTTTGTTTTCCTTGTAACGTGCAACAGTCTTATCAATTACCATACACGCCACAATGAATTACTATAAATAGTTTTCCCCGTAATAAAAAATTGGTGTCATGATGATGATGGTGATGGTGATATACACCACCTCATTAAACGCAGCATTTCGCAACAACTTAGCTCCTTTGCCAATTCTTCTTTACAGTTCTGTTTATTGAATAATTAACATTCAAAACACACAAATGAAATCGTATGCTGTGCGGCCAGACAAGATAAATTTTCAGAGTGTGAATTACATAAAAAATCATGTTTGTATATTCCAAAAAAATAAGTTATGACTTCATTTTTACTTTACATATTAACTAAGTCACTTATTAACTAGATCTTATTTTATTCCTGTATATATGAGTTAGAGACCTAAATTCAAATCCATGTTAATGTATAATAAGGGTATAATGAAATTAGAGCTTTGTAAGAACACCGTTGCTTACCGACACCCGTGCGGTGCGATATTCGAAACAGTAACCGCAAGGCTGCGGAGTCGGTATACCAGATTCCCTCATACTGACATCAAAATTCAAGCAAACTCGATGCTTTCATTTTCAGAAAATATAGACAAAATAATATATTAACAGATATTTTATTTCAATCTACAATGCACTTTCCTAATTTATGAATGGCATTTCCCTGTACGTTTTATGTTCGACAGATATTGTTCATCTAATGCTCTAATGATAAGCTAATTTTATATTCTTAGACGTACTGGAAGTCAAACCACTACAAAAAAAAAACAATGTAACAACTGGCTTGAATAGGACTCGAAAACTTTTCTTAAAGCCTTTCCAGTCTTCCTACGTTATTTTTAAACGTTTTGGCTGTTAGGGTACAGCTCCCAAAAGCCTTTGCAGATAGTTGGTTCCAATGATCTACAGTTCTATTTTTTTTAAATTCCTATATCAGTCTTCTGTTTTCTTGTATTAATTTTCTGCCTGTCATCTTCTCTCGAGTAGCCTAATATATCGGTCCGTCAAGTCTACGTCCTATATTCCCCCAGACCCTGTGCCTTAACACACCTTAAAAAGTGCACTAACTATTGTTTTTTTATACTTAGCTACCAGGGTGTCCCAGCTCACCCTTACTTACCTTCTCGAACCATGGTTCTAGCCCCTTTTGACGAATTTTGCTGCTCTTTCCTGCACCATTTCCAGAGCGTCTATTTGATAGTTTCTATAAGGATATTATAGATTTATTAATTTGTCCTACAGAATAATATCTGTAATATTGACAATTAATATCCTCATAGCTGCAGTGCATATGTCTGTACAGATTACTGTGCACTTAACTGCGGAATCCCGGCCAAACAAGTCACTGAACTGAGTGCGCTCCTAATATAATGGCAGTTGACATTGGACATATACGTCAACATAATATGCCTAAGTTGGAGTCAGGCCACAAGGGAAACATTGAAGGAGGAAGGTTCGGTCCGGTGCTGTGGATTTAATTCGGCGTAGCTCAGTGGTCAGAGCGCTTGGTACGTAGAACCAAGAACCAGGGTTCGATCCCCGGCGCCGGAGCGAATTTTTCTTCCCAAATATTAATTGTCAATATTACAGATATTATTCTGTAGGACAAATCAATAAATTTATAATATCCTCATAGCTGCAGTGCATATAACTGTACAGATTACTGTGCACGTAGCTGCGGAATCCCGGCCAAACAAGTCACTCAGCTGAGTGCGCTCCTAATATAATGACAGTTGACATTGGACATATACGTCAACATATATGCCTAACTTGGAGTCAGGCCACAAAGGGAAACAAAGAAGGAGGAAGGTTCGGTCCGGTGCTGTGGATTGAATTCGACGTAGCTCAGTGGTCAGAGCGCTTGGTACGTAGAACCAAGGACCCGGGTTCGATCCCCGGCGCCGGAGCAAATTTTTCTCCTCAAATATTAATTCTATAAGGATCCCAGCAAACCGCTTCGTATTCCACGATCAGATGGACAAGTGATCTATCCATTTCCTTCCCAAGTATCCTCATGATAAAATGTATAAAGGTTTCCAAGCTTTCCTCGTCACTCACCCAAGGTTAAAACTTAAATACACTCCCAAGTATTTGCAATATTTTTCATGAGGGAATACTGTTTCTTCACTCCTGAAATTAAGATTGTATGTTTCCCTCGTTTTACTAAAGTCTACAGCTATACTTTCGCCCTTGTTTATTTTCATTTTATTCGCTCTATCCCATTTACCGACTTCATCGAGATCCCTTTGCAATATATCTACAATATATCAGCTCCATCGTTTATTTTTTTGTAATACAGTCATCGGCAAAGATTTTTACCTGAGACATCAAATTGTTAGATAAGTCGTTTATATAAATAAAAATAGTAAAATATAGGTTCACCGAACCTTGAGGAACTCTAAACTTCGTCATTTCGTTTATCTACACAAGGAACTACCCTGTTTGGTTTGCCAAAAACTGTGCTTTTCAACAGCGATGTTTTTGTAAGTGTGTCTCGGCTGTCAGGACATAAACAGCGCGAGTTCGCTTCTTGGAATCGTACGACATACGAAGGGCAGCTGTTCCCTCTCTTCATCAGGCTGTTAACACAGATTTGTAGTACTCTTTAATTACAAGGGATAAGCGACATGACACGATCTTTTTCTTTTGACAATTAGTCATTCACTGTCTCTATGAAGCAAAATCCATTTTTTATTAGATGTATGGTTACACTTGACGGAGATGTAAAATGCTACAGCACAACCAATTTAGGTTACCGAGCCTGTGATATTGATAGCCGTTATACTTCGAAGTGCAGAGAATATTATTAACGGGAAATACGTATAAGCAATTCAAGTCACCTCAAGCTTTTAAAGCGTTATAAATATTGCAATACTTATGGGAGAAAAAAAAGAACAAAAACTTCTCTGTGTTGGGCAAACAATTATTGAGTTTTTGACCGAGCGAGTATGTACAGTAGTGGCAAAAAAAACCGGACCGACCCTTGTAGCTAATTTCAAAGCCTTGTTCACTCCAGAGCACGATAGACTGGTAACTAAGACTTTCGTAGTTCGAATCCTGCCTGGGAAGGAAACTTTTTTTTGTTCCTTATTCAAATTTATTCCCAATACTTTTCGATTGCAGCGATATTTTACTACTTAATTAACTTATTATTCCTAGAACATGAACTTTACCAGCAATCGAAAAGTATTGGGAATAAATATGAATAAGGAATAAAAAAAAAGTTTCCTTCCCAGGCAGGATTCGAACCACTAAAGTCTCAGTTACCAGTCTACCGTGCTCAGGAGTGAACAAGGCTCTGAAATCAGCTACAAGGGTCGATCTGTTTTTTTTTTTTTGCCACTACTGTACTTCGGGACATCATAATAATAGAATATATAGTTTATTTTTTAAGATAATATTATTCTCATATATAGTTTATTTTTTAAAATAATATTATTCTCATACTATTTTTTTAATTTATCAATGTTATTTTTTAAATAATGTATAAATTCTAAATTAGATTATGTTATTTACATGCGCATGATGTCGCAGAAAGTATGGTGTGTATTGAACAAGAGAACGATTTTGCAAAAACCAAATTCCATTGCTTCCCCTTCCCCCCTTTTCCAATGCCAGCTGATTGTCTTTAGATATTATTGATCTTCTCTCCTGGCAATGCCTTATGTATAATCACCAGGCTTCGGTACTGGGCACAGAAACGCATGAAGTTCAGAACGCACGGACGATAGTGTTTTGTTGTCGAGTGGAGTGGGAAATGGAGAGCGCCGTTTCTTCGTGTCTCAACATATAAACAATTCGTCACAGTACATTCCTAGTGCTGACAATAAATGTCTACCATTAAAGTATTAACGTGAGTTGTAACCTTCAATCAGGTGTCCCTACGCCGAAGCCTGTTACACGTACCGCAGCCAAGCAGCAATACACACAACGGTAATGCGCATTACGGACCCACCTGTGCTGTTGCAGTCACCCCTCCACGGGTCATGACGTCATTTATACTCCGTGTACTCTAAACCTCATGGTTACTCTGTGTCCCTGGTAATCACTTCTGAAGTTGTGGTGCCAGGAAGGCGGAGTTGCCCCGATGATAAATGATAGCGGATGATCATGTATGATTATGTAGCGCCAGATGAGGTCTTAAATCTAGACTTAACCCAAATTCCAGATCTTCGAAAAACATAAGAATAGAGAAAGGAAAAATCCCTGTGCTCTCACCGGGTATCGTATCCGGGACCTCATGAACTCTTACCAGAAATTCTGACCACTACATCAGGCTGGTCTGTTTTTGTTTCCTCTTACCTCAAATGTAAAGTAAACATGTTACCTGTGTGTTCGAACGGTAGCTCTTGCGACGCAGAATAAAGCACGGCTAAAACAGGCTTCTATTACAATTTACTTGCAATTTAAGTCTCGTATTTTCCTTGATATTGCTAGCAAGAGCAATTATGATAAAAAGAAGTGACATTGGTAACAAGATGAAGAAGCAGAATTTTTGTGAAATAGTAAAAAGTAAGCGTCAATATGTGTCATCTTCATAGCATCGATATTTTAAATTGTCATTGCTTCTCTTCTCAAGTCGAAGGTTCGATTGTTCAAATCCGGCGAATACGGAGGGTTTTAAGGAAATAGAAATTCTTATCATTTCTCTTCTCTGAAAGTAGAGAGACCTGGGAGGTCCAAGCCATAAATTTGTGTCACTTACATGAAATCTGTGATTGAATCAGAGAACTTCAGTGGAAAAGTACCGACCGTAAGTCAAAATTCGTCTCTATTAGTTACCGTCCTTGACTATCATCGGAGTAATGGATGTCTTGCAGGTGGCTTCTCTTCAGGAACGGAATTTCACACTGCCAAACTAACAGAGTCCATGAAGGTCTTATTAGATGTACATTTATGGTAAAGTCAGGAACAAAAGAACTAGATTTATGTTTCCATAAATTGACTTACATAGAAATCTACGAAGAAATCGCTAATAGAATTTCTGTTAACGTGAACGTACCTAAAATAGCATTTTATCTGTCCGACATATCATTATCTGTATGTCCTCAAAAACAGTTAAAGCCAATTTGTTGATTTTTTTTATTAAAGTCACTGTGCAGGTTTCTTAATATTTTCGGCGATTCTGCACCGCTACTGTTCTGTTGTGCTTCGTCTCCCCTTCATGTGATAGTATTAGGTTAGGTGCACTTTCGGCTTTCTTCTTGAAAATTTTCTAATGCTTTTTCATATGGAGCGGCGAAAATCACAGCGAGACAAGTGACCAACGGGCTTCGAGCTCACACAGACGCTTCTTCTGGCCCCAATTTCCTTGCAAGGCTGCGTTTTCACTTACCTTTCATTCATTCATTCATTCATCCATTCATTCATCCATCCATTCATTTCATTTTTAATTGCACATCTTAAAGATTTAACCCATGGCAGTCGCACAAGATATTTTCACATAAGTGAAGTTATTCACGAACAGAAAAGAGAAATGAAATAATTTATTATGTGTGCAGTTTTTAATGCAACTTAGCTGCTGTAGAAAGGCGTGACATAGTGCATTTTTCTAATAGCTGGAATTTAAAAGCTAGTGTGTGCGGTTGTATGTAAAGTTTCGAGAATTTACAAGTAAGGTAAGGGCTCGTTGCAAGATATAAATATACCGTTATTCAGGTCTGCGGGAAAACAATAAGAAAAGATGTTACGATTTTGGATGACCTTTCGAAATGTGTTTTGCGTGCGTCGGGCTATTTATACCGTCTATGAAGAGCTGAAGAACGATTTGTCATAAACGTGAGGGATGATCTGGCAGCGACAGTGAATCGAGTGAAAAGTGTGACGACACACTAAGTAGTTCTTTCCCTGTGGATGTAATTCAGTCGCAGGGAGAATCTGTAGTTAAACTACATTTTTACCAGACAGCGGATTTTTAGGCACTAAGAACTGCAGTTTTAGGTGCGTAAAGTAAGCTCAAAATTTAATAAATTAGGCTCTATGCATTTTAGCCACATACAGTATGATCAACGCTTCAAACTTATTTCACTGAAATTATACACTAAAATACACAAAACATGGCACAAAAAATATATTTAAGAAATGGAGGCAGACAACTGTATATTATATAAACACAATTGCACAAATTTAATATATTGAAAAAAATTAAGTAATTATTACACTTTTTAAATTATTGAAATTCAGTTCCATGCTCATTCACTTTCATAATTATCTCCACAGTACACCATCAGATTTTTTTCTAAATTCTCCTCAGTTAATCTTTGTCTTTTTGTCAGTGAGAATCATTTTGAAAGCAAATGTTTCAGTAGAAATATCAATACCTACTGGAACATTCACATTTTCCCCCAGTATCACTCTTGATACTTTTCCCAACAATGAAAATCCTACAGTCTTACTCAGTGCATTGATCCACTTACTTTTAACTTTTTTCTCAGTTTCACCCAAAGCGCAATATATGTTCACCTGGGCATCCTTACTATTGCTATTTTGCTACAAAGAAATTGTTTTTACGTTCTAATTGTTCAATGCTTGCAGATATGAATGAAAAGTTTGATGTTATGTAGACATCTTTTTTGACTGATGGTTCATAGACACTTTTTCACTGCTTTCACACACGCTGAAGTATGAGATGCAGGTAATTCTTCAATAACTATGGCCACTTATTTAAAATATTTAGAACAATACTCAGGGTGCGAATTAACGGGGGGTGGGGCGGGGGATCTTCCCCCCTGTTGGAAAGTTATTCCCCTCTCATAAATTCATATTAACATCCCTGCCAGGGATAACTTCTATCCCCCCCCCAACAAAATATAATTGTTTTAATACGAGTATATGTACTTTATAAAGTATTAAGTAAGCAAGGAAAATAATAATATTGATGTATTATCACCACTGGCAAGCTGACAACAATCAATAACTTAGGAATTACACATCTTATCTTAAGCCTGCTCATGTACAGGGACATCATTTTATTTTTACTAACATTTTTAATATTAACCTGGCTATACCTTTAGAGAACCGGAAACACCGTTCGCTACCTCCTTCCACGACTGGAGTTCGATTATACTGGCGTAAAACACAAACACATCACTTTAATAGGTATAGGAGGGAAGAAAAGTACTTCATCCATTTACGTAAACTAGGAAATATCGCGATTTTGAGTTAGATAATTTTCATTAGGTTTTTATTTAATCAAAATGCAGTACTGTATTAAGAATAAGTGTTTTTACTCACGAACTGAGCTATCATGCGAACGTATTCATTATGCAGTGTATGTTATACTGTCTACAGCACATTAGCGTACAATATATAGAATGAAGTTCAATTGAAAAATAATCATAATATGGTTATTTAAACACATTTTTGAAAATGGTAGCCGTTCATTTCGATAGCCTACAGGCTTCAGTTCTTTTGTGCATATTATCGCACTATAGACTACTGCATCTAATTCCAATTCCTAGTTTCGTCCTTCGTACTAGTAAATCATGTTGAAATAATTCTGTACCTACTCTATAAAAGAGTACCTTATGTACTGTAAAGTCAATCTTCACTTCTGCACGACCCGCACAGATAAAATTACTCAGACATGCTATCTACTGTCCGTCCAAGGGTTATGCCGCAGGATCGTAGAAAGGAGGGAAATCACGTGACAGTTAATTACTTAACGAGGCCCTTTTATTTAAGTTATTTTAAACAGTTGTATAATATTACGTAAACGTCCAATTCCTAACAGACATTAATGTTTTCAGAAAAGAGCTAAGACAGCCCTGCTTTTACAGAGGGGCGTGCAGAAGCAGGTGGGGGAAATCGGGATGCGACGTAGGCAAACGGACAGTACCTGTGCGAAAATATGATTCAATATTAAAAGTTCTTTCGTCACTGGAAAACGCGAACATAATATTTCTGGAACGTACTATACTCAGTAACTCAGTGCTGTTTACTATAAGCAGCCTTGATTCTGTCTGGAGAACAGTTGAAACTTCATTAGTAGAAGGGGTGGGAGTGAAGTACATTCAAAAACTCAGGTACAATAAAAATTGAAGTAAAAATAAAATGATGTCCCTGTATATAATTATTATTATGATCAAGATGCAAGACAAGCAACTCAGTGCGACCAAGCGTTGAACCGTATCGAATGACAATAATAATTATTTTATGTATGGTATTCTCTATCTAGAATTCTATCCCCCCCCCCAATCAGAAACCTTAATTCGCACCCTGATAATACCACAATTGACTGAATCTATGTTCCTCATCGTGTAACAACAGGCTGAGGTGGGAGTGGAATATCTGGGCATTTCTCTCTGAATATTGAAATCCTGGATGAGGCTTCACAGAAAATATTTTTTCACACTGGAAATTAACTAATTGACAAGAGGAAATTCGTTCCTGATTGTTTTAGAAACCCTGTGAAGGGAATGAACTAAACAGGTTACATGAATGATGTTAGGATAAAAAGTTTTAAGAAGTGGAGCTGCAGCAACTATGCATGATGCAGCACCAGTACAAATCACAGAACTTTAGAATCACTAGTAAATTGACAGGGTACAACAACTGTAGGTCTTCGTTTACAAAATAAGCAATAGTTACCGGAATTAAAATTCTAAATGTTGTATTGCCGTATTTCTATCACAAACTGCGATTACTTGGTTCGAACAACCAGAATCTCAATGACCTATAAATACTTTAACTATCGAAATTTAAGAGCTTAAAATGTAGTTGTATTTAAAAGAATTTCACCTCAGCGTGTCTCAGTCAATGTATAAATATTATAGTAGGCCTACTCATTAAAATACATTTCAACTATTGCTACATACCTTTTTGCTACAAATCTCGCAGTATATTATTTTTCCATCGAAAGTGAATTATGGAAATTCTGTTAGCCATTGCCGGATCACCATAGATCACTTTTATCTTTCGGCATTAAGCTGCACAGGATAACGTCCTACCACAGTCTAGTATATACAGTCACGAAGCTTGAGTTGTGAGGTTGCTAGGAACAATAGACTGTGCCGGTACTATTTTGCATTTTCTGTAATGAGGCGATGTTAGCGATCCTAGTGGTTAGCAACTATCTACGGATGCATATTTACTACATATTGAGCTTCGTGACGGTATATACTAGACTGTGGTCCTACCACTTAAAACTTCTCAACACAAGTAATGAGAGGGAAAGAGGAACAGCTGATCTAACAAACATTCAAACTCTGATACAGCATTGTTGTTGAAATTCTATTTGACGAAAATACAACGTTCCATCCACTGTTGCATTTCCTGATAGTGTTAAAGTTAAACCATGAAAAACTGACCTTTAACATTGCCTAGGTAGGCCTACATGTATGACCATGTGAGTAAATAGTGAAGTAACACAACTTTGCATCGATTTAGGCATTTTAAGCTGAATATTAACAAATTAAGTTCTAACAATTATTTTAGGACACTATCCAACTTGAATATCTTTCAATTTTCATGAAACATAAATATTAATAATTATTTTTTCCTTTCTCCTAAAATCCGATGTCCGATAACACACCATCATATGACAGGTAACATGAAGAACTGATGGGTATGCGACAAATATTTTACGCCTTGGCTAAGTTAATGCACAGAAGGCACACAAGGACAAAACAGTTTACTTTTCCTTTCACTCTATTTGCAAACATTCCTCGCGCCATCAAGTTCTCAAAACTCACGGTAGAGGCGGTTGTCTACTGAACCTAGCGACAACATCAGGAACTACTTTACAGAAATGGTCTAAAATTATTCTTTTAAAGCTATGCACTGCAGACTTCCACTGAATTACCCTCTTTCCTTTCGGCTTCAAATTAATTGAATATTTTATTGGTAGAAGAGTTTTAGCGGCAGTAAATATCAGATATCGTACAACCTACGATTACACTGTCTTCTATACAGTACATACGTATAATCTCGTAAACTTCCAGTGAAGTTACAATAGTTACAATTTTTTTAACAAGCCCAATAATAAAATTAATCTCACTGTAACAAAAAAGTTGTGCTTGTAGATATTACTGCATACAAAATACAAATAGGTAATTGAAAATAAGCAGTCTTTGTTACGAACGAAAAAGTCATGATCAGCATAAGTTAATTTAAAATTAGGCCTACAAATCTGTTAACACCGGCAAAATATATTTACGTTGGTACTGTGTGTAATTCATTCTCTCATGTAAAGATTAGAAACTTCTTAGTTACTTCGTTCTACGCATTGCATCACATTGTCTACGAATTTTCCATTTTATATTATGTCGTAAACATTGTAGTTCTGAATACAAAATTAGAGGTGAAATTTTCCTAATTTTTGTTGGCAAATGCATTTTACAATAGACCTTCCCTCCTTTCCCTTCGCATTATTTACGGCCTGTTACCTTTCTCAATACTTTTTGCTGGTTCAGTTGAAGAGAAATCCTTACGGCCTTAACTCTGCCAGCTAAAATGAATTATTATTATTATTATTATTATTATTATTATTATTATTATTATTATTATTATTATTATTATTATTATTATTATAGGATTGACTTATTCGTAGCTAATTTAATTTCATTCCGTTCATTAGACACACTTAAATTGTGGAGCAAAGTGTGTTTATTTATTTATTTATTTATTTATTTATTTATTGAATTTGATTATCCTAATAGTCTATTGACATTACACACAACCATAAGAATTTCTTCAAATCCCCTGCTAATTTTTATGCACGCGTATTATTCAGGGACATAGTTGTCTTATTATTACCGTAAATCTACCAATTGGGCCTTTCAACTTTCCTTTCGAAAGGAATTACGCTAAGCATTTTATCATGCTTCCCCTCGTCCGTCGAAGACTAGTGCAATGAAATGAACTCTTTTCGAATAAAGCTACCATAGTCTGGCACAGTGGTTCCCAAACTTCTTGAAAACGCGACTCACTTTTGGGCAAAACTTCTGTTTGCAATCCCCCCACTAACATACCGATTCTTGACTCCTAAATCCCTGTAAATTCTCAAACAACTATAATGTTACGCAAAACCAGTGGATGCCACCCAAAGTATGATTCTGAAGAACAGTTTTTTAATACAATGATTACAAAGCAGGAATTACCAAGATTATTACACTTTTACTACGTCATACTACTTTTGACCAATAAAACGGTACGAAAGGACGTATTTCAACCAATCATGGCTGCTTATCGCACAATTTTATCGCGTCCCTAGCATTTGTTTCTTTGTTTGCCAACATTTCAAACTGCGCTGGTCTGGACGTCAAAAAAAAAAAAAATACAAACCACTTCAGTCGATGCACAGCAGTTTCAAATATGACTCGCATTGGCATTCAAGAACAAGAATTAATAAAGATCACTGGTCATACCTTTGCATCTTCCCTGAAATCCTATTTACAAATAAATGAAGAGCACCATTCGGAAATCCTGCATAAGTTGAATACACCATGTAGGCCTACATCAAGAAGTTCCACTTCTTTTACGCACACGTCCAATATAACATCAACTGAACCACTAAGCACTAAAACATTCAAATTTGAAAATTGTACATTCAATAATTATTCCTTTTAAAATTATTCACGTTTATTTTTTATGTCATCGTCGTTAATTAAAACTTTTCTAACACTTGTATATATTATTTAGGTTATGTTATAGCTTCTGCTATATGGTATTATTGATAGTCACGTATTAGAGATTGTTTAATATTAAGATTTATTGAAAATCATCTGTCAAGTGACGTTGGTTACTGGGATTCGGATAATTTAAGTGGAATGCAACTGTTTTAATAAAAATGAAACTGGATCAACAAAGCCTTCTTGACCAGTAACACTGCCATCGTGATCTAGATCGAGAAGGCATTGCTAGTAATCGTCAACAGAGTTCAATGAAGATTCCATAGTTGGCACAACTGATAGCAAGATAACAGCTAACTTCGAGCATTACAGTATATTTTATGTTCGAAGACAGCTAATCATAACACACTACTGCCATCTAGCATGCATCTAGCGTAATATTTGTAATGTTGAGATGGTACAGTAATACATTTGAAGACAGTTGTATTTTCGTAAGTCAATTAATATTTTTTTGTATTGGAGTACTTCGTTATTTCTAATCTTTATATACTTTCTTCTAATCGTGTAATAGTCAATTAAATCCCACTCGAGTTCTGATTTTCTCTAGATAAATCAAAACCTCTAGTGAGATTACTGTTGATAAAAATCATAGAATGAAATCAAGAACAGAATATAAGTTTGAATGAATAAATATATGGGTTAATAGAAAAAGACATGGGCATTAAACCATTTGCATAATATTATTTTTAAATTTATCAAAATTAAAATTACCTAGGTCTGGCTTTATTGTCAATATTGAGTTGTATGATCGTGGCCCGTAATTCTGGCTGTGGTTCGGTCCAGTGCAGTGGTTGTGTAACGTTTAGTTTCAGCTAAAGGACATGTCTATGACATCATTCTTAAGCATTTAAAACAAAAATTTTTACAAATCATACGACTTTAAGAACTTGATTCTTTACGGTTTAATTATGCATCCTAATGTACAGTCTTAAAGAATTTACAAGAGTGGCGTGATTTGTAATAATTGTTGTGATAAATGCGTAAAAAATGTAGTTTTGTAGTTAAAAACCGAAAAAACTGTATTAAGCAACTATGGAATTCACAACACATTTATAGCTTCAGAATATTAGTTAATTAAAGAAATGATACTCCTGAATTGTTCATTCTTCATCTGTAATATTATTTTACCTTTAAAACTAAAGAATAATGGTATTTTACAGGCAAATTCAAATTAGTGTAATTCTAAAAATATTGAGATTAGGACAAATGTTTATATGACATTTTTTGCTCAGAATGTCTTCGGAAATAAGACCCGTAAGAGAGGGTAAATCGTCGTGAATCACCCTGTATATTTAAATATAATGCAACTGTCTTCTCCTCCCCCCCCCCCAATGGAGTATAAAAAACTCTTTCTTTTGTGTATAGAAATGGACTCGTTCACATCGGTGAGTTTACGGCGGTTTACGGGATATGACGTAAGAATTACAATGGCAAACGAAGTCGAATTTTCTTCCCGTAAATCTTTTCATATTTTCTCCCTATTAGTTCAGGTTTAACTTAGACACCACACGTCAAAATTCACGGCTGGTTTTCATCTATGTTTATGCCACACCAGTAAGATTACTATTCAATATTATTCAGTCATCGAGATTTCATGACGGCCTATGAATCAACATTTGCAGTGTTACAATACAGGGCCTACGCCTAACTTATTTTTATTTACTATAATCAGCTTCATTATCCATCCTATTTTGTAGAACAAGCAAACATTCTCATGGGGGCAGATAAAAAAGTTATTTTTATCCCACCATATTAATAATGTCAAAACAAGTGCTTATACTTGGAAGTTATGGTTTTACAGTGCAGTGAATAGTTCCGATCAATGATAATTTATAGTGTAAATGAAATGTGTTTTATAGTGTCAGTGAAATGCGTCCTAAAGTGTCAGTGAAATGCGTCATAGTGCCACTACAGTGACTGAGATGAGAGTAAAGTAAAAGACTATTATCAGTACCAAAGTGAAACTTATGTAGGGCCTATACATATGTAGGTTGGATTGTAAAATTAGGTTCACTTATTAATTAGGTTATTTAATGTATTATTATTAATTGTAATTATTGTGTTAAATTGTATTGTGTATATAATTGTATTGTGTATTGTAATTTTATTATGTATTGTTTATATTGTGTATATTATCACTGCCTACGGACTGGAAGGTCCGGGGTTTGATCCCAGGTGGTGACAGGATTTTTTCTCGTTGCCAAACTTTCAGAACGGCCCCGAGGTTCACTCAGCCTCCTATAAAATTGAGTACCGGGTCTTTCCCGGGGGTAAAAGGCGGTCAGAGCGTGGTGCCGACCACACCACCTCATTCTAGTGCCGAGGTCATGGAAAGCATGGGGCTCTACCTCCATGCCCCCCAAGTGCCTTCATGGCATGTTACGGGGATACCTTTACCTTTACCTTTTTTGTATTATCACTGCCACCGGGTGCTTGCCCACTTGCAGTGTAAATAAATGCACATACAAATTTTAGCCACTCGAGCGCAATTATGAGGACCCCCCTAGAAAGTAAGTTTCCCTGGGGTCGATTAAAAAACAATTTTATGGAAAGATTTATTGCAACAGATACAGTAATTATTGAGCTAGTTTTCAACATATTCCCCACCGAAAGCGAGACATTTGTCACAACGTGGGATCAAGAAAGGTGCAGACGGCTGTCACACACAGGTTCCGATCCCAGGCGGCAGACTTCTACGACACAGGGATCCCACGGTATGACTAATTTCTCATATCCGGTAGGAAATATCTTGAAAAATACTTCAACAATATCCATATCTGTTCCAATAAATCTTTCCGTGAAATCGTTTTCTTTCTGTAAACGGCCCCTGGGAAACATACTTTCTGGAAGCCCCTCGTAATTGCACTCGAGTGGCCAAAATTTGTATAAGCACTTGTTTTGGAATTGTTAACATAGTGGAAGACTGCTCCCATGAGAATGTTTGCTTGTAAGCCATCTGGCATATTTTCCCGCGACCTGTAGAGTTGCAAGCACGTGTACAATCGCTTTCTGCAGAGGGGCGGACACATGTTTATAAAAGCGGAGAAGGAAACAAAGACATGGAAATCGATTAAAGACAGTCCAATTCAAGAGTGGGCGCCCTCAGCGTGGAGGGAGAGGTGTGGTGGTCACATGTCTCGATTCACAAAACTCAGCAACAGCGGAAGTATACATACGTAAAAAATCATTATCACCGACCTCAGCGCAGCGTAATTCTTGCAGGCCGGCGGGTTTAGCGTATCCAAGGTGACCGAGTGGCCCAACCCATTCCCTTTTTCATTCATCCTGCAGCTTAGGTGTCGGTTCCATCTCTCCGCGGCGCTCTCCTGCCTGACCCACTTTCATGGACCCTGCCTGACTGAGCGACGACTCGAGCGTGTGGTTCATTTCAAACGCAATTCAAGAACAACACATCGTTATCACTCACTCTACCAAATTCGAGAAGAATTCTGACATTCGATTAAGGCATTTACATCTCCATCTCCGGTTCATTTCACAGAGCAGCAAAAGATACGATAAATGCATGAAAACTGGGTTTACAGTATATGCGTACTTATAATCATCATTCATCGAAATGGCATGCAAAAGTATTGGAACAAAGTACGTACGTATGTATGTATGTATGTATGTATGTATGTATGTATGTATGTATGTATGTATGTATTTTTTTTTCGTATATCAGCATGCTCCATTACATTGGAGTAATACTACATGCTTTACATAAAATATTACAATAATTAGTTACATAATTTACGACATGAGAACAAGATATTTACAATTTTGATTGAGATCTTGAAATTCTTATAGATACAAGTGTTGCCTAATTGTACTTCTTCTATTTTAGGTTACCATCATTGTTAGTATTATTTATAATTTCAATTACTGTCACATTCTGCCAAATTCTATGGATTTTATAAATTTTCTGAAGCTTTTGAGGTATATTGTTGTGAACTGATCAAAAGGTGGAGGCCAGGTTTGACCTGTGCGTATTATATTAGTTCGTAGAATTCTTCTTTATTTTGTCAGTGTGGCACATCTTAGTAGTATATGGTTGACTGTCTGTTCTTCTTTTAGTCTGCAAGGGCACGTTGGTGTTGGAATAATCTTGAATTATGTATGTATGTATGTATGTATGTATGTATGTATGTATGTATGTATGTATGTATGTATGTACAGTATGTATATACCTTTTTTTGAGCAGCATGTTACATTACAAATGAGAAGTAATACTACATGCCTAGGTTTACCTTCAAGTACATAATCCATTTACATTATATATTATGTTGCCGTTCTAGATTAAATAAGGATTAGTGTAGTTCATCTGCTATGTGTAACTGCCAAGATAATATTGGTACTTCTTAATCTAACTTATTTCCTATTCCTAACGTATGAAGTACAAGAATCTATTTACATATTCTAGCACTTAAATATTTACAGTATTTACATATTTACTATCTTTTTGATGAGCCTATTTTCAGATAAATTATATCCTCTAATATTCTAGCTTAATTACATAATATAAGTAACCTATTTTGGACCCTTATCACTTAATTCTGACTTTTAACCTCTTCATCTTCCCAAGTATGTATGTGTATGTATGTATGTATGTATGTATGTATGTATGTATGTATGCATAGTTTTTTTTTGAGCAGCATGTTACATTACAAATGAGAAGTAATACTACATGGCTAGGTTTATCTTCAAGTACATTATCGATTTACATTATATATTATTATGTTGCTATTCTAGGTGAAGTATGGATTAGTGTAGTTCATCTACGATGAATAACTGTCAAGGTAATATTGTTACTCCTTAGTCTAACTTATTTTCCTAATCCTAACCTATGGTGTACTAGAATTTATTTACATATTCTAGCATTTAAATATTTACACTATCTACATATTTACTATCTTTTTGATGAGCATATTTTCAAATACATTTTATCCTCTAATATTGTAGCTTATTTACAGAATATAAGTAACCTATTTTCGGCCCTTATCACTTAATTCTGACTTTTAACCTCTTTATCTTTCCAAATAACTTATCCTTATATACTAGCCAGCCTATGTATGTATGTATGTATGTATGTATGTATGTATGTATGTATGTATGTATGTATGTATGTATGTATGTATGTATGTATGTATGTATGTATGTATTTATAAAACACTGGAAGAACTTTGAACCAAATTAACTTGTTATAGAGCAACTAGCTATGGGCTAGAAGATCCTGGGTTCAATCCCGGGTAGTTGCGGAATTTTTCTCGTTGCCAAAACTTCCAAAGAAAGGAAGAAAAGGAAAGGAAAGCAAGAAAAAGGAAAGAAAAAATAAATGAATGAAGAAAGAAAGAACTAGGAGAGAAAGAAAAAAGGGAAGAAAAAAAAGAAAAATATAAGAAAGAAAAAAGGGAGGGAAGAATGTAAGAAAATAGAAAAGATTAACGAAGAAAGAAAAAAGGAAGAAAATAATAAAAAGGAAGGGAAGAAAAAAAGAAATAATGAAAAGAGAAATGAAGAAAGAAAGAAAAAAGAAAGAAAAAAGAAGAAAGGAAAAAAAAAAAAAAGAAATACAAAGGAAAAAAGTACTCACAGAATACACCGGAATACATTTTCATGAACAAAAAGTGACAGTGTAACATTCAAAACATTTCAAACATGGGTTTGGTGTCGTAATTTCAGGATACCATCAAAACAGTGTGATTATAGTTTCAGTGTTGCTTAATTAATCCCGTCCCTTTGATGTTAGTGAAATAGGCATAATAAGTCCACTGAGACTAGACTGAAATGTTAAGATAACATCTAAGTCGCCACTACTCTCATTCTATTTCTAATTCGAACCCATCTCGCTGTTATAAGACAACGATAATAGCGCGAGGAGCCACACCCTTACGAGTCCTCGACCGTGAATACCGTACAACTCATGTTACTAGTAATTACATATAAAGTACTTAAAGCATGCTATTACTTTGCTATCATCTTAATAATATAACACCCTTTTTACAACATTGCAAACTTGAATGCTTTTAAAGATTTTGTTTTGTTTTGTGACAACGGAACTTCAAATCAGCACGTACAGATGTAACCCAGCTTAATGTACGTAATCTTACATTTCAGAACCGAGGTCCGGCTGTTAAAACATATGTCTCTACATTTAAAATATGTTTCGACATGATTTCAAACAAAAGAATTCTTTTGTCTCCAATTTTTTTTTATCTTTAGATTATAGATAAGCAAGTTCCATATATGTTAATATTATGTCATTATGCAACGTTTCCAATAGTATGGCATTACACCCACGTGGCAACTTTACAAGGCGGCCATTTTGAAGCGGATGGATAAATATGCACGACACGCCCTCCGCACCTATTTTCGTAATGTACGTCTATTTCTCTCAGAAGTTATAATTTGCATACTAAAACGTTACGTAATGCGAAATAATTGACGATTTTAACCAAAGCGGATTTGATCTATGCTTCTTTAAAATAGATTAATACCAAACGCCAAAATCCCGCAACTGGATCAAAATTGTTGATGTGCTTTCACACAAATGGAAGACTTTTCAATGCTTTTGAAATTTAGGAAAAACAGATCTAAGTAACACTCATTTCAGCGTCATTCATTCATTTAGTGTTCTACCCAAGGGCAGGTCCTTCACTGCAAACCCACTTCTCTCCAATCTTTCCTATTTTCTGCCTTCCTCTTCATTTCCTCATATGATCCACATATCTTAATGTCGTCTATGATCTGATATCTTCTTCTACCCGGAACTCTTCTCCCGTTCACCATTCTTTTCAGTGCATCCTTCAGTACGCAGTTTCTTCTCAGCCAGTGACCCAACCAATTCCTTTTCCTCTTCCTTTTCAGTTTCAGCATCATTCTTTCTTCACCCACTCTTTCCAACACAGCTTCATTTCTTATTCTGTCTGTCCACTTCATACATTCCATTCTTCTCCATATCCATATTTCAAATACTTCTATTCGCTTCTCTTCACTTCATTGTAATGTCCGTGTTTCTGCCCCGTACAATGCCACATTCCATACAAAGCACTTCACTAGTCTCTTCCTTAGTTCTTTTTCCAGAGGTCCGCAGAAGATGCTCCTTTTTCTATTAAAAGCTTCCTTGGACTTTGCTATCCTCCTTTTGACTTCCTGGCAGCAGCTCATGTTATTGCTTATAGTACATCCCAAGTATTTGAAGCTGTCCACTTGCTCTACTATCTTATTTAGAATTCGCAAGTTTATCTCCTGTATTTTTCTTTCTATGACCATGCTCTTCGTTTTATTTGGATTTATCTTCATCACATAGTGATCACAGCTGTCATTTAGCTCCAGTAGCATATCCTTTAGTATAATTTCTCGTCTGCTAACAACGCCATATCATTAGCAAATCTTATACACTTTATTCTTCTTCCTCCTACTATCACGCCTCCTATGTTCTGAAAACAGTTATTTATTAAATCCTCCAAGTATATGTTGAACAGGGTAGGTGATTAAGGGCATCATTGTGTACTCCTCTCCCAATTTCACTTCCTTTTGACATTTCTTCTTCTATCCTCACTTTGACTCGTTGTTTCATATAAAAATTACTGAACAGTCTTCTCTCTTTCCAATCCACACCAATTTTCTTTAGGATCAACATCAGTTTATTCCAATCCACTCTGTCAAAAGCCTTTTCTAGGTCCAAAAAGAAAAAATATATATGTATAATTTTAAAGTTACAAGCAATTGCAATTTGAAATTCATATTTTACAAAATAAACTGTAACTGTTAATTATTATTATAATTAACAATACAATCTAACCTTATAATTTGATAGCTATTCATATTTTTATAGGTCATGTTTTTTTTTATGCAGAACAAATACGTGCTTAACCAATTTACATTCACTTGTGTGAAGTGTTAAAGGCTTCTTAAGTTTTTTGAATCCACATGTTCACGTCTTTTTCTATATTTTTCCATGAGGCACTACATCGTTCATAATTTCTGCATTTTTTTATATTTAACTTTAAACTAAATACAAATGAACAAATACTCAGAAATGAGTCATCATTCTCAGAATCATATAAGAAAAAAACTCATAAAAATGAGAATATACTAGTTTTTATTCTTACCAAACATGAGTATATATTCTGTACAATATGGACAATAGAGTATGTTCTACTATGCTTTCAGGTTATGAGTATGTAATCAAAAATGAGTAGTTACTCAAATGCTTTTATTCTTACTAGCAAGAGTATTTACTAAAAAAGTCCAGTGTGTGTGTGTGTGTGTGTGTGTGTGTGTGTGTGTGTGTGTGTGTAATATTACTATAGCATATATATATATATATATATATATATACATATATATCACACACATAAATCCTCATTTTTATTCTTATCACCCTATGTGTTTCAAACCATTTTCTTATCACCCAATGTGTTTCAAACCATTTTCTAAAGAACGGCAGACTGTAGCACTGAATTGTGGAGGTCTCTTCTAGTGATTTTCTTAGCAGTACATTCACATTATTTCCATCCCTAGAGACTAAAGATTTCTGATCATGATATGACATCAACTGCGAAAATGTCAATACTTGTTCAGGAGGAAATCTAAACATAGAGTTCGTCAAGGTTACTGCAACTTCCAGCGCCATGCACCAGACAGAGGGCAGAGGTCAATCAGCAGCAGCTGTGTCCATCTACAATCTGGTTTCATTTTAGACCATTCTGACACCTCTACTTACTGGGCGTGCGTATTGAAATGTCACATATCTCCAAGGGCAGCCAGTGAAGAAAGTACATCTGCAGATCAGTACGCGCAGTTAGACAATTGGATGGCATTGAACGTGTATCTTGAAAGTCTTCGTGGCTACTCAGCCTTGCTCGTGAGATATCCCTGTTTGTGTCTCGCGAATCAATTAAATTTGCAACGAACGACAGAACTTCAGCCAAGTCGGAGTCCCAACAGTACATTTTAATGAAACACCAAGTTGTAGGGAACGTAGGGCCAGAAGTGAAAATGAATTTCACGAAGCCTTGATTACAGGCGTAGATGATCAGTTATTTAAAAAATCATGAAATGGTATTGACGTTAGATTCCTCCACTGTCCTTCAGTTGCAGTTGGCTTACCAAGAATCGAAATAGCATAATGAATAAGGGCGTAAATTATTAAGTTTTACTTACGGCCTTTGGATTGAATCTCTTTAGTTACACTTTTTAATTTTAATTTATTATTATTTATTCTTTTATTAATTTGTTCATAGTAGCCTGACCAAGGACAGGTCTTTCATTGCAAACGCAGCATTCTTCAATCTTCTTCATTTTCTGCCTTCCTCTTAGTCTCCGCACACGATTCATATACAATACCTTAATGTTGTCTTGGGCAAAGGATAATATTATTGGAATTTCCCGGTCTCTGATCTGGTCAAAAACCCTGATAAAACTGATATTCAACCCTTGCGGTGAATTTCGGTGGAGTCCGGAGGGTCTAATTAATCAAATCCACTCTCCTCACCTCCACTCTGCGGCCCTCTGAAATCTTTTAAGATGCGAAAGAAAGAGTGGTGTGGGAAAGCAACGGGAAGCTACCGCATTTATCTTTCCCAGGAAAATCTGCAAACATAATAAAAGATTCCAGATGTAAATAATCTCCCCATTCGGATGTCCGGGAGGGGGATGCTGGGGAAGGACACATTATTAAGCAACCCAACAGACAGAAGGAAAGAAGACTGAGGACTGGAACGTGGAATGTGAGGACTTTTCTGCAAGCAGGTAAGTTAGAAAAATTGAAGGAAGAAATGAGAAGAAACGGAGTGCATGTCATGAGAATATCAGAAGAGAGGTGGGAAAATAGTGATGATTAATGAAATTAGGTTAGAAGGAATGAATATGTAAAATTTTGGTAAATTCTGTTCTCGATCGTTTCTTATGGCCCTTCGAAGCTTTAAGATAATTAGGCAGTGCACTGAAGATCGTAATATATGAATAGAGAACTCCTTTCTTATAACAGCTTAGACTAACAGAGGGTAGATGAAGATCTGATTTCAGTTTTATATTAAAATTATAAATGTTTTGAACATTATTAAATATACTTTAGTTTTTAATTCAAAACATCAGAAAAAGAATGTACTCAATGCACAATGAAGGTTTTTTTAAATTTTGGAAAATCTTCCCAGTAATTATCCTTATAGATTTCTTTTATAAAACAAATTCTAACTGCTGTGAAGTTCCAAATGCTTTTAAATTAAAAATATTTAATTGGATTCAATTTCCAACAACTGTCCAAAATCTAAAGGATACAAAAAAGGGAGTGGAAGTACTCATTTCCTGATGCCATTGTAGCTGTGGATTGTACCAATATTTTTATTAAAAAACTAAATGAACATGATGATGAGTATATTAGCAAAAAAAGTGTTGCCATCCTTAATATGCGAGCTACCTGCAATGTCAAGGAAGGATTCACAAGCGTAGATAATTATTTCTTGGCCTGGATTTGTACATGACTGTCGTAGGCCTATATGGAGAAATTCAGATGTTTGTAGAGCCATGACTGGCAATAATGCCAATACACTTCTTCTAAGTGATATACTGGGTGTTCATTTCAAAGTGTGTCATGACGTCACTGTTGTTGGGTCACCGATTTGAAGCGAGTTTCAGCTTATATGTTAGAGAAGTTGCCTATTATTTAAGGCGTTCTTCAATCTGAACTTGAGAACGTGTACGGTATAACTTGAACGTCGTAGCAACAGATGGCGGTCTGTACGGTCTGTGTGCTACCATAACCTCTTTCGAACTGTGTTTTGCGCCGGCAAGTCGTACGCAGGGTATTTGTTATCATCGGTTGCGTACGGTAACATTCCACAACACAAATCAAATGCTCCGTGTCCATGTTGACCGTCGAAGTTAATGTCAACAAATACGTAAGTAATCGTCTTAACCCTCTTCCCATATCCCGACAGTACGTATTTCCAAACAGTTCACATTCCTGCCACTACCGGCGTTACCGTACGTATCGGTACGTACTCTTCAGAATGAACGTCGTATTTGCTAGGCAACTTATCTGCCTCTTAGGTTATACACCTCTGCGGAAGTGTAGGAAGATTGAATTCTCTAGGCTCATCGGCTAGCCACATCACGGCATACAGCAAGCCATGACACATTTTGAACTGAACACCCAGTAGACTATGGAATTCTGTGGCTCCAAGACAAAAGGTGATACGTAATTTTTTGGTGAAAATGAGATTCTGCGATATGTTGTGCATCCTGTTGGTATCATTATTGTGGCAAAAGATGACATGCATATCTCTATTATTTTTTCTCTCTAATCCATCGTTATGAAACATGATTCCTACGATTTGATAAGTTTGTTCAAACTATACATGTTCGCTCCTGAAAAGTGCAAGAAATGATAGGATCACATTTTGCCTTGAAGCCACAGAATAATTGGTCCCTGGCTTATTACTGTGTCGTAGACGTCTGCCGCCTGGAACCAGTGTGTGACAGTCGTCTGCACCTCTCTGTCGATCCCACGGTATGACAAATGTCTCAATTCCAGTGGGAAATATGTTGAAAATAGCTCAACAGTTGTTGTATCTGTTCCAATAATTTTTTTGAATGAAATTGTGTTTTCTTTCTGTAAACAACCCCAGGGAAACTTTTTACGGGTCTCATAATGGCACTGGAGTGGCCAAAATTTGACCAAGCACTTGTTTTGACATTATTGACAAGGTGGAAGAAAAAAAATAACTTTTTTATCTGCCTCCATGAGAATGTTTGCTTGTAAGACAGTACATAACTAAAGGCTCGGGTTTAAATACGTTCAACAGCATGACATCCCTACCATGTTTAATTAAAAATAGTTCAATTTACGCAAACAACACCAGTAGAACTAATCAACGAAACATCAGAACACGATATCAATCAAATTACAGTTGTAAATCGCTTATGTCGACACACATTGGTCCTATCAGAAAAACAGGCGAGGAACAAACCTGCTGGTTAGGGCTAGCCCAACTGACTGACCTCCTCCTCCTGCTAACGTGGGCGCCAGCTCTCAGGGCTGTAACCAGTTATCGCAATGTTTTGTATCTGTGTCTCAAGTGCTACTATGCCTGCTCTGGGATGGGCAAGGGAACACAAAACGAGTTCTGTAATCTTAAAAGCATTAGGTTTGCTCCATCACAACGTTGCCATATACTTGGCCAGGAGCGTCGCCGTGTTCAGCCAGACGTATCACACGTGTTTAACATTACTGAGCATAACAGAACGGTGGAAAGCATCAACGGCTACCACTGATGTTAATTTATCATTATTTATTTCAGGGTTCTACGCCTGACCGCTGTCTTCCTACTTCCCAATTCCTGAATGCCAGTTTTCTCCGCATTTGGCGTACTCTGCATGCTTCTATAGCTCCGCGAATGTACTCATTCCAAGATGTAGGAGGTTTACCTCTTCTTTTTCCAAGAATACTTCCAGTCACATAGGTGATATGGCCGTTTGTTATCTGTCACGTGGATCAAGTTAGCAAACCATTAACCTCCTTTCTGTTCATTTTTTTCCATTTCTTCGTAATTGTGTGCTCTGACTGAGATATTGTTTAACTAGTTCTCCCCGGATATAACACCGTCGTATACAACACGAATTCGGAGGAGATACCAGCGTATAGAGAATAATAAGTATGGACACTGTACATCGGTAATGATTTATTTCAATGACCTTCAAACCAGGGTTCAAGCTAGAAAATAAATAATTGTCGCAAAAATGCAAAAATGAAAAATTATATTTGTACAAATTGCGAAAAGATTGTGCAGTATTCTAAATAATTGTACAAAAAAAAAAAAAGATAAAATTATTAAGGTTTGTAGAAACAAAAAGTTATGTAATTTGTTTCTTAGCGTTTTATTACTTTCAATCCATCTTACCACACTCTAAATACTGTATAAGCTTATGTAAGTAAATCATTAGACGTAGGCATGTTTAGAATCAATTACTGCTGAATTTACATCACATTCAAATATGTTATTTTATGAGCATTCTAAACATTGAAATTCTTTACGAGTAGGCCCTTCAAGATTCATTGTTAGCAGAGTGCTACCTCTATTTAATGAAAGACGGTTTCTAATTACAATTTTTACAAGATTCATGTAATTAAATCCTAGCTCACAATTTACAGTATACGATGAAATTATATAAATCAATTATTAAAAAAATTTGTTTACTTAACTCCATTCCTGAACATCTACTGCTCAATACTTTCTTGAACATTGCCCATTCCATTAGCATTTCATTTAAATTCAGATTAGTTCATACACATCTCTGACTCAATTTTCTCCATTACTATCTTCGTTCCTGAAATCCAATGTGGTTGTCGCATTTTTTTTTTTTTTTTTTTTCACATTTACATTCAAAGTTTGTTGCATTTTTAGAAGTCGAGTAGCAAAATGCGACAAATGCAACTGTGGCTTAAACCCTGCTTCAAACTGTCTGTACCTACATCAACATGAGGTTTTGCCGTTTTCCCTAGAGCTAGCGCTGATATCGCACCAGCAATCGACAGCGTAACTTAAATACTTTTAAGCTCGATTCACATTATACGTCACATCACCGTCACATCACGAACCAGCAGCGTTGCATCAAAACATTGTACAATGCGTTTTGTATGGTAGCGTTCACATATACAGGCAACGTCACAGCCCATCAACGGCACGGACCGTCTGGGATTCTCGAGGAGAATGTTTTGATGTGACGTGGACGGTTTGATAGCGTGAATTGTTTATGCTTTCTTCTTCCTCCCTGTTATTTATACTCGCTTTAACATCTTTGGTCATATTGCTAGTATCTTTTGATTGAAATCCGAAGGTATGTTCTATTGTTGTGAACTAGATGGTGACTATATGTATTACTGATTTGTTATGAATATGATTTCCGTTGTGACGAATTTCTTCTCGAATTACACGAGATCCTGATATTTCGGACTTCGTGAACCCAAAATTTGTTATAATCTGACCGTCTTACTGTATGATGAATGAGGCCAATTCAATCTTTTCAGGTCCAGAATGCAAAGTGAGGTGGATTTCATTAAGGGATCAGTTTAGAAAGGCATTAAAAAAGAGGAAGACTAAGAGCGGACAGGCAACCAACACCGAAAAAAAAATGGAAATATGAAGATTATATGTTATTTCTGATCCCGTTTATTAAAGAAAGAGAAACTATAGGAAACGTTGAACCTCAAGGCAGTGACGATTCGAACAATCAAGGAAAAGAAGAAAGTTTGAACAATGATACAAATGAAGAGACTGCAGAGATTGCTGCTTCACATCCACAGGACTTAAGAAAATCAGTACTGCCAGAAGCAAGAACACTGATTCTCTAGTTACAGGGTCACAAAGGCGTCCAAAGAAAAAGGTGCAGGAGAAGGAAACAGCGTCATCTCTCGTTATGAAATATTTATTAGAAAATAATGAAAAATAAAAGCAATTGACGTCTACCTGCAGTGCGGACCCAATAGATGCATTTTTCAACGGCATAGCTGCCACAGTGAAACAATTTTCACCATTAAGACAAAATCTGGCAAAATCAAAAATTTTCAATATAATTTCTAATCTTGAATACGAAGAAATTCAAGAAAGGATGTTCCAGTCCCAAAGCAATGAGCAGCCTTCGATTTCTTCAGCACCACCAGCTCACTATCAGCATCCCGTGCTGCAGCACAATCAGCTGCAAACAGATAGGGTTTCTTATAGGACGACCTCAACTACGTCACATGATCTGACAACTATGCAAACACCGTCGCCTACACCATCACACGTGTCAGGAATATCATCAGTTCAAACCTACTATTAACAATTTTCCCCTGTGGAATAATTAACGTTTTCCTGTGAGTGATTTTATGCAAGGAATGACAAACAATAATTTGTTCTAATTGACATAATTACTTTTCCACTTCTTTGTTTAGACTACAATCTAGAAGGACTTACCTTAAACAAACCATCAACTTTTCTTTTGCTGAAATTGCTTCTCTAAATGTTGTGTTTTGTTTTTGTATTTGTATTTCTATTTTTTGAAGCAAAATATAAAACATATTTTGACATTCTAAAATACTTATAGAAGCAACTTTCATCATCCTCCAACTGTCGGTATAGTGTATGATATTCACCTATATTCTTCCTCTTTCTGAGCATTTCTTTCATCCATATTCTGTTTCGTTTTCTTCTTACGGCCTCTTCTTCGTCCAACAAGACAGCAATCATCTCAAGTTTTTGTTTGCTAAATATCGGCATTGTTCGAGAGCACAGTTCCTACAGTCTTGATGGCGGCAAACTGACGGTCACTTGCCGTTAAATGTGAATGAGTCTGCATTGGACGGTGATGGTCCGTGACGGTGATGTGACGTATAATGTGAATCGAGCTTTAACAGACTTGCCAGCTAATAGGGATTGCTGTTCCACCGTTCGCGGGTGTTCGATTACATTGACGTCTAGCATTTTACAGCAGAATCAAACGCTAAATTAGCACATGCGGACAAAACAAAAGAGCAGGAAATTTCGCTCATTGTCCATTCTCATTAATTCATATTCGCTGGAGATGAAGCAAGTTTCACTGCCTGATTTGATGCATCCTTGCACTTAGGCAGTTTAGGCCCGTTGCACACCCTATAGCTATACGATGATTCTATAAGTCTGACGAATGACCGGGGTGGCATTAGTGGTCCTGCAGAAGACCCACAATCTACTGACGAGCCCGAACCCAGCCCGGAGCCCCAAGCCCTCAGAACCTTGATCAGCATCGGAAATAAGTACTATTCCCAGACATCATCCAGCCTATTTTTAATATTACAGATGATAGATGAAATGAGGGGGAAGTGGAGTGTGTTGATGCAAAGAGGGAAATGGGAATACCCCGAGAAATGCCCTCTGTAACGTATGTATTGTCCACCTCAAATTCCACTCAGATCTGACTGGAAATCGAACCAGGATCGTCTGGATGAAAGGCCAACGCGCTAGCACTGTAGCCACAGATGACACTGCTGTTGGAAAAAATTCCTTCTCATATGAATTTTCTTTTAGTCTGTAGGAGGAATTAAAAATATCAACAGGTGCAAATCTCGACATAAAACTATATGTGGGTGCGATCACCTATCGACAGGTACAATGAGTCAAAGAATGCCACACTGCGCATGCTCCGAGCCGAAACTTTTCGATCTTTATGTTGACGAGATATTTGCTTCGCTTTTCTGCATAAGTATTACATATCTATGGGTATGCTGAGAAGGAAGTAAAGCTATAACCTTTTATGAACCGCGCTACAGATATTGAAACATATTCGCCCACTCAACAATTTATTATGTCCCTCACTGTACGCTAAATCCTTACGTAGAAAAATTTGTTGAAGACAGAACGCGGAACAAGGAGAACAAGGGGAACAAGGAGAACAAAGGGAACAAGGAGATCAGGGGGAACAAGTTGAACAAGAGAGAACAAGGAGAATTCAGAGTAAAAGAAAGTAAAACAAGGATAACAAGGGGAAAGGAATGAAGATAAAAAACAACGGGAAGAGAAGGAGAATAAGGGGAATTCACGAACAACAAGGGGGTGCATTTTTATACGAGTCAAATCCCAAGTTTCCCCCCATATACAGTGACAATAAAGATGTAGTTTACGCAGAAAAAAATAATGTAGGAGTCAGTGACTAGAGTGACAAATATCGCAATAAATATGATCGGATTTCACTTTCGTATAAATTCGGAGTTCTTTCGGAGCGGGAATCAATGAACTGGAGAACACTTGCAAGCACTGTTCATAGCATGGAACAAGAGTACATGACACTTACGTGACCCCCTCCGCCAGGCTTAGTGGAGCCGCCCACACCAGTGCCGTTGGCTGGAGACTGGTGCGTCTGCAACAAGAACATACAAGCCTGTTTAGTTGGAACAACACCGTGTTCAGTGACTGAATCACAATTACTTTATGTCGTTGCCGTCACGACCGTTTACACTGATCCACCTGACCATCACTTACCTTTCCTGAACAACTAATTCGATACAAAATTTGCCTATTGATTCTTTCAGTGTAACCTGTTTCACAGAGCTGCAATGATTACCTGAAATTTTGTCAAAGTTTCGCTGTTGGTTTTCCAAAATCTAGAATCTTCTCACTACTAGGCCTATACAGTACTTCATTTTATATTAGTATTAACTGATATCCGTGTATAATCACCACAGTCCGAATTTTCATGACCTAAAAATACTTAAAATGTCATAAAAATTACCAAAGTTTAAAGAGAATGAATGGTCTAAATATTATGGGAAATGTCCTGACCTAAAATGTTATGAAAGAAACTGGTGTTAAGATGTTAAATGATTATCAAACCACATTTTTTTGCATTAGTTTTCTCTCTTATAACATTGCTCTCTGATTTCTCAGTGAAAAATAACGAAAATAATTATAAGAGTGGGGGGGGGGAACTCGCATTCCTTGATTAGATCTTCTCCTGAAAGAAGAGAATTTAAGAAAAAGATACAGTAGAGTAGTCGGTAGAGCGTTAGCGAGCTCAGCCAAAGGTTCCGGGTTCGATACCCAGTCGTGGAACAATTTTTCCCTTGAAATTATTCAAGTCAGCTTTACAGGGAGCTATACCTGAAAGCCAGATTTATATAAATCACGTTTACTGTTGGTTAACAGAAAACCACAAATAGAATATACTTCATATATTTTCACTCGGTATTGATTTTTTAAATAATTTTCTGGGGAAATTCTACAGATACTAACAATATATTCATACTACAAAAACGAGTAATTAGAATAGTAGGTGCCAAATCTAGGAAATCGTGGAGGACCATTTTAAAAAACTACAAATAATGCCCATGGCTTGTCAGTATATTTGTTCATTAATAAACTTCCTCGTATGTAATCGCGAAAACTTTGTAACTAATGCAACAGTTCATAGCATAAATCCTTGTAAAAAAATGACTTTCATACTCCATCGGCAAGTCTATCGTGCTCTCAAGAAGGAGTGCGTTATACGGCAATAAATTTTTTTAATAGCCTCCCTATGGATATAAAAAATCAAACTCAAAATATAAGATTATTTAGGGACAAATTAAAGAAGTACCTAACTTCTCACGCCTTCTATTCTGTAGGTGAATTTATGACAATCAACAACGCTTCATGAATATTTATGTTTTTTATTAAGTATCGATACTAACTCCTTGTGTTGTACTAGTATATTGTAAAACTCTTCTGTATATATTTCAACTAGACTGTGACTATAATTAAGACTTTGTAGTACTATTAAGTATTTTTTTACGTATTCCATATTCTAGCTGTGAAGTGATGTACGAATACCATGGAATGCAAATATAATACTACTGTAATCTGAATATGCGGCACGCGTGACTTCCAATTCAAACACGCGACTACTGAAAGATCTTACTTCCTCCAGGAGAGTCTAAATAAATATGTATATTAGGCAACACTGTCAATCAATTTTTTTCTTCTCATCTTGGCAATGTCTAGAAGCTGTATAATTTTAACTTGATCTCTGACCCGCTCTCTTACTCCGTTCAGGACGGAAATGTGCCTAATGCAGGCTGGCTAGTGCATCAGGCATATTTTTGTGGTACAGAATACACGTCCACGAGTTATTACATCTGGCAAATAGCACTCGATAATACCGCGGATATAGAGCAGTTCTAGTCAGCCTGGGTGGCGCAGTCGGTAGAATGCTGGCCTTCTGTGCGCAAAGTTGCGGGTTCGATCCCGGCCCAGGTCGATGGCATTTAAGTGTGCTTAAATACGACAGGCTTATGTCAGTAGATTTACTGGCATGTAAAAGAATTCCTGCGGGACAAAATTCCGAGGCGACGTTGATATAACCTCTGCGAGCGTTGTTAAAAAAACATAATTAAAAAAAATTACAGCAGTTATATTCAGAAAGGAAATGGTTAATTGAACTAAGCGTTTATAACAGCAAGTGCTTTCGTATTATCCAGTGGAACTGAGTGGTTGTTCATACAGGACTGAAGAATTACAACTGATAACACAAGGGATAAGTTATAGTCCTAAATGATTAATTTTACACGTAAAATACAAGATAAGGAGGTATACATACGTACAGTACATACATATAGGCTACATTACATGCGTACACACCATGGAAACCGACTTTTAATTTTCTGAATGGGTGCTCACACTTTGGCACTGACATAATCAGTAAAAGTAAATTATTGCCGCTTGCATTTCTTTCAACTTATTACTGAATATCGAAGCTGCACCATTAACTCTTTTTTAACAAAGCAACCGCCATGACACATAACCTAACCATGGAGCTCCGTTAGTGCTCTTTAAATCGTTTAATAGCTTTATGGCCAAGAAGAAACCTTCTGTAACAGATGTCTTTATTGCTTTTTCGTATCCAACAGAAAGAATTGCAAGTTTCGGAATAGTTTCTAGAGCAATATGTAAATCTGTAAGAGAGTAGTATGTCCACCGCTGTGGAGTAACGGATAGCACGTCTGACCTTGAAACGAGCGGGCCGGGGTTCAAATCCTGGTTGGGACAAGTTATCTGGTTATGGCTCTTTTCCGGGGTTTTACCTCAACCAATTAAAGCAGAATTGCTGGATAACTTTCGGCGTTGGACCTCAGACTCATTTCGACATCATTAATTCACATATCATCATCATCCATACCATAGGCCGAGTTAAGTTTATGGTGCGGCGTGCTGTTGGCCTACTTGTACAAGAGCGCGGCCGTTCGGCTACCCATTCATTCACAGAATAGGAATGGTGAGCACAATAAGCCTCAGGCTGCAGTGTGAGCCTTCGGTTCCCTCCTCCGTACAAAGAGAGAGTGACAGACAGACAGACAGAGAAAGCTAGTAATAAAATAATAATGCAAGTCGATATCGATTGAAAATACTAATTAATGCTGCCGTACACTACGGTGAAGGAGAGATTAACTACCTTATACCGCCAATGTTAAATTTGCTTATTTAATGACACATTATGTCAAGATATCTTACTGAAATTTTTACAGGATAAAGGTACAAGGATTTAAGCAAATGGACGCAGATTTATAATAATAATAATAATAATAATAATAATAATAATAATAATAATAATAATAATAATAATAGGCATAATAATAGGCATAATAATAATAGGCATAATAATAATAATAATAATAATAATAATAATAATAATAATAATAATGCAAGTTGTAATAAAATATATTATTTTTTTTAATAATGTTGATTTTATTTTGTTGTTTTTATGTAAAATATTTTTCTGATCAAACTAGCAGACATACATATCTTAATGTGCGTTCATTTCATTATTACATTGCTGCCAACATGTTCAAAATTTTATTCTTCCATCATTTAGGCCTATAGTAACTGAGAAAATTGGGCATTTACATAAAAAACAAACTATAGTATTTTAAAAAATTCAAATATTATTTTACAAATTGTATTTCTTGATAAATCCGCGCCAGCTTTCTGAGAAATCTTGTATCTTTATCCTTTAAAAATTTCAGTATATCTTCAGTAATTATAGAGATAGTGGGTCATTAAATAAATAAATTTAACATTGGCACATTGGCGGTAGGGTAGCTAATCTCCAGAGAAAAAAAACTCCATCGATAGCTAACGAAAATTTTTAAAATCGCATCGTACAAATTGATAGATTATATTCTATTATAAAGTCCACAATACATGATCCATGAAAATTATTTATTCACCCCATAGTGGCACAAAAATTAAAATCGAAATCGAATTCCTTTCAGCTCAAAACGGTTAGCGCGTCTGGCCGCGAAACCAGGTAGTCCGGATTCGATTCCTGGTCGGGGCAAGTTACCTGGTTGAGGCTTTTTCCGGTGTTTCCCCTCAACCTAATTTGAGCAAATGCTGGGTAACTTTCGGTGCTGGACCCCGGACTCATTTCATCGGTATTATCACCTTCAGACGCTAAATAACCTAAGATGTTGATAAAGCGTCGTAAAATAACCTACTAAAATAAATAAATACATACATACATTACATACATACATAATTACATACATACATACATACATACACACATACATACATAAACAAAATATGAAACTGACGTAAGCAATTGTGCGAAAATTGGGCCTTTCAGCAATTTGTATGGACTGGGTGAAGCAATGTGACAGTGTCGCGATATATTATACCGGTAGCATTCATGGACGTCAGTTTGAATCACCTGTAAACAACACAAATTATGATTAACGTGAGTTTATTCTTTTGCGTCAAGCACACGTGCAAAGAGGTGGCGTCGGAAGAATTTAGTGATTCTTATGTCCAAACAGAAATACGAATAAGGCGAGCAAGCAGACGCGGTAATCCCCGGGAATATTTATGTGACGTTTGTGGTGCAATTATTCATTTCCCGGTAGCCAAGTTTCACATTCCTTTGTTGAGGTGATGAGAATAATGTGTTCTTCTAAATGACTACAAATATAGTCAAGTTCACGTAACTGGTCACACATTAGGAAATAATATTATTATATGAGAGCTGTGTACATACATCTCACTGAAAAACTGAACTAAGATTTTCTACTGGTATCCTTGCCATTTATGTTTCTGTGGAAACAAAACATTTCGGTAATATGTTCTTGTACAATTGCATTATTTTAACAAATTTGTTATCTCTCTTATTATAACAAATATAAACAATAGACTAGGCCTACTACGATTCTGTAAAGAAAATAATTCCGAAATTTTCATAGAAATAATAATTACTGAAGACGTGTTTTTTGGAATGCTGCTTGTCCATCAGTTTACATACTATCATATTTCTCCCGAACTATTGCACTGATTTCATTAACATTGCTTTTTGGTAAAATATTAAAGGATCTTTATTTGTCCAAAAATACAAAAGTGCAATTTACTAACAAAGACTACCTTTTTAATTATTTTTTGTATGGTGTAACTAATTTTTAGTACATACGAATATTGTTGATATGCACCGTAAGTAACATTTCCACGTGTAATCTAGCTGCTATGGAAACAAAGGAATGTCAATGCTGAAATACTGACCAAAACAACTAGTGTCGTAAGTAAATTTATCACAATACAAACATTTATTTTTAAATATTTATCGTGACACTATAATTTGTACAATTATTAAATGTAATTCTATCATCTCTACTCATGTTCTTTAAATAGAAATTGATTGTTTTGTTGTTTAATTGCCGTATCTCAGTTTAGATTTGTTCGGTAATAACTCGGCACATCCAGTCATCCAAGTCACTTCGATTTCTACATCACTGTACACGTCATCCATAATTATTTAAAAATAAATAACAAATCGAGTTGTTTATATACTTTTCAAGATAGGCGACGCGGACAACAATACTTATTTACAAACATATTGCCTTAACAACAATATACGCGCGCCATCTTTTAATCACTATCATAATATAACCCAATTCATATAAATACCCATAAAAATATAATATTTTAGTTAAAATAAAATATAACCCATTTTACATAATTACCCACCGTGCAAATATAGTATGCAATACATGTGTGTTAAGTGTATTACAGAAAGTCGAAAATTGAAAGTCGAGTCTTTTCAAACTTTTTCTCGTTCTCGTAAATGTCACTTATCACACTTGTATCGCAATATAGGTACATTTTAGCCGATCGTGTTTTTTAACAACCTTATCGATGTTGTTGATAGTTCTTGTAAGATAAACTTATAGCACATGTGCAGTAAGTAAATAACAAATTAATAACACCTATCGACAAATACGAATTGCACAAGGGACAATAATTAATAAATTTCCGGACTGCCCTGAATGTAGGCAACACACAGAACATAGGAAACGGAGGAGTTATTTAGAACCAAGAAAACGCCTGGATCTATACTAAATGTATCACTTGAAAGGCAGAGAAGAAGACTAGCCATAAGACGTATATGAAGAGATTCCAGGAAAAATCGCAATAGGTCCTTGCCAAGTTTGCATAAAATCACGTATAGAAGCTCAGTTCTTAAAATTAATCTGACGCTGTTTCATAGACTGACTCAACAGGCACGGAAGCAATGATTTTCAATGACACGTGCATGTATATTTAATGTACAATAAATACGAGTGCAGTTTAAAAAAATATTGATTAAACCTTGTATCTAGAACTTAGTAAAATTAGGTGGGCCATTTTTTTCTGGAAGTGTACATATACCTAGGATTAAAAAACTGTGCATTTTGTGTGCAATCTAGAATACGCAAACCTCTTCTTACTTCGGTCCAAAGCAAATGATTCACTAACTTATATCCTATGAACAATATGTAATTTAAACTAACCATAAAAGAGAATGTCATTGCTGAAAGAACTGATTTGTTACGAAACGCAAAACGTACAGAATAAGGACAAATTATTTCTTCATGACACGGTTCCTTCTTGTGTCTTTAACAAACCTAGAGAAAGGAGCATAAGGGCCGATTTCCAACAAATCGTTATGATGTAATGCAGTATTTTTGTTCCGCTCTCTCTATTGTTTTACATTACTATCAGAATATAAATGATGAAACATTCATCTTCTTATTATATTTCTATCAATAGCACATACAGTTCTCAAGGAGGGTTGGACAAAACTGTCTGGATGTTTTCAAGATCTGACCAATTTTAATTGACATATCGTAGGACTCTCGCGAGATGCAATCAGTAGCCTATGTCTCCAAGCCTATTTATATTCATTCTTCTCGGATATATACACAAAATCTGCAGAGTAAGTGACGCAAAATAAATGTTACACCAGAAAAATATTATCAGCATTAGGGTCGCTGAAATTTGTATAACCAGCATGTTCAATTACAATTATAGAGATATAGGGATGCTTATCGGGCGGGACATTGGGCATCTCTAACATTTCAACCCTAAAAGGCTTCTTATGCAAACGTGATGAAATGAGTTGCGTGCCAACTCTGCTGCACCTAAGCCGGCCCCACAATCCGCCACACCACACATTCCTACCTAGCCATCAAATCCGTTTTATACCATAGGCTATCTACAGTGGTAATCTGCTTTCCTCATAGCTTTGTCCACGTTGGTTTTCAGGTGTGCTGAGTGCGGTCAACTCCAAAATGACTACTCCACAAGACCAGTGGATTCATAGAGACAAGATCAGATACACAGGTCCAACGAAATTTCAGGACTAAGTATGGAAACAAACTACTTACTGTACCATCAAGACCAACAATCTATGAATGACACAGAAACTTTATGGAAAATGATAGTGACTGGCATCAAACGGGCGCCGGTCGACCAAGCACAAATGAACAAGATGTTGATCTTCTTCGAGAAGTCCACACCTGTGGAGTAACTGTTAGCGCGTCTGACCGAGAAACCAGGTGGCCCGGGTTCGATTGCCGGTCGGGGCAAGTTATCTGGTTGAAGTTTTTTTCCCCTCAACCCAATATGAGCAAATGCTGGGTAACTATCGGTGCTGAACCCCGAACTCATTTCACCGGCATTATCAACAGTAATCTCACTAGAGGTTTTGATTTATCTAGAGAAAATCAAAACTCGAGTGGGATTTAATTGACTATTACACTATTATAAGAAAGCTTACAAAGATTAGAAGTAACGAAGTACTCCAATACAATACAATATTAATTGACTTACGAAAATACAAAACTGTCTTCAAATTTATACCATCTCAACATTATAAATATTACGCTAATAGATGGCAGTAGTGTGTTATGAATAGCTGTTTTCTTATCAGTTGTGCCAACTTAATGTTATTTTAAGTGATAGTTTCATTTAATTTAGTATATTCCCTGTTGTTGTTATTATTATTAATTGTTGTTAGTATTAATTATTAGTATTATTATTAATTGTATTTTTAATTAATAAGTTTATTATTGTCATTATTGAGTGTAATTAGTTACCACTGCCACCGGGTATATACCCACTGCAGTGTGAATAAATACATACATGCAACTATGGAATCTTCATTGAACTCTGTGGACGGTTACTGGTCAAGAAGGCTTTGTTGATTCAGTTTCATTTTTATTAAAACAGTTGCATTCCACTTCAGTTATCCCGATCCCAGTAATCAACGTCACTTGACAGAAGATTTTCAATAAATCTTAGTATTAAAAAATCTCTGATACGTGACTATTCAAAATACAATTTAGCAGAAGCTATAACATAACCTAAATAATATAAACGAGTGTTAGAAAAGTTTTAATTAGGGATGATGAAATAAAAAGAAACATTTTAATAACGATGATGAAATAAAAAATAAACATGAATAATTTTAAAAGAAACAATTATTGAAAGTCGGTACAATTTTCAAATTTGAATGTTTTAGTGGTTAGTGGTTCAGTTGATGTTATATTGGACGTGTGCGTAAAAAAAGTGAACTCGGTGATGTACATGGTGTATCCCTCAACTTATTCAGGATTTCCGAATGGTGCTCTTCATTTATTTGTAAATAGGGTTTCAGGGAAGATGCATAGCTATGACCAGTGATCTTTATTAATTCTTGTTCTTGAATGTCAATGTGAGTCATATTTGAAAGTGCTGTGCATCGACTGGAGTGGTTTGTAATTTTCTGTTTTTTTTTTTTTTTTTTTTTTTTTTTTTTTGACGTCCAGACCAGTGCAGTTTGAAATGTTGGCAAACAAAGAAACAAATGCTAGGGTAGTGATAAAAATAAACAAATGCTAGGGACGCGATAAAATTAAACAAATGCTAGGGACGGGATAAAATTGTGCGATAAGCAGCCATGATTGGCTGAAAGACGTCCTTTCGTACCGTTTTATTGGTCAAAAGTAGTGTGACGTAGTAAAAGTGTAATAGTCACCTTAATCTCATTCAGACGCTAAATAACCTAAGATGTTTATAAAGCGTCGTAAAATAACCTACTAAAAAATTCTTCGTGAAGATTTTGAATTCATACAAAATCTGTTCGTATAGTTCGTTCAATATCTTCGAGTGCAGTTTCACAGAAAATACTTTGCCGACTAACCCTCTAGCGCCCATACTAATTGATTATCATAAATAAATGTATTTCTTTACTGCGACAGATTCTTGTCTTCATCTGTTATAAACAACCACAACCCTCGCTTAGAAAATCCTTTTATTTACATGTGGATGGAGAGTTGCCACATCTATTAATCAAATTAAGTAGGAGTCATTGAGCGGATCGGGGATCGCTAGGAATGTGGCAACTGTGCAGCATCTGAATGAAACATACAATGTATGTGGGCGCTCACAAAGAAGTCACCGAACTGCACACGAGGGAATTGGACAGACTCTAAAGCAGCCAGACGGTTGAATATTCGATGTTTCAAGTCCTACGACATAGGACTACTACAGCGACCGCAACAGTTTCTGAAGATAACTAGAGCGGAGATGGCAGGAAATCGATTTTCGTCTTGACATCCTAGGGGCAACGAAGGGGGCACATATACAGGTGGTAAACAAAACTTTAAGAGATTCTCCTTTAAGTGACTAGTACAGGGTGCGTCAGAAAGAACGGATGGATTTCACATGGCAAGAAAATTGTAAAGATTCATCAAATCAAAAATTTATTGTTATCAACATATTCACCAATACATGCGGTTTATTTATGGAAAACAACATTATCCATATGATGTCCTTGGCTTTCAATACAGGCATCGAGGCGTTTTCTGATGTTCGCCATCACTCTCACAGTCATAGCTGGTGCAATTGCCACGATTTCTTCGCGAATCGCTGTCTTCAGTTCGTCCAGTGTATGTGATCGATGTTTACAAACTTACGCCTTCAAATGGTCCCAAAGAAAGAAGTCGCAGGGCGCGAGATCTTACCGTAGCCTCGGACAATCTCAGTGCAATAGAATTTCGTCCAGGTGATTTCTTCTTTAATGTTGAACCTCTGATACGAAATGAAGCCACCCACCGCAAAATTGTATTCCGAGTTGGAATCCTAGCGTGACATCCGATGTCGAAATGAGTCCTGAGTGGTGATCACAGACTCTTCATTTTTCAAAAATGTCTCTACGATGAAAGCACATTGTACACCAGACCAACACCATATTCTCAACTGAAACTGCATTCTATGGCTGACCCAACAGTCGTGGTCCCCCTCACTATATCTCTCTCCTCGTTGCGTATCGATAGTTTGAAATCCATCCGTTCTTTCTGACGCACCCTTTACATTATGCAACGAGCCTATAATAATAATAATAATAATAATAATAATAATAATAATAATAATAATAATAATAATAATAATAATAATAATAATAATAATAATAATAACAACAATAATAATAGTAATAATAATAATAATAGTAATAGTAGTAATAATAATAATAATAATAATAATAATAATAATGATTTATTTTAGCTGGCAGAGTTAAGGCCGTAAGGCCTTCTCTTCCACTCAACCAGCAAAAAGTATACATACATATGTATGAACTTACAAAGAATTCAACAATTTGATTTAGATAAGTGCTACATGTTAATACAAGAGTTATTTACGAATTAAACAACAAAATACTATGAACTATTAATTAAACACTGAAATAAACTGTGTAGCAGAATTAAGCTAAAATACATAGAATGTTAATATATTTCAAATAATATTAGATAATAGAAAGAGATTATTATGAGACAATTTTGAAAATACTGGTAGTAATTAAGACGCAAGTATGATTGTTTATGAAACTCGCTTGCGCTCGTTTCATAATTTTCATACGAGAGTCTTAATTACCATTATAGGCAAGTTTCATACGACTTTTTATGCTCGACCATATTTCTAACTTGAAATTATTTAAAATTAGGTCTTCTTATGGTTATGTGCGAACTGACCTGAATTGTGAGATGTGCGCAGACGCGAAAGTATTGATTTTTTCCAAGGCCGAATGTCATTGACCTTGGCAGAGAATAAGATGAAGATTACTCTGATATAACCTGGAAATTGATTTAGAATTGAAAAACGAGATGACAAATTGAATTTATTTGAATATTATTTACAATTAACGCTAATTATTATAGTAACAGAACATAACCTTCTGCGACAGTATTGGATTTCCAGCTTCCGTGACTTTTCGATAATTGTCTTTCGATTGCATATCCGAGAATAATCTATATAACGGTACAAAGCTGACTTGTCATTGGCTGAAGACCTGAACTTTAATGAGTAGGTGTACTTTAATGACATGCATTAAAGGACTGCTACCAGGTGTATAATTACTACATTTCGGCATTGTCGACCATAAAATATAAAACAAAACTGAGATACTTCGCTCCATTATTTTGTTATTTAGAACTGAAGTTGTAAAGATAATTTTGTGGACTTTTTCATATACATTTATAAATCATATTCCCAAGGACGAGGAGCCTGGGGGACTTCGGTGCCGCTTATACAGAAGTATGAGTCATCTAAACCACTGCCATCTACTAATCTTTAAATAAACTGCGAGGAATACCTTTTGTGGCGGACGATGGCTTGGAGGTCATGTAAACACAAGAGATGCCCTATTTTTCAAAACGGAGATAATGAAAGGGGAACTGTAGAGAGTATTGGATGGAATAATGAGGGAAACCCTTACAACCTTGGCTATGTCCACCACAAATGAGGAGTGGGTGCTCTTGAAAAAAAAAAATAGATTAAAAAATCTGAAAGTGTTAGGAACGAAATCTTTGCATTTGGTAATAAATTAATCTTATGTTAAATGATTATACTGTAAATAAATGAAAAATTCATGGTTTTATAATGTTCTGATATTGTAATATTAAGTAAAGCTATTAGATATTATTTTAAGTTCTCACTAACACTATTATGGCATAGAAGTAGAATCCACTAATAATGGCGTCACTTTGTACTTCACTGCAACAACAGCGTCACACATACAAGAATTTACAGACTGAAAACCGATACTTCCAGATAAAATAATACCACAGTCTAGTATATACAGTCACGAAGCTCAATACGTAGTAAATATGCATCCATAGATAGTTGCTAACCACTAGGATCGCTACTATCGCTTCATTACAGACAATGCGAATTAGTACCGGCACAGTCTATTGTTTCTAGCACCCTCACAACTCAAGCTTTGTGACTGTATATACTAGACCAGCGTTTCTCAAACTTTTTTGAAGTGGGGACCACTTTTTTAAGTCAGAACAGTTCCGCGGACCACCTACTTTTGTTCCCTTCCAAAGCAAATTTATCATTTTCGTAGCATGTTTTAATACCAGTATTCTTATATTTTAAAATATAATTAATTAATTATAATACTTTCGTAATTACATTTTTTGTAGCCAATCACAAGTAACTTATAACAAATTCTGTGCATTATTGATTCATCGTTTGCCTGTTAGCAGTTAGTTGTTTGAAATCCTTATGTGATACACGCTAGTATTTGCCATGTCTCTGTTAAATAGTGCCCATTATAAACAATGGAAAACTGGCTTTGATCCGGATCTTTGAAAAGAAAGGAACATGATGATACGCTTCATTTAGGCAGTGCTAATAGTTCAGAAGCTGTGTGTGAAGAAATATATTAATTATAGTCCCATTAAAGAAATATCTAGTCCTATTAGAAGCTATTCAAAGAAAAAATACTTCCGTAAATATGACGAGTTACTTGGAACTTGGATTTACTTGGTGTGGCAATGAGAATGAACCAAAACCTCGGTGCGTTGTTTGTTACGAAGTGCTTTCCAACGAGTGTATGAAACCCGCGAAATTGAAACGGCACTTAGAGACGAAACACGCAAGTGTAAAAAGTAAACCTGTCGGATTTTAAAATAGGCGGAGTCTGAAATTTTTCATATCGTCATCTGGAAAAACAAATAAAAAATTAATGCAGAAACATGCCGATTTTCAACAAGTAAAGATGAAATTTGGCACGTTCTATTATTGGTGTACGATGTACAGTACGTGTCCATTTCAATGTGCAGACTGGGTGTCGGCTAAGCTATTAAGAAAGTGTCAATACATGAAAACGTTCGGTACTTTGGTCCTCTGTTATGAATTCGGGTGATCCCTGGCTGGGTTTCAGGCTCGGCGCCAGATATGCAGGGAAAAGATAGCGAGAAACACCACATTCATAGTACTTTCAATCCCTCTTTTGTTGTTGAGAGTAGAGTGGGAAGTGGGTAGACGGTTAGGGTAAGAAATTTCATAAAATATTAGTACTGGGAGAAAAAATGAAAGGCGATTGCCATGTGTAATTTCCAAAGTCTAAGATTTTCAGCTATAGTGTGATACGCAATTCGTTTGAATTTTATTTTTTCTCGTGTCTTTTTGAAGGACCACAAGGACAGAACTCGAGGACCACAGGTGGTCCGCGGACCATAGTTTGAGAAACGCTGTACTAGACTGTGATAATACTGTCTTGAAATATTTCTGAACAGCTATCCAAGCAATAACAGCGTTAACTGGCTAAATCTGTTATTGCACCTAGCTCCTCAATACAACTCTGCCTTTGCCGAGTTTTGAAATCGGTTCTGCAGTCGTTGTAAACCAGCGCTCTACCAACTCAGATACTATACCAAGGCGGTCAGTTCTGTTACATTTACAGGGACTACGTCATCATATGGAAGACTGGTGCTGAAGAGGTGCGACAAAACGGCTTCACAGAGAATCACAGCTAAATGGGACCCTGGAGTTGTTCGGCTGCCTCCAACGTGTAATTCGTAACCACACTTTCATTTATGATTCCACGACCGTTAAATTTAACAGCGCCATTAATAACATAACTACAGCGGTCGAATTGAAAATAAATGACTGGCAGTGAACACCGACCTGGGTTACTGCGTAGTGTAATAAAATTGTTGTAACACGCCTTGTTTCAGTTTCATTCACCGTACTTTATGACTTGCCGGCCGCTGTGCACTGTATACAACGGCTAACGTTTCGTGGAAGATGTTCTGGGTTCGAATCCGTCTTAGGAGCAGACGTTTGTCCCATGATAATGTGGTGTTCTGTATTGTCAGAGGTACAGATCCGATCTCAAGCTGATCCCACAGTCTCCACCTAGTTTGTAGGTCAAATACATACATACATACATACATACATACATACATACATGCAAGGTGGCCCGGGTTCGAATCCTAGTCGGGGCAAGTTACCTGGTTGAGGTTTTTTCGGGGGTTTTCTCTCAACCCAATACGAGCAAATGCTAGGTAACTTTCGGTGCTGGACCCCGGACTCATTTCACCGATATTATCACCTTCATTTCATTCTGACGCTAAATAACCTAGATGTTGATACAGCGTCGTAAAATAACCCAATAAAATACATACATACATACATACATACAGTGTTCTCCCAATAGCAGATCTTTCACTGCAAACCCAGCATTCTCCAATATTTTCCTCACAGTCTCCGCATATGATCCATATATCTTAATGTTGTCTATCATCTGATATTTTCTTCTGCCCGAACTTTTCTCCCGTTCACCATTTCTTCCAGTGCATCCTTCAGTAGGCAGTTTCTTTTCAGCCAGTGATCCAGCCAATTCCTTTTTCTCTTCCGGATCAGTTTCAGCACCATTCTTTCTTCACTCACTCTTTCCAACACAACTTCATTTCTTACTCAATCCATTTTACTAGCTCCATTCTTCTCCATATCCACATTTCAAATGCTTCTACATAATATCCATTTTTCTGACCCATACAATGTCACACTCCACACAAAGCACCTTACTAGTTTATTGCTTAGTCCTTTTTCCAGAGGCCCGCACAAGATGCGCCTTTTTTATTAAAAGCTTCCTTGGTCGTTGCTATCCTCCTTTTCACTTCCTGGCAGCAGCTCATGTTACTGCTTGTTCTCCTGAATCCTGAGACATTTGTTGTTTTACTTTAAAGTTTTAATATAATTCTACGCTTAAAAAAGTTACTGACATGAAGGAAAATGCTGAAAAAATTCTGCAGGTTACAGTTAGGGCACAAATGCAGGTATATTATACTATACTTTAGGTATCTGCACATACATCTTATATCATAATCATGTATGAAGTATGGAATAGTATACTACACTCCCAGGACTCAGGAGGTTAAAGTATACCCCAAGAATTTGAAGCTGGCCACTTGTTCCATTTCCTCATTTCGAATTAGCACTTTTTAAAAATTAGTAATTTATAATTAGGACAGGTGTTTATGACCTAAAAATTTCCAAAAAATATATATATATATATAATGTTTCAAAAATTCTCTTAAAATTACCTAAAATAGTAAAAAATGATCTATGAAAATGATCAATTTTCGCCTATGGTGTAATTATTTCTACCTACTTCATAAGTAACTGAATTCTAAAACAAACTTTCATAGTGGAATTATTGTAACTTACTAAAATAATAAGTATCACTAGGCCACGTGTATTAAAATAATGTGAAAAAAAAAAACTAAACATACCACAGTTAGCATTGCAATACACCATCATAGTCATCCTCGAGTTATCAAAAGAGAAAGATCGGCAGTTGTTTCGTACTTCGAGAAACTTCTTTCTACTTCCGCAGATGTAATGGGAGCATATTTGAAAAACGCTCGATCTGTTCGTTTTTCAAACTTTTCCTCGATTTTGTAAAAAGGACTTACTATTACAAGGCATGTCAACAATAGCGGTGAATAAACGAAAAAACAAGATCGTGTAAAATAGCAGTAACCGATGAGTCATGCATGAGGACGTGATATTAGGAATACCATGAGATTTTTTTATCACGATCTGAACTCTGGCTTACGTTGCGGCGCGGTAGGAAATGCGGTAAGTTGCAGAAACTATCTACCATGTACACTCGAAATGCAGAATCCCTCCCTTTTTAGATGTTCCTTACGAAGTGTCGTGGTTCTAAATATGCATATAGCAATGGAAACCCCTAGCGAGCGAATGACAGGGCTCGTTGCCTTATAAATGAAAACTTGTCTTGCGTGTTGCTGATGCGCTCCGCAGTGTTGCAAGATGCCGGGGTGAATGAACAGCCGGGTCACAGCTCAGCCACTTCCCACTCCGCCAGCTGTACGGAACGCTTATGACTCGTGTAGTGGGACCCTACCAAATGTAAATTATGAGAAATTCGAAATTAAGGACTTCTACAGCTCTGTTCCTCGTGAATACGCACAAAGGCTGAGGAGTCTGACGGATTGGAGCATTTCAGAGAACACAGATAGAAAATATAGTACCGGTAAGTGGAGTCTCCCGGCGGTATTCTGACTCGGTTTACGCAGTCCCGCTATACGCGTCTATATAATCTAGTTTGAACGATTGGAATTGCATTGTAATAAGGTTAAAATGCCGAAAAGAAACGCAAGTATAAGATTTATGCAGTCTTTCACTGCAGTAGTCTGTATAGCTCAATTGATGAATTGTATATGCTGTAAATTGTATAGTAGTCTGTATAGCTCAACTTACGGATTGTTTATGATGACTATTACACTTTTACTACGTAATACTACTTTTGACAAATAAAACGGTACGAAAGGACGTCTTTCAACCAATCATGGCTGCTTATCGCACAATTTTATCGCGTCCCTAGCATTTGTTTAATTTTATCGCGTCTCTAGTATTTGTTTATTTTTATCACTACCCTAGCATTTGTTTCTTTGTTTGCCAACATTTCAAACTGCATTGGTCTGGACGTCAAAAAAAAAAAAAACACACACATAAAATTACAAACCACTCCAGTCGATAAAAGCACTTTCAAATATGACTTGCATTGACATTCAAGAACAAGAATGAATAAAGATCTGGTCATAGCTATGCACCTTCCCTGAAATCCTATTTACAAATAAATGAAGAGCACCACTCGGAAATTCTGAATAAGTTGAGGAATACATCATGCACATCAACGAGTTCCACTTCTTTTACGCACACGTCCAATATAACATCAACTGAACCATCAACCACTAAAACATTCAAATTTGAAAATTGTACTTTCAATACTTGTTCCTTTTAAAATTATTCATGTTTATTTTTATTTCATTATCGTTAATTAATACTTTCTAGTTTATTTCATCATCCCTAATTAAAACTTTTCCAACACTTGTTTATATTATTTAGGTTATGTTATAGCTTCTGCTATATGATATTATGAATAGTCACGTATCAGAGATTGTTTAATACTAAGATTTATTGAAAATCATCTGTCAAGTGACGTTGATTACTGGGATCCGGATAACTGAAGTGGAATGCAACTGTTTTAATAAAAATGAAACAATCAACAACCGTCCATAGAATTCAATGAAGATTCCATAGTTGGCACAACTGGCAACAAGAAAACAGCTAATCATAACACACTACTACCATCTAGCGTAATATTTGTAATGTTGAGATGGTACAATAATACATTTGAAGACAGTTGTATTTTCGTAAGTCAATTAATATTTTATTGTATTGGAGTACTTCGTTACTTCTAATCTTTATATACTTTCTTCTAATCGTGTAATAGTCAATTAAATCCCACTCGAGTTTTGATTTTCTTTAGATAAATCAAAACCTCTAGTGAGATTACTGTTGATAAATTGAATTAATTTACTTGACATGAATTGTACAATTTTGTATAACTTAACGAAAGTATGCTTGTAAATTGAATTAATCTGTTTACTTTGTATTGTATGTGTTTGTATAGTTTGGCTGATGAATTTTACATTCTTTTGAATAGTAATCTGTATAGCTCTACTGATGAATAGTTTATGCTTGTAATTTGAAGTAATTTGCATGATATGTAGCTATTATCAATTTCTGTATATCTCAACTGATGAATAATCGTTTGGGTTTGTACTGTATATTTTTAGTAGAGTCATCAATGTAGCTCAGTCGGCAGACTCGTTGGCCTGCTGATCCGGAACTGAGCTCGGGCTTGGATTGGATCCCCCATTTGGTCTGAATGGTTGGTTTCTTCCAAGATTTTCCCAGACGTGAGACTGATGCCGGGTTGTCTATGGCGAGTCCTCGGCCTCACTTCACTTCACTTCACCCCTATTTGGTCTGATTACCTGGTTGGGTTTTTTCCGAGGTTTTCGCCAACCATAAGGCAAATGCCAGAATCTGTTGGCGAATCCTCGGCCTCAACTCATCTCACTATATCTCGCCAAAAAATTGAAAATGAAATTGTAAACAAATTGTAAAAATTGTAATTGTAATCTTGTAAAATTTTTACTTGTTCCACATCTTAAAACTTAATTGTTAATGTAGGCTAAGCTCTATAGAATACAATAAATGAAATGAAATGAAATGAAAATGCAAACCCCAGCTTTCTTCAATCATTTTCTGCCTTCCTCTTTGTCTTCGCATATGATTCATATATCTTAATGTCGTCTACTATCTGATATCTTCTTCTGCCCAGAACTCTTCTCCCGTTCACCATTCCTTCCAGTGCATCCTACAGTAGACAGTTTCTTCTCAGCTACTGGCCCAACCAATTTCTTTTTTACTTTCTGATCACTTTCAGCATCACTCTTTTTCAGAGTGCGGATTAAGCTTCTTCTTGAGGGAGGGAAATATCAAGCACGTTTCTCCTCTATCAATATGTCTCAAGCATTGGAATTTCGGAATTAAATTTTTTTTTGGTTACGTAAATAAAAAAAAAACCTTTCTAAACTCAGTAACTTAATGAGACAAATAATTATAAGATTACTGTACATATCTTTTAAATTATGAAAAATAAATCAAAGAGGAAAAGTTATAATAATAAAAAAAGTGAACTGGGCTCGTCTGTTTAACCACAGGAACATTTTGTAGATTTTTGCTACTTTTTTTTTCTCTATTAGGCCTACAATATGTAAAAGTAACATGATACAGTTGGAAGGGCTCTCAAATACGAAATTGAACCATATTATGAAACTAGAAGGTTGAAATATAATTACGAAGATAAAAACAAAAAAGTGCATATTCTTAAATCTTTCCACCATTATTTTACCAGAGTTTCTCTTTGAATTCAAACAAAGGCTGAATATCTATTTTGGACTAGAATTTTGATGCACCAGAAATGAAATGTAGTGTTGCAATATATTTATGATTACTCGAGAATATTCATCGTTGTGAAATTAGTATGCAACTTGTCAAAAATACATTGCGTCATCTCAGACTTGTTGCTCAGACTGACAGTATGAACATATTTGTTGCAATGAGTCACCATGCCTTCCTGGGTGAGGACCACTCAACTCAGGTGAGAGTCCGCAGAAGTCGAGAGAGTACCAAGTATTCAACTGTTAAGGAATTCTGGAGAATATAATATAATATTATGTTCATTGATAAGATAATACACGGACATCAATTGAACAACGACGCAGCATTCGAGGAAAACATAATAAGACACACAATTAATTACATAAAGCGATCGAGTACGAATATAAGATAGGCCTAAAGAATACATTTTAGAAATGAATTCCTTGTAGCGTCAACAGTATATTGTGACACAAGTGTAGTGTCTATTAAAGAATCGAGGAAAAGTTTGAAAAAAAAAAAAAAACAAGACGAAGTCGAATTTTGCCTACTTTCGAGACTTTGTAATACACTTATCACCTATATTACATACTAGTTTTACAGACGAAGTCGAGTTTTGTCTATTGTCGAGACTCTGTAATACATTTATCACATGTATTGCATAGTAGTTTTAGAGACGAAGTCGAGTTTTGTCTATTTCCGAGACTCTGTAATACACTTATCACCTATATTACATACTAGTTTTACAGACGAAGTCGAGTTTTGTCTATTGTCGAGACTCTGTAATACATTTATCACATGTATTGCATAGTAGTTTTAGAGACGAAGTCGAGTTTTGTCTATTTCCGAGACTCTGTAATACACTTATCACCTATAGGTCCAATTACATACTAGTTTTATAGACGAAGTCGAGTTTTGTCTATTGTCGAGACTCTGTAATACACTTATCACCAGTATTACATACTAGTTTCATAGACGAAGTCGAGTTTTGTCTATTGTCGAGAGACTGTAATACACTTATCACCTGTATTACATACTAGTTTCATAGACGAAGTCGAGTTTTGTCTATTGTCGAGACTCTGTAATACACTTATCACCTGTATTACATACTAGTTTTATAGACGAAGTCGAGTTTTGTCTATTGTCGAGACTCTGTAATACACTTATCACCTGTATTAAATACTAGTTTTATAGACGAAGTCGAGTTTTGTCTATTTCCGAGTATTACATACTAGTTTTATAGACGAAGTCGAGTTTTGTCTATTTCCGAGACTCTGTAATACACTTATCACCTGTATTAAATACTAGTTTTATAGACGAAGTCGAGTTTTGTCTATTGTCGAGACTCTGTAATACACTTATCACCTGTATTACATACTAGTTTTATAGACGAAGTCGAGTTTTGTCTATTGTCGAGACTCTGTAATACACTTATCACCTGTATTAAATACTAGTTTTATAGACGAAGTCGAGTTTTGTCTATTTCCGAGTATTACATACTAGTTTTATAGACGAAGTCGAGTTTTGTCTATTTCCGAGACTCTGTAATACACTTATCACCTGTATTAAATACTAGTTTTATAGACGAAGTCGAGTTTTGTCTATTGTCGAGACTCTGTAATACACTTATCACCTGTATTACATACTAGTTTTATAGACGAAGTCGAGTTTTGTCTATTGTCGAGACTCTGTAATACACTTATCACCTGTATTACATACTAGTTTTATAGACGAAGTCGAGTTTTGTCTATTGTCGAGACTCTGTAATACACTTATCACCTGTATTACATACTAGTTTTATAGACGAAGTCGAGTTTTGTCTATTGTCGAGACTCTGTAATACACTTATCACCTGTATTACATACTAGTTTTATAGACGAAGTCGAGTTTTGTCTATTGTCGAGACTCTGTAATACACTTATCACCTGTATTACATACTAGTTTTATAGACGAAGTCGAGTTTTGTCTATTGTCGAGACTCTGTAATACACTTATCACCTGTATTAAATACTAGTTTTATAGACGAAGTCGAGTTTTGTCTATTTCCGAGTGTTACATACTAGTTTTATAGACGAAGTCGAGTTTTGTCTATTTCCGAGACTCTGTAATACACTTATCACCTGTATTAAATACTAGTTTTATAGACGAAGTCGAGTTTTGTCTATTGTCGAGACTCTGTAATACACTTATCACCTGTATTACATACTAGTTTTATAGACGAAGTCGAGTTTTGTCTATTGTCGAGACTCTGTAATACACTTATCACCTGTATTACATACTAGTTTTATAGACGAAGTCGAGTTTTGTCTATTGTCGAGACTCTGTAATATCATCTGTATTACATAGGCCTACTAGTTTTATAGACGAAGTCGAGTTTTGTCTATTGTCGAGACTCTGTAATACACTTATCACCTGTATTACATAGGTCTACTAGTTTTATAGACGAAGTCGAGTTTTGTCTATTGTCGAGACTCTGTAATACACTTATCACCTAGTAGTTTTAGAGACGATCACTATTTAATTAAATTAAAATCAATTCATTAATAATGTGTTTTTAACATTCTATACGAGCAGAGCGAGTTTTTCAATTTTCAGTATTTTGTAATGCACTTCAAAAACGCGTATTATATAGTATTTTTGCACAATAGTAGGCCTATATTTTGAAAATAATATTTTTAAAAATGTTAATATACAGTACCTACGTACGTTAGACTATAAACAGCTTACTGATTCTCAGCAAGAACTTTGTCATAGGTGTTGGTAGATGGCAGGAGTAGTTTTAATTACAATCCTAGGGTAGTTATTTGTAATATTTCAACATACTTATGTAGATTGACAACTCTTAATTCAGTAAAATTAACTTCCAATATTGGCGGCCGTTTGCTGTAACGACGAAAAAACACACTACCATTCAAAAAGGTATAATGGTCTGTATTACATACATTATATCGTATCGATTGAGAAATTGAACAATATTTTGGAATATTGCACCACAAAATATATAAGTGGGATTTGGATTTCGTTGCTATGACAATATTATGTTTCTTTGTGTGGGTATAAAGCTTTTGTTTTTGTGAGCCTTCATTATAATCAATCAATCAATCAATCAATCAATCAAGCAAGCAACCATTGGATGGTATCGTGCTCTAAATATCAGAATTGAGAGAAATACAATTGGATGAATTAAAAGTCGTAAATTTAGGAACTGAAGAAGATCTAGATATTGAAGAGGTATGGAAAAAATTATTATTAAGAAACCAAGAATGAAGTAAGAAAATACTAGGTACACCTAGTAATTTCAGAAAACGGCTTAAGGGTTAGGTACAGCTTACAGCAGCAAAAATTTTGGAAATATTCAACATTTTTTTTTTCCATTACTGTATCTTGTTAAATGTAAAACACTGTCCTCCTGCTATATGAAAAAAGAAATATTTTTACGATAAAAACAATTATTTATATATATTTTTTCAAAATTCAAAATGGTGGCAGTTTACTGTGCAGTGATGAGCGTTTCCCTCACAACTCATAAATTTGTTAACTTTTTCATGTTCTCTCTCTCTTTTATTTTACTGCTGAAACTCATGTATACAATATCATGCTCTTTCAACTACAATCCTTAATAAATAATATTTTTTTTGTGTGTTAGAAGAAAATAGTGATATTTGACCATTTTTTAAATGGATTTATTTTTATCAGACAATTTATCGAAGGTAGAGAAGTGATCTTGCATCATATTGTATATATGACAGGCATAAATACGCACAAAAAATTTCATCACAGAATGTTTGATAGTTTTTGAGTTATGTGGGAAACGCTTCATCACTGCACAGTGAACTGAATTTAAAAAACAAAAAATTTAAATATTTTTTTTTAATCATATTATTTTTCATATAGCAGAAATACAGTGTTTTACACATACTAATTTTCATTATTGTACAAGATACTGTAAAGGAGGAAAAAAATGTTGAAATATTTTCAGAATTTTACTGCTGCAAGCTGTACCTAACCCCTTAACTTCTTGAATTAATAGATTAAATGTTTTTAAAAATACAAGTTACGTAACAAGTGAATAGAGATACCGATTCGGTGAAAAAATATTTGCATATTTATGATCACACTTCAGATAATGTAAATGTAAGTTTATTTGAATAGATTTTGTTCACTTTACTTCCCACACTGCGAGAGGAAAGTAATCATAACAACATAGTTTTTCTTTTGTTTGTACAGCAGCCAGAAAACTTATGGTGGTGTCAATTTACGAGACATGTAAACAGCACCGGAAAGTACAACAGAAGAGTACAATTGTTTGAAACATACTTCATATCACTTCGTAGGAAGACGAAATACAAAGATCAAGATAATAAAATTATAGCAACGTATAACTTCCTGTCTTGCTTCCATTGAAGTACTTGGAGAGTGTGAAATGAGAGATAAAGAGCCATTCGCACCTGTCAGGGTTGACGGAGTCCTGTCCCATTTCTATCAAACAGTTGATACCAGAGCGTTATCTATACATTACGACTGATTACTCTATCAATCAAAATTAAAATGGAAAAACAACAGTCGGAACAATGTTAAAGCACAGCTACTTACAATTTGATTTCACTTCCGTCCGCTCATGGAAACTCGAGTTGTAATATTATGTTAATTCATTCTCTCTTGTAGAAAAATAATTGAGACTTTCCGAAATTGTATTGAGAACTATTTTGGTTAAATTATCAATTACTCGCATTTCGTAAACGTATCACGAATATTAAATAGGTATAATCTTCACTATTAGAACAAAGACCATTCCTTGTATTTTACAAGCTTGTTCATACCAGTTCACTATGAATCGTTTCATTTCAGAATGGACTTTGGATAATTACGAAAACGTTTTGTGCAGATTTAGAAACCTACGTCATACATCGTTTAAAGTAAATAAATGTTTGACAGAGTAAAACAATACTGGAAATATAAAAGACATTTACGTAACTTGTGTGTAAAGTGGAACTTTTATATTTTCTATAAGAGTGCAAAAAAGTCCACGCCGCATACAAGTTATGTACACATTTTTATTAATTACCATAATAAAATACGTATTTTCTAGAAAGTGGAACTTTTATATACGAGTGCAAAAAATTCCACGCCGCATACAAGTTACGTACACATTTTAATTAATTACCATAATAAAATACGTATTTTCTAGAAAGTGGAACTTTTATATACGAGTGCAAAAAATTCCACGCCGCATACAAGTTACGTACACATTTTTATTAATTACCATAATAAAATACGTATTTTCTAGAAAGTGGAACTTTTATATACGAGTGCAAAAAATTCCACGCCGCATACAAGTTACGTACACATTTTTATTGATTACCACAATAAAATACGTATTTTCTAGAAAGTGGAACTTTTATATACGAGTGCAAAAAATTCCACGCCGCATACAAGTTACGTACACATTTTTATTAATTACCATAATAAAATACGTATTTTCTAGAAAGTGGAACTTTTATATATGAGTGCAAAAAATTCCACGCCGCATACAAGTTACGTACACATTTTTATTAATTACCATAATAAAATACGTATTTTCTAGAAGTGGAACTTTTATATACGAGTGCAAAAATTCCACGCCGCATACAAGTTACGTACACATTTTTATTAATTACCATAATAAAATACGTATTTTCTAGAAAGTGAAACTTTTATATACGAGTGCAAAAAAATCCACGCCGCATACAAGTTGCGTACACATTTTTATTGATTACCATAATAAAATACGTATTTTTCTAGAAAGTGGAATTTTTATATACGAGTGCAAAAAAGTCCACGCCGCATACAAGTTACGTACACATTTTTATTGATTACCATAATACTCGTAAAATATGTATATTCTAGAAAGTGGAACTTTTATATACGAGTGCAAAAAGTCCACGCCGCATACAAGTTACGTACACATTTTTATTGATTACCATAATAAAATATGTATTTTCTACGATATTTCATTACGGTAGACAGTGACAAAAATACAGTACTAAAAGAGTTATTTACATAACTTGTGTGTAAAGTGGAACAGTGACAAAAATAGTAAAAAAAATATTGCGGTTGGAAACTTTACTTTTGAGTCTTAAATTATGAATACCGGTACGTAACGCTTAATGAATTCATCGGCCTCATTGCTCTAAGGCTGCTAATACGTAAATGATCATATTACAATTAAATTAATTAATTTGCCAATGAATTTACAATTAAACATTATTCATAATTGTCATTGTAGGGTAATACATAACAACGTTTTTCTCTCATTTTCTATTGTGAAAATTTTCCTTTTCTTCGACAGAACCATTTTATAAGCGTAAAAAAAATCCTCCCAATGAAACCGAAGCATATGGATACACATTTAAATCTAGCAATATTCGCTATGCTCATTTCTTTAGGAAGAACCACATCCTCCCGATTCATCACATTCCTACTGTCTGCTCAAGTGCTCAACAAAACCAGACACCTTCCAGGAATTTCTTTATTACAGGATATTTGAACCAAATCCACCACATGACATTCAAAACTTTCTCTTTCACTGCTACACGAATATTTAAAAATATATACGTAACAAATAGAAACAGAAAAATTAGGCTCTAAAACCTTAAAAACAAGGCATTCTTAGACACCATAAAACTGCTTTCAAACGTTCATATTTTATATTAAATGTAAAGATATTTAACTAGTTTTAGTTTATTCCTACAAAAAAATAGACATTTAATCTAAAAACCAAGGTCTCATTATCACATTATTCTAAAAAGTAAAAATACGTGTATAATCTCCCCAAACGTTACATTTCGGATGCTCAATACGTAGTAAATATGCATCCATAGATAGTTGCTAACCACTAGGATCGCTAATATCGCCTCATTACAGACAATACGAAATAGTACCGGCACAGTCTCTTGTTCCTAGCACCCTCACAACTCAAGCTTCGTGACTATATATACTGGAGGAGTGGTCGTCAGCACTAGCTGAAATGTGCAATGGTTACGCGGTGCCGTCCCGTGTGCACCGTCGTGCAGCAGGGAGAGATAGTGAGCATACCCGCTAGCAGCTACGAGAGCACTATAGTGCACTGCGTTTTCAGCGGGTAAGAGAAGCTAGCCCCTGCGTGCTCTGTGCTGACGACCCCTGTACTAGACTGTGATATAGGTATATCAGGTTAAATCGATGTAAACTAACCAAAACTACATTATCAAGTATTTTACATACCTCCTGGCACCTTGTAAAATAGAGCAGGCCATGAAGTGTGCGGTAAATTTACTTTTTTTCCACGATGTTCAGAAAGGGCCTACTTTTCGTATGCAAATCTGTTTTAGAAAACCTATACTTTTTGTTGTTACTGAAAAAAGAAAAATATGCGACTTTTCTTGATAATACATTTTCACACCAAGAAAACAAAAGAAAAAATCAGAATCATATCTATACTAAGTAAGATAAAACACAGACAAAATAATATCCAAAAGCGAATGGACTCACGTATCATGTGAATACGTATATTTTTACTTCGCTAATGCGTGAATTTCGACAAGACGATTCATCTGTCCTCATATTGACATCACACTCAAAAGAACATGCCATACTCGAAAGATAGCAGCATGGGCAGTAGTTAGTAACCAACTCGTAACACAGATGGCATTGATCATTATCGCCGCAGACACAATGAAGGAACAAGACACGTCCAGGATGTTAAATTCTAATGCTTGTGGCATCGCTACGCAGCGCCTGTGTCTTTCTTTTTAACTTCCTTATGCAATACGAAGAACACAAAGTCGTCCTCGGTGGTCTAATGATTATCGTACTTGCTTCCGGACTCGAACATCCGTGCTCAAACCCGGCCGGGGATGACGAATTTTTAGGCGGAAGGGCATTCTTAGATGTGGCGTCTATCGAATAAACCCTCTACTCGTTCGTAGTAATATCCGCTGATGTACGTGTACGAAGTACACAAATTGAAACTGAGTGTCAACAAGCCGAGAAGAATCAATGACTTTGTTGTCGGCGTTAGAAACGAAATTATTAAGGCAGAGAAAACGTTTCAACGTGGCTAAATGATAATTTTAAGGAAATTCTTGAAATGAATTACTCATAAATGTTCAGCGCGGGCAATTCTAGCCTTTAAACGAGGTGCAACATTGAATCTCAGAATCGCGTGCAGACACATGCTTGTTTAAAGGCTAGAAATGCCCGCGCTGAAAATGCCTGAATTACTCGTAGATATTACTAAAATACATGTGCTCAATTTTTTTATTTCGATTCCCGGCGGGTGAGATGGCGGTGCATTACTTCTAATCACTAGATTGTGCACCAATATGCCTGAGTTAAATCCCAAATCTCTCTGCAGTACATATGAAGATAAAGCAAATGTCATAATGATTCATCCGTCGGATGGGGACGTTAACTCTAGCGGCCTTCTTGGTGCTATCAGACAGGAATAGGCTACGTGCCGGCACCGGGTTTCCCCTTCTCCCTTTCTCACCATCATCATCTTCACCCATTTCTTACACTACAATTACACGAACACTTACACATACACTCACCCTAGTACACGACATAACTCCTCACAGATATACATCATGCATAATGTGGTCCGCCGAAGTGGTGTGTAACTTGAAAATGGGTCACAGTCCTGCCATCTATCCGCAGTATACGCTACCCGAATCACGCAAGTGAAGTGGTAGGCATTAGATAAGCACACACATTTGTTTAATTATTATTTTTAAAAATGTCCAGATTTTTTTTTTTAATTCTTCTATTTAAAATAATGTCTATTTTTCAGAATGAAAAATGGAAGAATACCGAAGATGATGCTGGAGTGGACTACGGAAAGAAGGAGAAAAATAAGAAAACCAAGAGAACATTGGATGGATGGCGTCAGAAAGAGTATGACTGGAAGAGATTTTACTGAAAAGGATGCTGAGGATAGAGATCTGATGAAGAGCAAAATTTCTTTGGGTGAAAGATAACTACTGTATTGTAGAAAAATCATAATAAATTCTATTTTTTGTGAACATTTATCTGGGTCCCATATAAAAATAATAAATTTCCTAAAAGTTTAAAATGAAGCTGAGACTCCCTATAATGAAACGACGCATTTTTTTCCCTGGCCAATATAGCCCTACTTCATTAAGTCCACACCTGTGGAGTAACGGCTAGCGCGTCTGGCCGCGAAACCAGGTGGCCCGGGTTCGATTTCCGGTCGGGGCAAGTTACCTGGTTGAGGTTTTTTCCGTGGTTTTCCCTCAACCCAATATGAGCAAATGCTGGGTAACTTTCGGTGCTGGACCTCGGACTCATTTCACAGGCATTATCACCTTCATCTCATTCAGACGCTAAATAACCTAAGATGTCGATAAAGCGTCGTAAAATAACCTACTAAAATAAAAAATACTTCATTAGTATAAAAAAATACTTCGAACATTTGATTTCTTTTTGGCTTCTCAACTTCACTGAATGTACCATATCATGCGTAGACCTGTTGTGAATGTGTGCAAAGTTTCATTATTCAAGGGTTAGCCCTTATTTGTAGCAATTTAAAATGTAAAAAATCACTTTAAAGTTTATAATATGTATTCATTTATATGGGACAATGTTTTGAACAATGTAAATAATTTTAATATTATTGTTGTTATTATTATTATTATTATTATTATTATTATTATTACTACACAAAAATTCTAGCACTCCCCTAAAAGAGCGTGATCTCGTGCTCAAGGGAGTATTCTAACTTACAATTAGAATAACGATACCGCGATTAAATCTTCACTACAGTATTTCTCAAGAAACGCTAGATTGTTTGGCACAATATTTAAAAACAGAAGAAAATTATCAAAGTTGAACAAAACTCAGTAGTGCCTTAAGGTAATGGTGGATATATTATACGTTTCCAGAAATCGTAGCATAGCATATAGGTTTCAAATGTAGATACAGTATAGCGTACATCTTTCTGTGCCCAATTTTTATACAATTAAAATTTTCTTTCTCCATTCATTTCTATCCTCGCGGTCGCCATCATATAGCCTAATCCTTTAGCTTCTATCGTGCCAATATCACGTGCCTCCAACCATGTATACTAATTGTTTAATGTTTCTTCAATGACACTAAGAACACTATAAATGAAATTTTACACTTTCAGAGATTTTCAGGTTTACTTCACTGGCGGGATAAGCAGGTAATCAAATACGCAACAAATAAAAATTAAAAGAAAACCCCAAATTTTGTACGTTTTAAACACTAAATTGAAATAATTTAAATCCTAACCTCTAAATGAGGCATTGTTACGTCCTGTAAATTACCAATATTTTATTTGCTGTTATGGAAACCAAGTGAAGGTTAAAGATTACCAATATGCGAACATTATAGATTCAGAGCTAAGAATAAGGAGTTATGGCAGACGTTGCATGATGAACATGTAATCCTCAAATTTCTTGTCATTTTTTATTTATAAAATCGTTTTTAGACGTATAATTTTTGTTGTTTGCGCTCACTTTTATAAAATGCTTTCTCTGTTTTGAGACATGTAGGCCTATTTTGTTTTTGTGACTTACATTTGTTTGCCAGTCGTTTTTGTCATTATCTAAGAATTATTTCCTTAGATGTTGTTCAATTTTATTAATTTTTATTTTGAACTTTTAGAGGATTTAAATGGTGTATATCTAATCTCTTAATAAAATATCTAAATTTAAAATTTCATTGCATGCTAGTGAAAGTATTGTTCTATTGGGTTTATTTCATTTTTCAATGTAATAATTTTGATTTGTAATCCATAATTAATACCTCAGTGGATTTAAGTCTACCTTTGCAGAAAGATTTGATTTCAGTACTATGCGTCTTTATAACGGATGTATTGACGTTACGTGGCTGAATAGTACTATGCGTATAAAGAGCGTGTTGTAAATCTGACAACCACATCACTAAACCAAATAATGTTTAATTTGTGCGGCTTCCTTTGAGATGCTAACCTTGTTGGCACAGGTTCCCTGACTTGTTTACACCGGCGTTTATTTTCGCTCAGTATTGCCAGTCCCTCTACAGATATGCTTGGCTTGCCTTTCGAGGGCTGGACCCGGGCGGGTCTTTACACTTAGGCATGCTTGGTCCATCGTACGCTCTATACAGTAAAACCTCGTTAATCCGGACTAGTTGAGGACATAAGTTGACCGGTTTAATGAAAGTCCGTATTAACTGAAATAACCTAAAAGAGCAGTAGAAAGTGTACTAAAACTCCGTTTATAGCAACAAAATACCTTTATTATGGTGTGTATAGGCCTAAATATACTATACAGCAGGGTGCGAATTAAGATTTCTGATGGGGGGGGCGATAGAATTCTAGATAGAGAATAGGCTACCATACATAAAACTATTATCCTCATTCGATACGGCTCAACGCTTGGTCGCACTGAGTTGCTTGTCTTGCATCATGAAATATATCCATGAACAGACAGGTAAGATGTGTAATCCCTAAGTTATTGATTGTTGTCAGCTTGCCGGTGATAATAGATCAATATTATTGTCTTTGCTTACTTTATAAAGTGTATATTAAAACAATAAAAATATATTTTGTGAGAGGGGGATAGAAATTATCCCCGTCCACACCTGTGGAGTAACGGTTAGCGCGTCTGGCCGCGAAACCAGGTGGTACGGGTTCGATTCCCGGTCGGGGCAATTTACTTGGTTGAGGTTTTTCCGAGGTTTTCCCTCAACCCAATATGAGAAAATGCTGGGTAAATATTAGTGCTGGACCCCGGACTCATTTCACCGGCATTATCGCCTTCATATCATTCAGACGCTAAATAACCTAAGATGTTGATAAAGCGTCGTAAAATAACCTACTAAAAAAAAAAGAAAAAGAAGTTATCCCTGGGAGGGATGTTAATATGAATTTATGAGAGGGGTATAACTTTCTAACAGGGGGAGAAATGCTCCCACCTCCCGTTAATTCGCACTCTGCTATACAGTACAGTAAAATGTAAAGCAATACATATAATGCAGTACATATGTGATAGGCCTACACATAATCAGGCTTCGAGACTTTGGACCCGATACAATAAGTTTACTGTGCATGCACTATAGGTTGTTGACTCGCTGCAGGTAGAGAGAGATGTGAGGTAACAACGTTGCTATTTAGAGTAGAGTACGGTAGTATGGGGAACACACATACTATATACATTCTGAAAGTAAATATATGTTACACAATGACAATGTCAAAAGAATGTGAAAAGCATTTATTCTCCTGTCTTTTATAAACATTTCTGTTTAATTATACACATTGTTAATGGTGGAAATAAGCATGTAGCAATTTTAATTTTTTTCATTTATCCTATTGGTCGTCTTTAGGAAGTGCAGTTACAGTAACGAAATGCAATGTACTACAAGATACATTCTCACTGTCTCAAACGTAAATCTTTTTTGGTTATCTGCCAAAGTTTGTTCTGTAGAAAGCTGCGCTCTACGTCGCATGACGTGACAGGACCAAAACGAAAAAACCTAACATCATTGCAGTCTCTAAGAGATAGTCCTTTATTGTCGGGTGACTCTATGTCCACTAATTTGCTGTTTATGTTACACAATATTCCATATCCGTTATTTTTACATAAAATTGATTTCCACCTCTGTTTTACACGTTCAGTAACCGGTGTACTTGATGTCTCATTAATTCTCTGCATCATTTTCTAAATTAATTTGAGGGCTTCCGGCATCTCTTGCTCTGACTTTTCTAACCGTGTAATAGTTTCAGACACAGTTTGTATGAAAACCAAATTATTCGTCAGAACCTTCAAATCCAGAACGTTTTCCTTTGCGTATTTGTTGGCATCCATTCTACAGTATCCCCACCCACTGTACGCTTTACCACTGTAATCAGTACGCCGTTATGCGGATTTCCCACTGAACTGCTCTATCGGGTCCGAAGTCTCGAAGCCTGCTCATAATTATGACTGATGTGCACGTCCGACCTGATCTGCATCACTCAAAACACTTGCTGCGAAAGTTAGTTGAAGTACATGTAAGTCTTAAAACAAAGTTCTTTAATTTTTTCAAACTCATAGTTCTTTTTGCCTGTCCGGATTAAGTGAAGTACGGCTTATCGGGGTGCGGATTAACACGGGTTTCTTGTATTATGCATGATTTTCTAAGTCAGACAGATGATATGGGTCGAATTCGTGAAACCGACGCTGACAGGTGGGCTATCCTGCCTCTGCCCCTGATACAGTCAGGTCCCATCCCCAGGGATTCGGAGCCTCAAGCCCTTCCTATATTCGCATCCACGAGACTTCATCCCAGCCTATTTTTACTATTGCAGATCATAGATGAAATGACGGGGAGGTGGAGAGAGTTGTTGGAATGATAGAGTAGAGGGAAACGGGAGTACTCCTACAAAAGTCCTCTGTAGACCTACGTCTATTTTGTTCACAAATTCCATCACGACCTGGCCGAGGATCGAGCCACCTGGGTGGAAGACCAGCGTGCTACCTCTTGAACCAGAGACCGGCAGTTCGTAGCTAAGAAGTGAGATACAAGAAAAAATGTACAAAAAGAATACATATTCTCATTTCAGTAAACTAAACTAAATACGTGGGAAGAACTACGCCTATTCAGTAACAAATAACAAAGACTAAACGAAATAAGTGAGACTGTCTCCTAATTCATGAAAGAATGCTTATGAAGACGAAATTAATATTAAGATTAATAATAATAATAATAATAATAATAATAATAATAATAATAATAATAATGGTTAGAGATGGTGGATAAAAAGAGATGGAACAGTTTTTTCGAAATTGTTTCACAACTGAAAAGAAATTGTTTCGTATCGAAATAGTTTCGTGAAATAACCTGTTTCAATTGTTCCAAGGGTGTTACACTGCTCCAGTGATCACTTCAACGTTCCACATGGTTCCAAGAGAGAAACAGTTCAATTTCTAAACAGCTTCCCTGCTCTTTGCTGTCCGCAAAGACTACGTGTAGCGCTATAATCGATCTCCAATCGAAAGTAGACATAATATCGATGTTCCACACTGCCTTCGTGCAACAGTAGCCGATGTAGGACAGCGCAATTTACTCGTAATTGTACGAATCAAATTCCCTAATAAATCTGATATTAATTATTATTAGCCACCCATTGATGGAGAATATGTTCATGGTGCCCAAATATAGTGTTAATTATTAATATACCGCGAAAATATTACCGGCTAATGTCTTATCGTTATTAAATTCTTCTAGGGTTATATGCGGTATTTTTACTAAAATCCATTCATTTTGAATTGTAGTTATTTACTGTACTCTTTAACAGTAACCTACGAAAAATAACTTTCGTCGTCATAATACACTGAACAGCTGATTTAAAGACGATTCAAGGGCTTTGAAACATGATCCTGAAGCAAATGAGAAGTTGAAACAGTTGGCACTGATGTTGTGAACATATTCTTATGAAACTATTTCTTTGAAACTGTTATTTTGGAACAGCTTCGTTTATAAACAGTTACGGTCGAAACTTTCTTAAAAAGAACAGTTTATCTCATCTCGAATAATAGTAGTAGTAGTAGTAGTAATAATAATAATAATAATAATAATAATAATAATAATAATAATGCTCCTATTGCAAGTCGACCATTGGGGCCTACATGAATGTGCCTAACGCAAACATTAAGCAGATACATGCAACATAAACAACAAGACTCATAATATTAATAGTTCTGGTGCTTCTAAGATAACCCTGTCAGTGAGTCCAAATATCGACGTGCTTCTATTGTGTGAAAGCACGTGCTAATTCTTCCGTTCATCTTTCCCTTCTCGCATTATGCATATTATGAACGTAAACACAACACTAGCGCCACTGTGATCAGAGGTATGTCAAGAGAGGACAAATTATTATTATTATTTATTATTATTATTATTATTATTATTATTATTATTATTATTTACAAAAACTGTGTTTCGTTTCATATTGCTAATGAATTTCGTTATGTACGGGTGAACAAAAAAACACTTCGCTAATCATCAAGCGGCAGTTAGTCCAACTGTAAGTTAATAAAAAAGGTATAAGAAGAATACAACTTCAGTGTTATTGTTCACTCCGGCACACTTGTAAATCAAGAACACAAGAAGTTGTACGTAAAGGCAACATAAAGAAGTTATTCCCTAACTGCAACCCAAATGTCATGTAATTCCATAACGAATTCTCGGACTCATTATTCCAATACTATCCCGTTACAACCAACTCAAAAAAAAATGTATGTACGAGTATGTATGCATGTATGTATGTATGTATGTATGTATGTATGTACAGTGTTCTGCCCAAGAGCAGGTCTTTAACTGCAAACCCAGCATTTCCCATTCTTCCCAATTTCTTGCTTTTCTCTTAATCACCCCATATAATACCTTCATGCTGGCTATCAACTGATATCTTTCACCCCGAACTCTTGTCCCGTTCACCATTCCTTAAGCATCGCAAATTAACAAATTAGGCCTACACCAAAATAAAAAAAAACATATATAAAAATAAATAAATAATAAATAAATAAAACCAACCACTGCACTCACACACCTACTGGCACTTATGCCAGAAATAGTGTCATATACAGTATGTAAATATATATTTATTATTTATGTACATTGGCTGGAGAGGGCATCCTGCGCGTATAAGACCCTAAAACGACCTCTGGCTCAAAGCATGTAAAGTCAATAAACAACAACAACTCCATCCACGACGGATAGTAGCGAAGCGTTGTTAAAAACAGATTTCAGCATACTGTATAAACTACAAAGACTTTATTGTACATAAGCACAATACAAATCATTCAACTATCCACTAATAATGTTTTAAAGTTTTCGGGCACTGCTCTGATCAAAGTGCGCTATTTCAACGGCATATCATCATCACCACAAGATATTTTTAATTCCACGTTGAATGAGTTCAAACAACGAGCTCAGTCAGCTGACGGCTCCTGTAAGTTATGTGATGGGTTGGGCAGGTTTTCCTTGTTAATGGACAGCGCTGCACTTCCGCATTGAGTGCGCTCACGGACAATCGAGCAGGGTCCAGCAGCAGTGCCAGCAACGAGCCCGGCATCCAAGTGTTATTTGTGCATATAAATCTCTCACATCGCGTTTGATTCCCGTCTGGTAAGAATGGAATACTCTGGATGCATGCCCCTTGCATTTCGACTCTTCCTCTGTGACTGAAGCTATTACGGTGGTATGCAAACAGATGATGATGATGATGATGATGATGACAAAAAAGAAAATATTCAGGAACTGGACTGCCTTAGTATATAGGGTCTAAATATGTGTACAAATCGAACTAACAAATAAACTAATATAAACAATTCACATGTACAGTACATTTCAAGATAACCAAATAAATAGATATAAACAGTATGCAGTACTAAAAACAATTCACATGTACATTTCAATATTCTTCGTCCTTACATTCCTACAAATATTTTGCGATTAGCTTATGCAGGCCTATGTTTGGTTCAATCAGTCATTCGATATATGGTATAATCAAATGAGGAGAAATAACAACATTTACACTTTCTTCACTCAAATTGCTTCTAAAGCAATTTACTTATGAAGTCAAATGCTTACCCAACAAATTTGATTTATTTCGATTTTAATGATTTTTTTTTTCAAATTGAACAAATATATGAACATACATTATTAAAATATTAGCATAAAAATTAGGAAAAATATAAAGAAGTACCCTATGTTTTCTGTAACAGAAGAATTTGACTTGCTTTTTAGCCGAATCTAAATGTTACACAGTCACTGGACTAAATCACATTCAGAGCTACGGGTCAAAGCTATATAACTTCACATTGATGATAAATCCAGACCTACAGTAGGTAATATTAATTTTGATAAATGTAAGGATAAACGTAAACAAATTGTTTAACACTGATGTATTTTTTATCAATATATTTATTCATTCAGACTTGTACTATGCTGTTCTTGATCTGATTCTCTGATTCTTTATCAACAGTAATCTCACTAGAGGTTTTGATTTATCTAGAGGAAATCAAAATTCGAGTGGGATTTAATTGTCTATTACACGATTAGAAGAAAGTATATAGAGATTATAAAAAATAAAGTACTCTAATACAATAAAATATTAATTGACTTACTGAAATTCACTAATGTTAGCTTCACCAAAACGTTTGAACGGAACCGTCATTTTCAGCTGACTGTGTATGCTGTAAACAAATGACGATCGCAAAGCATGTTTTATAGTACTGTAAAGAATTTACAGCTTGAAATGTTGGCAGACAAAGAAACAAATGGTAGGGAGATGATAAAAACAGAAGAAAGTATATAAAGTACTCTAATACAATAAAATAGATATTGATTGACTTACTAAAATCCTATTTCATTAATGTTACCTTCACAAAATGTTTGAACGGAGCCGCCATTTTCAGTCGACCATCTATGCAAAGCATGTTTTATACTACTGTAAAGAATTTGCAGTTTGAAATGTTGGCAAACAAAGAAACAAATGCTAGGGAAGCGATAAAATTAAACAAATGCTAAGGAAGCGATAAAATTGTGCGATAAGCAGCCATGATTGGTTGAAAGACGTCCTTTCGTACTATTGTATTGGTCAAAATACAGTAGTATGATATAGTAAAAGTGTAATAATCTTAGTAATTCTGTTTTGTAATTATTATTGTATTACATTTCGTGGTTTTATTGAATTTTTCTTACATTGTATTTTGTTTATAATAACTGCCTCCGAACACGAGCTTACTCAGACGGATGTGCGCTATGTTTATTCTGTGTATTAAATTTGTATTGTGGTATATAACTATAAATACAACACAATACAATACAATGAAAGTGTAGGAACGTCGCCGAGTTTACCGACGTCACGCTCTATATCCGAACATTAAATAACATTATTTCGAAAATGTAAAATTGTTAATTGAAACAATATTGAACAGATGGAGGGACATGCAAAAAGCAAGCCCCGAAGTGCGGTTGGCCAGATGAGGCGGGATGTGGGCGGACGATAATGGAAGATTACATATCATCGCCATAGAAATGTAAGGTGTGCAAGATCAGTGATTTCCATACTTATCGTCAGATCAAATCGCGGGTTTAAAATTTCTTGCGAACGATGAAATTTTTTAAGTGATGTCTCTAAGTGACAGAGTATCAAATTTATACTATAATTGTAATTTAGCAACAGTTCCTTGCCCACGTAGGATTCAACTCCAATAGCTATAATTTCTGCTATCAGCGTACCATCTGGACTAATCAATTCCGCCTCATAGATGCTTTCCATTCAGAAATGGAATTCGTGAAATTGCAATCCACCACAGGGTAGGAAAGCAAAGCAAAGCAATCACATCAAACGCCCCGAAAGATGCGATGAGATGTTAGCCCGAGTGCAGACCAAAATAGCAAAGCTGCTTTCGTCAAAAGTGCTTTTGTTTAAAGGTGTTCGAACATAATTTCGTGTGGTTTAAGACATGACTGGCGCACACCTATCCCAAAAAAAAAAAAAGCAATAGCGGTATCCAGTACGATTTGGTACAATTAAACAAACAATTCTCATAAAAATGTCACTTTCGTTAGTCGAGTATTTCCTCTTCTCTTTTCGTTTTTTTTTATTAATTGGTTATTTAACGACGCTGTATCAACTACTGGATTATTTAACATCGATGAAATTGGTGGTAGTCAGATACCATTTTGGCGAGATGAAGTCAAGGATTCGCCATAGATAACCTGACATTTGCCTTACGGATGGGGAAAGCCTCGCAAAAAACCCAACCACTTATTGTTGCTGTGAAAAATTCAAGCAATTCTTGAGTTATATATATATATATATATATATATATATATATATATATATATATGCCTAATGGTTTCGCCTCAGGAAATGCTAATCGACTTCACTGTTACTATGAATATGATTGTTCTAGCTTGTACAAAATTGAAAGTATGCCCGAAATATTTTCTTCTTAACGTGTGAAGTGGACAGACAGAATAAGAAATGGAGCTCTGTTGGAAAGAGTGGGTGAAGAAATAATGATGCTGAAACTGATCAGGAAGAGGAAAAGGAATTGGTTGGGTCACTGACTGAGAAGAAATTGCCTACTGAAGGATGCATTGGAAGGAATGGTGAATGGGAGAAGAATTCGGGGTAGAAGAAGACATCAGATCATAGACGACATTAAGATATATGGATCATATGAAGAAACGAAGAGGAAGGCAGAAAATAGGAAATATTAGAGAAAGCTGGGTTTGCAGTGAAAAACCTGCCTTTGGGCAGAACACTAAATGAAATTAAAAAATGATACTCATGCATTCATGCTACTCATTCCACAGAAGAGAAAGCTACTAATGATAGAGGGGAAAATGGCCACTTTATGTAAATGTTTTTAAATTGACTCAGACGTGAATAAACCCCATCCTTTTATGAACAAAATTGTATTACTTGTTTTTTTTATAAGCTTACTCTTAACAAAATTAGAGGGCTTTCAAATCTTTCGCGATTTATAATAACCCTACAGAATATAGATCGTGACAGAAAAAAACAACTATTTAACACCCTCTTCAGGCCGGCTTTCGTTCCCTGCTGTGAAAAAATGAAGCCGAAGGGAAATTTAGAACACCTCAGAACAAACGCCGAGAACTAATCGAGGCGATGATTCAATCAGCACAATCATTTTATTGCTTTTCAAAAATAAAACGTAACCTTAATACAATTTATACCGTTATCAACAAGTTAGGGTAAAACATTAATTTAATTGTGGAGTTTTGTTTATGAAACAGAATTTTCCACACTCATAACTATTAATTTTTACATCCCTAATAAGTAACTGCTATAGGTAGTAAGTTTTATGAACACACCCGTGGACTCATTTCGCTGGCATTATCAGCTTCAACTCATTCAGATGCTAGATAACCATAGCAGTTGATAAAGCGTCGTAAAATAACCAATTAAAAAACCTAACGGAAAAATTATTCTACTTTTAATCCATTAAGATTCAATTAAACAAAATATGTTAAATCTAGAATAACTCTTCTCTGGTTCTCAGCTAGGTGAGTTGGAGATTAGCTTCCAAGCTTTCGACGGCTAGCTCTGCCATCTTCTTCAGGGACGAAGAGGAAGGCAGAAAGATGGCAGAGCTAGTCGTCGAAAGCTTGGAAGCTAATCTCCAACTCACCTAGCTGAGAACCCGAGAAGAGTTATTCTACATCAAACGCCGGGAAAGCCTCAAGTCATACATATGTTAAATCTGTGTGGACGTCATATTAGATTAGAAGGACAATATTTGGCAATTACATGTATTAGGTTTGAAAGACACTACATACTGTACGACCGATACATTGTATTGTATTGTATTGTATTGTATTGTATTGTATTGTATTATATTGTATTGTATTATATTATATTATATTATATTATAGACTGTTTTCTCCTAAGAAATAAACCATGCCTTTAAGTTGTTATTAAAGGTAAGTCAACCCCATGACAGGCCAAATAGGCGCAAAGGGTGACGAGAGGTTAAGGCTTCCACATTTACAAACAATCGGCATTTAATATCAGTAAGGATGACAGTTCTACCTGTCCGCTGCCTTTACCCCCAAGAAAATGTCCCTCGTACCCATTTCTATTACAGGCTGAGTAGACTCCAGGACCACAAAGCGGCTGGAATAATTAAATCAATGGACAAATCCATGACTCCATTGCGAATCGAACCCACGATTTTCCGGCCTTGACCGTGACGTTACCGCTTGCCCCTAAATTGCTATTAACTGTTCCATAATTTTTATTCAGTTACATCATGATGTGTTACGTTTCACTGTTTCTGAAGCAGTAACACAGTTATTAAATGACACAAGATTGTTAGAGGCAAGCATAGGCAGCTTCAAATTTCCACTTTTTCCCTATGTGGGCCACATGTTAAGGATGAACATTTACAGTATTTTCACGTGCTTATATTTTTTACAGCAAACCTAATATCGGTCAAAATTTATTCAGAACGTATAAACGACGTTTCGTACCTCCAGGGGTTTAAAATACGATCATAAGTGTAAAAAACGAATAAATGAAAAACGTATGTCCGAAATAAATTAACATGAAAAGTTGGTCTATATGAATTTTATCGGGACCTTAGAAAAAACGAATAGTGTGGAAACGCGTAAGTGTGGAAAACGCGTAAGTGTAAAACCTATAACAGTAATATGCGTTACAAGAGCGGTATGTTGAAGTTTTCATGTTCGAGGAAAAGTTTGAAAAAGCGAAACGTAGTTGAGCTTTTTTAATTTCCGAGAATTTAAGGAAAACATACCGCTCGTGTATCGTACATTATTTTGTGCGAAGATCGTTTATTACATACCTGAAAGAGGAATTTCTAATCAGTTGCAATGAAATCTCCATCTTGGTTTCTGTTCAATGACGGCAAATTTGCAAAACAAAAATATCTATCTTCAACATTGTTGCTTTAAAATGTTTTCTGTGTTTACTATACTCCAGCAGGCCGTGATATACGTCTGTCTTTTTTTTCCCCCAGTCTATGATGAGTCTGGAATCTTGTTGATTTTTTCACGGCTTCCTTAATGTTACTTGCATCACGAATGCAGTAACTTTAATGGAGTTGTAGAATTTAATTAATTTTTGCAAATATTTAAAAACAATAATTAACAGTGCAATTTAGGTGAAATTGCAGTGGTAAGTTTCCAATTTATAATTATTACTATATTGAACGTCTCTAAAAATAATATGTTAAAAGCCTAAAGCAGTAAAATCAGTATGTCACTTAAGCGGTAAGAAGAGGGAAATTGTTATGTGTGTTAGGGTGGGAATACTGAATGTGGAATTTTAGACTTTCCGCGGATTGGTTTTGTGCGGAAACCAAGCAAATACGCACGATCTCGCACAAATGAAGTTTTACTATATTAGGTTACAAATATAGCTACTATTATTACAAACAGAAAAGTGTTTTATAGCCTGCAGTAGGCTACATCCATCACCTTCCCCATCACTTTTTATCAACAACCTGTCCCCATAAAATGCTGTCAACATTCAATAACCACAAGACAGTTAATTTGGAAAGTGCCGCATAAAAAGTCGTAGTTTTATTAGAAAAGCAGCGCCAGGTGGCTGAAAGGCCTCAGCAATTATTAAAAGAAGGAGAGAGACGAAGCATACCCTAAATTGACTTAGTAAATTCCTTTTTGAATTTTAATCTGTAACTAAATGAGAATTCGAATGAAAGGTTATAGGTCGTGTCAAGAGCAGCATATGTGTGAGAGCTTGTCTTCCTGTCGCTGGCACCAGAGACAGCTCCCCAGCTGACACTGAGCAATAATTGCAGTGTGTACGGCTTGCTCCTCGACGTCAGTAAGCTATTTAAGCAGACTTCACCCTTTCTCTGAGCTATAGTCTATTGCATTTAATTATTAGAGGAGGAAAATTCGCTCCGGCGCCGGGGATCGAACCCGGGTCCTTGGTTCTACGTACCTACCGCTCTAACCACTGAGCTACGCCGAAGTTCAATCCACAGCACCGGATCGAATCCCTTTCCTCTAGTGTTTTTCCCTTTGTGGCCTTATTCCATGTTCGACATATATGTTGACATATATTAAGTCAACTGGCATTATAAAAGGAGCGCACTCAATTGAGTGACTTGGCGGCTGGGATTCCAGAGTATATGCACTATTGGGTGAAGAATCTACGTAAAGATTAATTTTAGGTCCTACATCATTTATCTGTTATGGTAACACAGTAAATATAATGTGGAATCTCGGCCACCAAGTCACTCAATTGAGTGCGCTCCTTGTATAATGGTAGTTGACTTACTATATATATATATATATATATATATTAGTAGGTTATTTTACGACGCTTTATTAACAGCTTAGGTTTTTAGCGTCTGAATGAGATGGTGATAATGGCTGTGAAATGAGTCCGGGGTCCAGCACGGAAAGTTACCCAGCATTTGCTCATATTGGGTTGAGGAAAAACCCCGGAAAAAACCTCAACCAGGTAACTTGCCCCGACCGGGAATCGAACGACTTTATATATATATATATATATATATATATATATATATATATACACACACACACACACATGCCGAACATGGAGAAAGGCCACAAAGGGAAAAACACTAGAGGAGAGGGATTCGATCCGGTATTGTGGATTGAACTTCGGAGTAGCTCAGTGGTTAGAACGCTTGGTACGTAGAACCAAAGACCCGGGTTCGATTCCCGGCGCCTCCTCTAATAAAAATTGTTACCATAACAGATAAATTCTGTAGGACCTAAAATTAATCTTTACGTATATTGCAATTTGTTTAATGTCTGTGTTGCTGACTTTTATTACTGTTTGCATAGATCAAGCTATTACTTAGCAGTAATTAGCGAGCCGGACGTTGCAAGCAATAGCTCGCAGGAGAAGGCAGACGACTTCCGTCTGTAACGAGGCCGAGTTATGTCAGACGGTAGATTTGATAAGATGAACAATGAACGACCCTCAAGGAGCTCTGTCTCTGCCTGTCCGTTTCTCATTGCCATTACATGTGAATGTATTATACTGTAATATATAACCAAAAAATTTACAGGTGCATGGCTTTACTATGCTGCTTATCTTTACGCAAAATTACGTGTGGGTGCGATCACACAAGGGGAATACTAGGAGAACAAGAGACATGCAAGGAGAATGATGACAAAACAAAGGAGAACAAGGAGTAGACAAGAAGCAGGCTTAGCATTTTTATGACGGTCAATTTTCAAGTTACTCTCCCATACTAATGAGGAGAATGACGTAATTCTATATCAAAACACGCTCGATATCTTAATATTTCGTGTCATTGATACACCTTAATACAGAGCGATCCAGAAGTCGCGCACATCTTTTATTTTTTAGTACGTCATTTTACGACGCTTTATCAACATCTCAGGTTATTTAGTGTCTGAATGAGATGGAGGTGATAATGCCGGTGAAATGAGTCTGGGGTCCAACACCGAAAGTTACCCAGCATTTACTCTTATTGGGTTGAGGGAAAACCCCAGAAAAAACCTCAACCAGGCAACTTGCCCCGACCGGGAATCGAACCCGGGCCACCTGGTTTCGCGGATAGACGCTCTAACCGTTACTCCACAGGTGTGGACTCGCACATCTTAATAATACGTTCACGTTCGCATATAAGTTATATATAAAGATGACTTTATTAAGTTTACTTGCATCAGTATTCACATTAGTTACATCATTTTTCACAACATATGCTAAAAATGGCAGTCTCGTTCAGTAATGCATGTACGAATTCTTTACCATATTTGCGGTCACTTTTTTGAGCACGCGTACACTGATGTTAATTTCCGTTGTTATGTTCCTCTTTAGTTCCTCCGGAGTGTGCGGCCTGTTTTTGTATATCCTTCCTTTAAGAAGAAATCTGAGGACGTCAAATCGGGGGAACGTGGGGACCATAATCCTTGAGAAATGATACGCTCACCAAAAAACTCGTGCAAAAACTGCATGATTTTATTTGATGTGTGACATGTGGTACTGTCCTGCTGGAACCAATAATCACGTTCATCATTGTCAAGAAGCGCTGATCCATATTCCCTAAAATGAAATCGAAAAATCGAAAGAGAATTGGGAGGAAAAAATTTTAAAAGGTACGCAAAACGCGTCCTTGCAAGGGGTTGGGGGCTGTACAAAACTAAATATGTGAGCTCCAAGCCTGTTGGCCACTAGTCTCACTCCGGGTTACGCTGCTCCACTGAAGGAACTCTAGAACATTTTGAAGGGGAAGCCGAAATTGGACGTAACCTCTTAGGTACCACATACGCGAGGGGGACTGACATTTGATCAAGTGATCACGGAACGGGAAGAGGAAGAGCTGGCTGGTGTTTGCCGTTAGGATGGCAAGATGCTGTCATCTGTTGTTCGATGACAAAGCATGTGAAGGCCGTCGGAAGAAGCGCCGTGAAATCTAAATCTGCAATTTGAGAGGTCCCTGTCCTTTCAATTTGCGACTAATTGAGTGACCTCGTATATTTAATAGACAATTTATATGTTCTGAACTAGGGCATACGTCGTTTATAATAAAGGGGAATATATATGGGGAAGGGCATATAGGTCCGTGGCCCATTTCTTATAGGGCTCATCCCGACACTTGTCTTACGCCTGAGGAAAACCACGGAATACCTTAGGCAGGATGAGTTGTCTCATATAAGAGACTAGCCAATTTGGCTATTATGTAGGAGGTGATTGTTGTCATGAGCCTTGTTGATTTGTCTCAATTTCGAGACCAGCCATTTGGCTATATGATGGCTCAATTGCGAAGAGGGGGGAGAGATGTAATTGTTAATTAATTTAGAGTTAATTAGGGAGATTAATGGGGATATGAGTGCAGGTCCGTGGCCCATTTCTTTTAGGCTTATCCCGACATTTGTCTTAGCGCCTTAGGAAAACCACGGAAAAACCTTAGGCAGGATGATCCCTAAAATGGGCGATTAATCTCGTTATGGTCGAATTGTTCCGCAATGCCACATCCGGGTAATTCCTACGAAATTTGTCTAAAACACGTGCATAAGAACGACTGGAAAAATAATGTTCAACAATGAAAACTCGTTGCTTTTGGGAAAACAATATGTTTGCCGAGCAATAAACAAAGGACTACTGCAAGCGTCAGTGTATACATACACATCACAATGACGTCTAGGTTTGTTGCTGTTAATACCCATGATGCTACCTGGCGGTAGCCGATAGCACTTTTCAACTGCATTACTCAATATAGACACTATAATTTTAATGTGCGCGACTTTTGGATCGCTCTGTATATTTCTATTTTTGTTGTTCTTTGGGTTGTATCCAATGGTTTTGGGTAAAATTATTGTTATTTTCGATTTTACAAGAATATGCATTTTTCGAATGAGGTTAAGTATCGGTAAAGTAATTGGGGAGGATCGCAAATGCAAGTCTCGCCCAAAAGTGGGTCGCGCCTTCAAAAAGCTTGGGAACCACTGGTGTATGCAGACGATATTAGTACAGTGTTACTTCTTTGATAACAGTAGTCTGCCTTGGAAAATATGAACTGGAAGTTTTGTGGAAATATTACAATATAAACGTGACAGGTGATATACTTTGTATTTATTTATTCATCTCTATTGATATATTTCGACGGCAAAAACAAACAACTCGAAAATTTGTGTAAAACAAGATAACTTGCCTCTATCAAGTAACTCGTGTATTCGATGCTTGATAGATATTTGTTATCTACGTATGTACCTATAGCCAAGACGTCGCCCTCTTTTTTTTGTCCATCTGGACGTGACTGTTGTCATCTCGGATGTCAGTCTATCGTGATAGCCTATGTTGAAATGGTGGAGTGTTTAATTAATCAAAACGAGAATCAAAAGAATGCAGAAAGTGAAAGGAAACTGATTGATAGACTACACGCTACACAATGTGTAGATCATTGCATGAGATATCTAAGGCTATTGATAAACTACAGCCGAACATCCAGTTAACAGATTGTTTCCGAATAACAGAAACACTAAAAATCATGTGAAAGAAAGAGCCCCTTACGGACTGTGACAAGCAAATTTACTTGTGCACAAAATCAAACAACACAAAAACGAGGACTGCAAAGGTAGTCGCAAACTTGAAAATCATGGTGTGAGATTACTATAGTAATGTGATTGACCGTACGGATCATTTTAGAATACGATCCTGAGAACTCTTTCGCCACATCAAATATACAGAATGAACCGTAATGACATTTCAGGGGGTTATTCTTTGAGATATTTCAAACAAAAAAGTTTAATTTAATTATGCTCGTTTTTGCTTCCTTTTTGAGATAAAAATTATGTTACATGGAAAGTCTCATAGCAAAAAATTATATTTGAAGTGTTAAGTTTGCAATGGGTACTGGGGACTGTTTTCCAGCGTTTGATTGTGTTATAAACTGTAGCTGTAACTCCTATGTTTGTAACTGCGTCGCTATGGTCTCAGTGTTGCCAACTGAAGTGTACGGGAAGTCGCCAAACACCTAAATCAAAAGCCGCTGAATTCGTCATTATCAATGCAGAATGTTTTGTTTTTGTCGCTAGAGAATGCTGAAACGGTAGTTGACTCCCTAGTCAATCAATAGAAAAGTAAAAGATGTCGTCGAAAAAGTTAAAAGTCGCCAGATTTAGTTACAAAGTCGCTAACTTGGCAACACTGCACAGTCTTAAATACACGGCCTACCATCATTGTTGCCAGCAAGTTTTGTAGCTACACGTGAATGCATCATTATTTTATTCGCAATAAAATCACGGGCTCTAACATCAAACTTTAATTAAAGTTAATACTTACACAGAAGTGCAAAAATACTAGCCTTATCCTTTTAAGGTCTGGAAGGATTCCACTCCCTAAAGTTCCCGTGATACATGACTTGTTATCACGCGAGGAGTCGTGCTCCGCCCGTATTTCCATATTCATTCACAAGCCGCTAGCTGGGCTTCAATTTACATAACCTCGCGAACGAAAATTAGGTAGGTACTGCGTTTAATGGAAAGGCTCGATTGGGTGACCTCGAAAAAATGATACGGGATCAGCTAGTTGATTCGACACGGGACAGATACTGATGCTAATCTGAAATTACTGATTTCTGAATGAACAGCTGATTTAACCAGGAAATGGCTCGTTGACAATTCGAGTAGGCGGAGCGAAGGTGAACACCACACTGCAAGGAAAGCATTAACAGGCCTATTACGTCCAGTCTTCGTAATTCATAAGAAGGAAAAGTTTCTCGTTGGGGAAAAATTTACCTACAAATTTTAAACATTTTAATTTTGTGTCATTAAGTATGAGCTAGCAAGAAAGCAAACATCCTAAATAGGTAATTACCAGACCTCGGATTTTAGATAAAACTGGTTGTCCTATAGTACCTAAAGATACCTAAATTTGGCGTACTGGAATTTGTTCCCAAATCTGTGAATCGGTTCCCAATTCGTCCCAGAGCTATAACCGAGTTGGTTCCAAGTTGATTTTATCTGTGTACTGCAAAAGGTTCCCGCGCTAGACCAAGCCAGAAAACATTTCCCTTCTTATTTTATACAGACTTAGGGCTATCAACACTTGGGGAGCTACGATAGGTAGCGAAATCCGGTTGCGAATACCAGCTATAACGGCTGGGGGGATCATCGTGCTAACCACACGATACCTCCATTCTGGTTGGATGATCGTCCACCTCTGCTTCGGCATGTGGGCGTGAGGCCAGCAGCCGGCTGGTCGGTCTAGGCCCTTCACGGGCTGTAGCGCCATGGATTATTATTATTATTATTATTATTATTATTATTATTATTATTATTATTATTATTATTATTAGGGCTATCAACTACTGTTTACGGTAGTAGGTACGGTAAAAATGTTTTCTGCTTGGCGGACACGCTGCGTCGAATAACTTCATAATTATTTAAAGTTGCAGTATCAGACGTGTTGTGGTCATGTTCGACGTTGCATTTCATTATAATATCTGAATCAGAAAGTTTCACGAAACACTTACATCCTCTTTCAGCACAAGTATACATCTTTCAATACCACAATGTTTTCTGAAAACCGAACTTGAGATCGTTGACTACTAAGAGTTTCTCCCTCTTTTCACTGAACATAGTTGTGAAATCCTGTACTTCCACTGCCACTACTCTACTAATCATTGAAACTTACGATCGGTATTTATATTTTAACGTATATGGAGCCACTGACTGGTCTGATCGATTATAGGTGGCGTTATAGGCACTATGTTACATGATCGATAAACATCCCCGTTCCACACAGCCTTGGAACCTACTCGCGTTGTTGATATTTGAACATGGGGAACCTACTCACGTTGTTGATATTTGAACATGGGGAACCTACTCACGTTGTTGATATTTGAACATGGGGAACCTACTCACGTTGTTGATATTTGAACATGGGGAACCTACTCACGTTGTTGATATTTGAACATGGGGAACCTACTCACGTTGTTGACATTTGAACATGGGGAACCTACTCACGTTGTTGATGTTTGTTTGGGAACCAACTGAAAAACAGCGTCTAAATCGACTTTAGAAACTATTTTTATCTAGGCCTAATTTACTTCTTCTTTGCGAAAATTCATAGCGGTATATAAAATATTTAAGGAACTTGTTTTAAAATATGGCATTGCCCTATATCATTGTATATACATGCACAAAGTCAACTACGGATTTAATGAAGTCGGTTAAAGTGAACATCCGGCTATAGTGAATTTAAATCATTGGTCCTCTGGCTAAATGGAAACCCTCAAGATAAATGGGAAAGGGTCTGTTGAAATGAAGGACAACGACTATCTGTACTGTACTTGTAAATGTATTCCATTTATTCAGTTATTGAAAATACAAATAAACTAATATACCGTATTATCTCGAATACCCCGCGCACTCTTTTTCCGAAATATAGCCTACAAGTAAAAAATACGGGTGCGCGACTTATTCGAAATAAAGTTGGTAACATTGCCGATTTTCTTCTCGCGCAACTTCTAAGGTGGTAAAGATATTCCATTACCTTCCAGCACGAGTTTTTTTCAATTGTTAACCATCGTTAATTGGCGTTTGGATTAGCAATACATGTGTCAGACTCAAATTCAAGTGTGATAAGTGTAGGACCTGTAGTTTGTATCTCTTTTATTTTTAATTTTGAAAATGAATACCACTGAAGATGTGCAGCAAAAAAAACTTATAATTATCAAAAATGCAAAGGAACATGGAAATCGTGCTACTGCCCGTAAATTTGATGAAAGTAACAGTTGCATCAGAGGCTGGAGGATCTTGTTATAGGATAAAATTTATTCTTAATTAAACTGTATTTATGTTTGTTTTTAATTTTTCGTGAATAGATTTGTTGAAAATTTTATTTTTGTAATGTGTTTCCTTTTTTCCTTTCTTTTCTTTCCTTCTTCTTTTTTTTGCCCCACTTTGGAAAGTGGGGTGCGCGGCTTATTCGAGGGCGCGGGTGATTCGAGAAAAGGTAGTCTATTTTATAAGCAATGTACACAGTTTATATTTGAGGTAATGTTTAAAGTATTTAGGTTACTGTCATGTTTGTATTCTTCACTTGATGTAATAAGGAATATTAAATTCAGATGTTTGAGATGTGCAGGGCATGAAGTACGTATGGGTGAATCCAGAAATGCGTATAGAGTGTTAGTTGGGAGGCCGAAGGGAAGAAAACCTTTGGTGAGGTCGAGACGTAGATGGAAGGATGATATTAAAATGGATTTGAGGGAGATGGGATATGATTGTAGGGACTGGATTAATCTTGCTCAGGACAGGGACCGACAGCGGCAATGAACCTCCGGGTTCCTTAAAAACCATTTGTAAGTAAGTAAGTAAGTAAAACTACTGTTATATAGGCCTATGTTAGAAAATACGTTAATAACCTATTTTAGTTATACAGTAGAACCCCGATTATCCACACCCTATTAACCGATTGACGGATTATCCGACTATCTCTCTCACTCTTTTTTTCGCGACAGAAACATATGAAGTACTACTGTACGTTATATTAGTACGTATGTTTTCTAGAGAGTGTTATTACAAGTCTTAACACTTACTATCCAGTTTGGTCTACTGTTTGAGTTGCCGTACTGTACAAATTCTATATAAAATGTATTCTATGATTGTCAAAAGGAAACTTTTGTGATAAGTATCGAAAAAAATGCAAATAATTGGGTGATTTGGGGAAAAAGAAACTGTAACTCATCTCGCATCACAATACGAGATTGGTGTTACAACTATGCGCGATTTAATAAAAATCAAGGATAAAGTGTATAGAGTATATAAATCTACAACATGAGACCTCTAGGCCTACTATTCCTACCTTTCCACTGACAGCCATTTCAAGAAGTTTCCTTGCTCTTAAAAGCACGTCGTTCACAACCGAACTTAAATAGTGAACTTTTGATCCACTGCCTAGCGTGTTAAATATAAGACCACGGAGGAAATTACGAAACTTCAGTCCTTATTCACTTAATTTACGAAAATATTTTATGCTACTGATTATCCGATTTTTTCGATTAACCATCCAGTCCATCCCCTTCATTACCATGGATAATAGAGGTTCTATTGTACTACAAAGAGGAGGGGGATGTCCTCTAAGAAGACATCTATATACCTAATGATATTTTCTGAATACTGAATGCTCTACAGCTGTTGAGAATAGATTGCACGCAATACCACCTGGATATCATTATCGATGTTAACCTTCGCCTCCACAAGCAAAGCTGTGCTCTCGTGTTGTATAGTGCCCAACTTTCGCAACTGTCCTGTAGCGAGAGCTTCATTGTTCGGAATCAATGAAATCGCTTCCTCGTTATGTTCAGCTGATTGGCGGCCAGAGTTGATTAAATATGCGTTTTGATGTCAACAAGTGTGCACAGCTGTATGACATAACAATCTTTCTCGCGGGATTACTGGTCGGTCGTTTTCAAAGCGCAACCGCCGATCAATAAAAACCAACTTACAGTCGTCTGATCAAATGAGATTGCTGTGCAGTCACACGAACTGAAAAATGCGTCGTGGACAGATTTAGATCAGGGTTTAAGCTAGGAAATAAATAGTTGTCGCAAAAATTATATTTGTGCAAATTGCGAAATGCTTGAGCAATATTACAAATAATTGTGCAGAAAGATAAAATTAATAAAGTATTCAAAAACAAAAAGTTATGTAATTTGTTTCTTGGAGTTTTATTACTTTCAATCCATCTTATTACATTCTAGATATATATATACTTACGTAATCCATTAAACGTAGGCAATTACTAGTGAATTTACATCACATTAAAATACGTTATTTATGGGCACTCTAAACATAAAAATTCTTTACTAATAGGCTCTTCAAGATTTATTGTTAGCAAAGCGCTAACTCTTTTTACTGAAAGGCGGTTTCTAATTCCAGTTTTTACTAGATTCATGTAACTAAATCCTTACAATTTACAGTATGCGATGGAATTATACAGGGACATCATTTTTATTTTTACTTCAATTTTTATTGTACCTGAGTTTTGAATGTACTTCACTCTCACTCCTTCTACTAGTAAACTTCCAATCGTCCTCCATACAAAACCAAGGCCGCGTATGCAGTCATAACAGAAATTAATGTTTTCAGAAAAGAACTATGGCAGCCCAGTCACTAGCCTTTACAGAGGTGCGAGCAGAAGCGGGTGGGGGAAACCGGGATGCGACGTAGGCAAGCGGACGACAGTACCTGTACGAAAATATGATTCAATATTGAAAGCTCTTTCGTCACTGGAAGACGCGAACATATTTCTGGAACGTACTATACTCACTAACTCAGTACTGTTTAGTATCACCGTTATTATGCCTTACGGTGATACTAAACAGTACTGAGTTAGTGAGTATAGTACGTTCCAGAAATATGTTCGCGTCTTCCAGTGACGAAAGAGCTTTCAATATTGAATCATATTTTCGTACAGGTACTGTCGTCCGCTTGCCTACGTCGCATCCCGGTTTCCCCCACCCGCTTCTGCTCGCACCTCTGTAAAGGCTAGTGGCTGGGCTGCCATAGTTCTTTTCTGAAAACATTAATTTCTGTTAGGAATTGGACGTTTACGTAATATTATACAACTGTTTAAAATAACTTAAATAAAAGGGCATCGTTAACTAATTAACTGTCACGTGATTTCCTCCTTTCCTACGACGAAACCACTTGGACGGACAGTAGATAGCATGTCTGAGTAATTTTATCTTTTCGGATCGGGCAGAAGTGAAGACTGAACTTACAATACATAAGATACTCTTTTATAGAGTAGGTACAGAATTATTTCAACATGAGTTACTAGTACGAAGGACGAAACTGGTAATTGGAATTAGGTACAATAGTCTATAGTGCGATAATATGCACAAAAGAACTGAAGCCTGTATCGAAATGAACGGCCACCATTTTCAAAAATGTATTTAAATCTCCTTATTATAATTATATTTCAATTTAACTTCATTCTCTAAATTGTACGCTAATGTGCTGTAGACAGTATAATATACACTGCATAATGAATACGTCTGAATGGATGGCTCAGTTCGTAAGTAAAAACAAAGTGAACAATGACTATTCTCTTTTTCAAAAAAGTCAGACTCACAAACAATTTTTTTGGAGGGGGAGGGGGAACCCCGACAGTTACAGAAAAACATTATTTGACTTTTTTCTTTAGTAATTTATGCTACACCACTATAGTATTTTTCTTTTTTGGTAGTTTATACCGTTTACAGTCCACCGCTGTGAAGCCGGTTAGGACGACTAGTTGTGAAACGAGAGGGCCAGGGCTCAAATCCTGGTTGGAACAAGTTACCTTGTTGACTTTTTTTTCCGGAGTTTGCCTCAACCCATTAAGAGCAAAGGCTGGGTAAATTTCGGTGCTGGACCCTGGACTCATTTCGCTTGCACTATCATCACCTTCATCTCACTCAAACGCTAGGTAACCAGAGCAGCTGATAAAGCATCGTAAAATAACCAACTACATCGTTTACATCCGGTATATCCAATAGTATTTTCTAATGCCCTTGTTATTTGTTATTGTGGCCCACAATACTGACTTTTACTGACAAACATAATTTTAGTTTTTCTGAGTGTTAAGTTTTGGTCAAATTAAACACTGCAAATGCATACTCGTTCTAAAAGTTATTGGACATGTTATTCGTTTTCACCTGTTCGGACGTTATCGACGGCGTATTTCAAATTATTTACACTTTCACCTTAAAAAAACGTCTGACGCAACCTTTTTTAACTTAGGTTTTATTTATACTTATAGTCGACTTTTAGGCTGACCAGACGTCCCCGATTTTCGGGGACAGTCCCCGGTTTTGACTTGCTGTCCCCGGGGAGCAAATGTCCCCGTTTTGTCCCTGGAAATTAATTTTGTCCCCAGAAGTTTTGATTTTGTTTCAATAATATTTTACACATGAATATTTAAGTATCGTGATGAAATTCCTGCGATTCATGCACGTTTCTGAACGGTTCTCAGTATGAAACAGAAGAACCAGCGAATACAGTATGAGATAATCTGCACTCTTTAAGAAGAACATAGCATCTTTGTCTTCATTCGCGTTGCGCGGAAGCGACAGAACTGCCTCAGCATCCATTCTATGCAGGTAAAAAAATGAAGAGTTTTGTGACAAATCAACAGTGAACAGTGATATCATGTTTTGCAACATTAAAAAAAAATCCATTCTATTTGAAAATCTTCTCAAATTAGTGTCATGAATTATGTGTCTTTCAGTCAGTAATTCGTCAGTTGAAAGATTTTTCTCCACAATGAACTCAGTCTGGACTGATGAAAAATCAAGAAAGAAAATTGAAACATTTTTGTTACAAGTGAAAACAAACTTTCATTTCTCATGTGAAGAACTTAGTATGAAACTGTATGGGAATGAACAGATCTTTAAAAAAAATACATTCTTCAGACAAGTAGTTGTAAAATGTGTGTGTTAGAGTTCAGTGTGTATAATATTATGTGAAAGACTTCCATGCATGCATCAGTACTGAAATTTAATTCTTAGTGGCTATAATTATGTATAGGAGTTACGTGTGTTTATGCATTTAGTTAAAAAAGTTAAGATACTCTAAAAGAATTAGTGTGCAAAGTTCTATCATTGTATCTACTGCTACATGTATTTTCTGCAACATTTCAACGGATAGTGACTAGATAATAGTTTGTGAGTTTTTTTTAATTGCAGATGTTCCCTGCTGGACCATAAAAAATCTGGTCAGCCTACCTTAACTTCAAAGTCATTTTGTGACTGTCGATTGTGAAGTACATTGTTGTTGATACATTGAATTTCTGCCATCTACCGGCCAGTCCGCTACCTCCATGCCATCTAGCGGATAATTAGCAGACATATTATTCACCATGTACAATCAATCAATAGAGATTAAGCTCTTACTAAACATTACCTGTGCCTCTTATAATGGAAATGGGAACCAATCCCGCATATACCTTTCAAATAACTCTATTACCCTTGATCAGAATGACTGACCCCGAGATTTCAACCTGGGACCTCCAGAATGCTCTTATACTGAGCTACCTCGCTCGGTCTGGGGTATCTTCTGAAAGTCTTCTTCAAATATTTTTAGAATATATGTTAAAGATGATGAAATGCAGCCTTGTTTTATGCTTCGTTTTATAGCTATGTTCTTAGTATAGTTATTACCAAGCTCTACTGAGGTCATATGATTATTGTAAAGATTTTTTAATGATTCTTATGTCCTTGCTATTACGATGCGTCAAGGTCAAGAAATCCTGAGAGAGGTCGCGTGGGATTGAATTATTATGCTCGCAAATGATTACTGCAAGAGATTCCAAATAAGACTTAAGAGAATGAGGAAATATAGACTGATTTCCTTTGTTGGATACCACAGTAGTTGCACTGCTATCCTTCCCTTTCCTTCATATGCTGTCAACAACACACCAGGCACATTTATTCTTTGGCCGAGTAATACTGGGTGTTCTTTAACTCACTCATTTATAACTAGGGAGCGGATTTTTATGCGCTAAAAATTTTAAATATATTTATTTTTTATGTGCTAAAGAGTATGAAAATATTTGCTAAAAATAAAAAAAATATATATATTTTTTTAAATATGACAAAAATACCTTACTTAGCTTGGAAACAAAATTGTTACTAGGTACTCACCAACCACACTTGAGTGCTAGTAGTTGGCCGAGAAATGCAGTGAATAACAAAGGTCATCTCCAAATTCTCCATCACAAATGCATGCCGATTATCTCTGAACAACGACTTATACTGTGAAAATGATCTTTCCACATCACAGGCAGTGTTGCCACGACCTACTAAAAAAAATCAGGAGAAACCATCGAAAAAAATAGGAGATTACAGTAGATTAATTAAACATCAATTTTCTCTTCTTATTACAATAGTCTATTAATTACAAAACAGTGTATACTGTAAGAAAGATGATACTGTTTTATTACTATATAGCACATCCCTAAGCAATGAAATGGAACAATTTTGCTAAATATTGCTACTGTCATCTTTACTCAGCGTATGTAAATAAGTCATGCAATTTTGTTTTTACACAGTAATGTCTCATTGACAATGTTTTGAATTAAAATGTATTAATCAGGAGTTTTTTGTATATTGACAAACGATTTTAGAAGAACGAGATTTACTTTAAAGATGATATTAAAGACAGTACTGCATTAGCTTCGATTATAACAGACGAAAAATGATCCCTTTTCCTGTTTTTGCATAACTACCATTTAAACTATTCATAATTTTCCCACTCCGATTTATAATTCTGTTAAGAAGTATTTACTCTTCTTTCTTGCTGGGACACTTTCAATCATTTTAAAAGATCACTGTGCACGATATGTAACACAAAAACACCATTACCTACACTTTACTCTCTCACTGTTTCACATGCTCTTGCTCCTTTAAGCATCATTGTGGGGACGCGTTATGAGCAGGGAGACACAACGAGCTAGAAGAATATTCTTACTTCTAGCTCGTTGGGGAGACAAATGAAAACATTTTTTGACTTGTGTATAAGATGCAAAAGTAAGACATGGTGACATAATATGTAATAAATTTAAAATCCGGGCATAGTACCAGGTGACTGCAGCATGCCAAAAACGAAGGAGAAATTCGGACTTTTGACAAAAAAAAAAGAAGTAGAGCAGTAGATTCAATGGAAAAACAGGCAATCTCCTGCTTTATCAGTAGGTATGGCAACACTGATCACAGGACGTCAGACGTGCATATTTAAAGAGAGGAATGTCACAAACACAAACATCGTCAATTTCACCTACAGGCACACCCTCCAATACTTGAGCAACTTTACACATTTTTTTATATCCACTGTTTTTCCCAAACACATTCTGGAATTTGTCCCTTAGTACTTGTACTTCTGAACCTGGTAGCGAGTCTAGTTTAATTTCCAAGGCACGTACCTCCCTGTTTCAGACAACAGGTTTTTGGATGTTTCGAGTTTTTTATGGTGTCACACAAAAAGCTTAGATTTGCTAATAGGAAAGCCAAATCGTTTTTTAAATAACCATCTTTCAGTATATCTTAAAGGATATCGGTTGATGAGGCCCGATAACAGGGAATCACAACAAGATATATTGCCTTATTTGATAGACATGAGCGAGAGGCGAGAGATTTGTTTAAATTAAATAATGTTCATACCCGAGATCTTATCTGTTGTGTTTCACAAACAAAGCGTGGAATGAAATCATCTTCAGCAACAATAAACATTCCTAATTATGTGTTGCAAGATCTCTCCTCCTTGTCCATGTTAATTTATTCTCTAATAATAACACTGGTATGCTGCCTAGCAGTTCTCAGAACTTAAGGTGATGCTATTACAAAAATGTATCAGAAACACGAAGCAACCAAAAATTCTTACAAAAATAATGTACTTCTGAGTGACATAATTGATATAGTTTTAAAATATTTAAAAGTTCTTGTAAAAAAATTATTTAAGTAAAAAAAAGTCCGAGATTTATGTGTTTATAATAGATTTCCTGAAAATATGTATTTACATAATTTTTTGTGAAAATATGTGTTTTTATGTGAAATAAAAAACTTGAAACTTCATGTTCGGAATTTTTAACTTTGTAAATTGAGTTTTATCACACGCAAAAATAATATTTAATTACACAGGAATCCGCTCCTTATTTATAACACAAAAAGTATTAAAGATAGCAACATGCGATTTTCTGAATTGTAAATGTCAACTCAAAAAGTTTAATTTATATGTGACCACACAACATGGGCTCCTCTAGTTGCTCGTACGGTTTCTAGACGGTAGTAAAGCTCTCTCCATGTGTTTTGTAGCATGTAGGGAATGTTCCACTGTACTGTATCTCTGATCTTCGCTTTGGTTTTTCAATGCTTGGCACTTGATTTGTGTACACTTTTTCCTTCACACAACTCCACAAAAAGAAATCTAATGGTGTAATGTCGGGTGAGCGAGAGGACAAAGTATAGATCCACACATCAAAAAATACCACTCTACATAATATCATCTCTGTATTTCTCATCCTTCATTGTTGCTACTTCTCGTCACTGGAACTCCCTGCCGCCTGCAGTCAAGGGCTTCCGAACCTTAAAATCTTTGAAGTCTGAGCTAGAAAATTATATTATATGCCAAACTGACTTACTGTTATAACAAGTGTTGTATTGCACGTTCCCACGTATTCTCTACATTTAGATATTCCAATGATATTTTATGTTTTTTATTTCATCAATTTTCCCTATAATATCTATAACGTTATGTCTATCAAGTGAGAACTCGAGCTAGGCGTACTTATTATCATAATTTTCCTTTTGTGTGTACCTAAAATTGTGTTTATTCTATGCTTATTATTATTATTATTATTATTATTATTATTATTATTATTATTATTATTATTATCTCATATTTCTGTACATTGCATTTTGACTTACTGTTCAAATTTTATTATCATTTTCTTTCTATATGATACACGTCTCATTTTTAATGTATTGTTTACATTGTATTATTATTATCTCTTTCAAAAAAAAAAATGTTATGTTTTATTTAACGACGCTCGCAACTGCAGAGGTTATATCAGCGTCGCCGGATGTGCCGGAATTTTGTCCCGCAGGAGTTCTTTTACATGCCAGTAAATCTACTGACATGAGCCTGTCGCATTTAAGCACACTTAAATGCCACCGACCTGGCCCGGGATCGAACCCGCAACCTTGGGCATTGAAGGCCAGCGCTATACCAACTCGCCAACCAGGTCAACATCTCTTTCAATTTTTTGTGTACTCTATTTTGCCTATTTGTAGTGTTTTTTGCATTGAAGTTTTATTTCTGATTGAGCATTAGAGAGGGCTCTAATAGGATTTAACTCTACCAGGTTTATTATTATTATTATTATTATATTATTATTATTATTATTATTATTACTCTTTTTTCATTTAGTGTTCTGCCCAAGGGCAGGCTTTCACTGCAAACCTAGCTTTCTCCAATCTTTCCTATTTTCTGCCTTGCTCTTTGTTTCCTCATATGATCCATATATCTATCATCTGATATATTCTTCTGCCCCGAACTCTTCTTCCGTTCACCATTCCTTCCAGTGCATCCTTCAGTAGGCAGTTTCTTCTCAGCCAGTGACCCAACCAATCCCTTTTCCTCTTCCTGATCAGTTTCAGCATCCTTCTTTCTTCATCCACTCTTTCCAGCACAGCTTCATTTCTTATTCTGTCTGTCCACTTCACAAGTTCCATTCCTCCTCATATCCACATTTCAAATGCTTCTATTCGCTTCTCTTCATTTCGTCGTAATGTCCACGTTTCTGCCCAACGAAACGGTGACCATAGTAAGCCTCAAGGATAAGAGAATTACAACCGGCAGCAGTTGTGTTAATATTTATGACGGGCGACTTGATTACTCTGAAGCTCCACTTCCTTGAAAGCAACCCCTGGAGGAGGCACGAGTCCCAGTTTAATCGTAATGTGTGTATTCCGCCAAACTGACAAGGTCTCTGTATGTCTCCATTGATAAATTACGCAGTACCACTGAACGGTCAAGGATTTATGCGCGGCACTTATGAAAAGATTAGAACAGAGAGAGGCGTAGCCCCACCACTAAGAAGCCGCCACAGCAATTGTAAATTACTGGTCTGCAACTGCGTATCTGCAAAAATAACTCAAGTCCATTACGAAACTTCTCTGTCGGTACTGCCGCCTACAAACAATAGTCTCCAATGCAACAAAATCTACATAAAATTACACTTCACAAAACCTGCTCAATACAGCTGGGCAGTGTTGGTCGCGGAAGTACGAATACCAACTGCATTAACAGATACAGACGTTTTTCAAACGCCAATGTCGTTTAAGCTGGTCTTCTTGAAAAATATCTGGAAATCAAGTAAGTGTATAGCACAGAGAGCAAGTGCACAACGTGGACCAGATTTTTTGAGAGAATGCAAAGCAGAAGAAAGTATTGTAACATGTCAAGCCTTGAAAATACGACCTTGGAACTTCTCCAAAAAGAAAAAAAAAAAAAAGCATGCGAAATTTTGGCTTACACTAAAGCTCAATTTATCCGTATGTACCTGTCTGCAGTCACAGGAAGGAAAGTGTATTCTCATTGGAATAACACCTGACATCTTGGCTTTGTAATCGCCATTCAAATAATCGAAATAATTTAGATAACTGTTGCTGTAGAATTTGAATAGACAATTCATAAGTGCGTTAACGCTACAAAGTAGGAAGATCGCGGGTTCGATTCCCGATGGGTTCATGTATTTTCTCCATTGATGTAATCCTTTCGGTACCACCATGGCCCTAGGGTTTACTCAGTCTCTAACAGAAATATTTATCAAGAGTATTTCTTTGAGGATTAGGCAGTGCGCACGTAAGAATGGCAGTTGGGCTTTTCAGATGTGTTTCCCCAATTATGTAATCAGCCCAAGCGAGAATCGAACCCGCACTCATTGGCAGTTCCGAGGGCTTGTAAATGATTTTTAACTCGTTTGTTCATTCTGACATGCAGTCACTCACTTACCTAGCTAAAATCGACCTACCAATCACCTTGGAAAAGAATAATCCATATATACCATCGTTCATATTGTTGTTTGTTCACCCACTTGCAGATTCGCTCTCGAGTCTATTCATAAACTTACGATTCATCCATCTATTCTTCCGTATTTCTGTCCGTCCGTTCATCCACACATTCATCCCTCTATCCATATCATATCCATCCATTCATCCAGTCCACACCTGTGGAGTAACGGTCAGCGCGTCTGGCCGCGAAACCATGTGGCCCGGGTTCGAATCCCGGTCGGGGACAAGTTACCTGGTTGAGGTTTTTTCTGGGGTTTTCCCTCAACCCAATACGAGCAAATGCTGGGTAACTTTCGGTGCCGGAATCATTTCACCGGCATTATCACCTTCATTTCATTCAGACTTTCAATAACCTAGATGTGATACAGCGTCGTAAAATAACCCAATAAATTCATCCATCCATCCACTTACGAACTCACCAAATAATCCATAGCAATTTAAAATTACAAAAATTACCACTTTAAAAATCATATTTAGCATTTTATGGCACTTTTAATGTTAACCTTCAGCATTTTGTGGCGTTTTGGGATGCAACACCTTTTATGGAAAGTTTTGTGGTAGAAATTCAATGCCATCATCATCAAAATATTAACAGGTGTATTTTCTAGACTTTATAGTTAAAATTCTTGAAAATAATAAACAAGTAAAAGGATATACAAAATTACAGTGAAATTATGAACATTAAGAAACATTTTTCAAATATGTATGGATTTATTACCATGAGAATTACTTATCAATAATCAACCATTTAAATCATTAGATTATGACATAAAATGGTACATAATGACCGACGAACGTTTTCGCCATGAGTATGGTATCCTCAGGTCTCATAAGAGCCAATCAGCGCACAACTCCTCGGCTGACTACTCCCTCTGGCACTATAAATTAAGGAGTTGGGTACCCTTAGTTATCATTTAACCCTGAAAATGAGGAACATGAACATCCTCGAAACGTCGGTGAATCACTAACTTATGACCTGGCTGGGAGCCCGAGAAAATTTTTACTTATCACGTCGCCAGGAAAGCTTCAATAGTTATTTATAGATTCTAGTTTAAATACAATCATTAAAAAATATGTTTTAAAAAGGTTAAAATGATAGACAGTGTAAACATATGTGCATTGTTTACAATGCCTATCATTTTAACCTTTTCCAAACATATTTTTAATGATTGTATTTAAACCAGAATTCATAAGTGTTCATTAGCCTATGTGTCTATGAGATCTGAGGATACCATACTCATGGCGAAAACGTTCGTCGGTCATTGTGTAGGCCTACCATTTTATGCCTAACGATTTAAATGGTTGATTATTGGTAAGTAATTCTGACGGTAATAAATCCATACATATTTGAAATTGTATTAATTATACTTATCGGACCCAACATGGCTTTGAAATAATTAAGAAACATGCCAAAATATGTGGTGTGATTTTATTACGACCCCTCTTTGTACTCAATCACAATCACCCGTTAGCACATAGCTACAACTTGTTTGAGTGAACACTGGACCGTCAACCGTTATGGAGTAAAGATTAACATGTCTGATCGTGAAACGACCGAGTCCGGGTTCAAATCCTTGTTAGGACAAGTTCCCTGGTGAGGTTTCTTCCTGAGTTTTCCCTCAACCCAATAAAGCCTTGCTTTTTTCTGAACCGACGCATGCGAGTTGCGAGGCGTGGTTTCTATAACTGCGAGGTGCGAGGTCTGCGCATCTCGCAGTTATAGAAACCTCTCACTATCTCTCGTGTAGTCCGGACGCCTCGCACCTCGCAACTCGCATGCGTCGGTTCAGAAAAACCAAGGCTTTAGAGCAATTCTGAGTAACTTTCGGCGGTGGATCCTGGATTTAATTCGCTGGCGTTATCACCTTCATCTAACTCAGGCGCTAGATAACCATAGCAGTTGATAAAGTGTCGTAAAATAAACCAATTAAATAACACTGGGACTAAATAGCTCGCAAAGACAGCCAATATTTTAGCATCAGCATCAGGCAGATTTGTTGAAAATTCGAAATAACGGTGTAGATAACAACTAAGAGGGCATCAGGTCGGTCGCGTTACTGTGCTATTCGTAAGTACGGTAAAAGCTAACATGGAGGGGTGACCAAACTATTTGAAAAAATGTAAGAACATAAAATGGCAGGGCCTCGATTCTGATTTTAAAAAAGTCTCATAAAATATTTTCCAGAAACTCGTATATTTCGCATTTTGCACTCAATTTTACATTTTATCGCGGATTAAAAAATTACAATAAAATAGATCACATGCTTTAAACATAAAGGATGCTATTCATAGACATTTCGCAGCACGCGCTACGAGCGTACTAAGCTAGCCCCGGCTATCCACTGGTTACTAGTACAGAATTCAAATCATATCCTATCGCTAACACTGGTTTATGAATACGAAAAACGCTGATCATCCACCGGAAGCCCGCGCTAAAAATGTCTATGAATACGGTCCAAAGTCACTTATTTTGACAGCATTTTGGACGCATGTAAATTCTATCGTGATTGTAAAAATCTACCATTTCTACACATCATATCACTTGCCCATTCAGCAACTTACATCATCCATCTACTGAACAACTCGCCAATCACCCACTATCCTCTCAACAACTCACCAAATCATCTATGCTTCTTTATCTCCACAATAGCATCTTCCTCATTAAGGCCCGGAAGAAAATACCGGCCTGTCGGTGGAGCGGAACTACATCGCCCAATCGAAGACGGGACGAAGCCAGACGACCTCAAAGAGAGAGCATCCGGTTCCGCTCGATCGTGCCTAACGACAATCGACTGCCAACTCTTCATTAGTCAAGGCCAACCCATCTCTGTCAAGCTGTTCAGATTCGAAAGCTGCAGAAGTGTACAACATTTCTGCTATTAGGCATCGAGATGGGCATCAATTGAACGAAATCCTTTGAGAGTCCTGACGTAACTAGTTAAGTACCCGCCACCATGGACAAAATGTTTATTATTATTATTATTATTATTATTATTATTATTATTATTATTATTATTATAAATATGGGAAATGGCTACCATTATTCGGTTGAGAAGCGTTTGTCATCCAGTCTGGTTTTAAAAAAAGTTAGAATTTATAAAATAGTTACATTACGGTTGTTCCGTATGGTTGTGAAACTTGGACCCTCACTTTGAGAGAGGAACAGAGATTAAGGGTGTTCGAGAATAAGATGCTTAGGGAAATATTCGAGGCTAAGAGGGATGAAGTTACAGAAGAATGGAAAACGTTACACAGCGCAGAACTGCAAGCATTGTATTCTTCTTGTTACTTGTTCTTGTTATTCTGTTCGTTTGCTTACTGAATCTTTCGCGCAGTTATATACATAATTTTGCGATTCAATCCGCTACTGTTACGTGAACACGTGTTGCAATGTTGCCATCTGTTCGCTTTTATTTGTATGAATATCTAAAAAAAAAAACCGCCCACAGTGAATTTATACTAACTCCCTTCCCTAATTAATTTGTCAAAAGGACCGTATTTAGTTCCCACCCGGTAGAGAACAAACTGTTGTCAAGTATAACCCGATTCAGCGCAGAATATAAAGCTATTAGAGAAAGATGTAAAACCAAGAAATTCCGAACTTGGCAACAGTAACTAATAAATATTGTGGTGTACAATTTACTGAGTCAATATATGCCGATAAATATACATGTGGGAGTTTAGTTAATACATCTTCTATTTATATAGACTACCTCAATAACATTATTAGAGATACAAAAATAAATCCAAACAGATTTCAAACTCGTTGACTATGTAAATTCTATGGTGCGCAGTAAAAACGGCATACATCACAAATTACAAGTTCTCGAGTTGAGCGAATGCAGACTTTGAAATGAGGTGCAAAATCATCATGATGAGCTGGAAATCTGAAGCTATATACATCACTATAAAAGATCGACATATGTCACTTATATCTTCTGCAAAAGTAATTTTTTATTCAAATAGAGGTCATAACTCCAAACCACCCATTTCTGACATGTTCTTTTTACCACGCACCATACAATTATTAAAATATGTAGTTAAAATATAAAAAGTATATATATTATTGCAAAATAACTTTCCATTACATGGTCAATGAATAATGAGTTGTTGTTTAGTCAACTGTCCGAAGACAGGTCTGAACCTCATAAGTGATACCAAGAAGCCATGACTTATAGGCCACTAGGCCAGGAGATAATGGGGTAGGATGCCCAGTTCCTTTCCCTCTTCATAGCATACATCACTGACTGGCTACATATTACACTAGTCAGACAGACTGTGTATACATCTAAACAATTGTTCTTCCTCTGACACATATAGTTAAGCGAGATGTATTTTAGTTGGTTATTTAACGACGCTGTATCAACTACTAGGTTATTTAGCGTCGATGAGATTGGTGATAGCGAGATGATATTTGGCGAGATGAGGCCGAGGATTCGCCATAGAATACCTTGCATTCACATTACCTCGGAAAAAACCCAACCAGATAATCAGCCCAAGCGGGGATCGAACCTGCGCCCGAACGCAACTTCAGATCGGCAGGCATGCGCCTTAACCGACTGAGCCACGCCGGTGGCTAAGTGAGATGTAGGTCTACTGCCTTATAATAGATGTAGACTACATATCAGCCAGAACCTCAATCAGAGGATTGAATAAGGAGTAGGACACATTATTTTAAAATTGTGAAATGTGTCACCTAAACACTAACTTTCATGAAAATGATGAGCTGAAACAAATTTCATCATCCATGCAAGAAAATCTAATTTCCCTTATTGCAGATGTTCTCCACATAGGTATACATACATACATACATACATACATACATACATACATACATACATACATACATTACATACATAGTTGTGCATACCTATAGTACATAGGCCTATACATACATGAATGTCGCTTGCAATTATATTCTTAAAATGAAATCTGCCGAATGCGATAAAGTTTCAAAAGATAAACTCTGCATGTCTTTCTACGAAATAAATAAATGCCAAGATTTCCATAATATATTTATGATTACATCAAATAAGTGTCCAGGAATGAAAGAGAAAAATACCGCCTGGGATCGAACCCGTATCTCGACTCCTAACATACTGAAATTCGTTCTAAGACTAACAAAGATGTCAACCTTAGAAATCTTCTTATGTCGTCTGATAGTTTTCTCGGCGCCCGTACTTGTCCTGAATAGGAAGTTTCTATCGTAACTTCCATACGAATAAAGATAGTAACAACATGTAACTAACTATAAGGCTGATGAAAACTAATAATGCAGATGTCAAGGCTAAGAAGCGCAGCAACTGATCAGCACTGATGAAACTCTAAATTACGTAAGAGAGAATTACATGAGGAATAACATAGCAGTTATGCACCGATCAACAAGGTGATAAGTGGAGAAGACGAGAACTGCAATTAGATGTTATTGAAATAGTATTACAATATCAAAGAGAAAGTTAAGAAATTAATAACGTGTACTTAACACACATGCAAAGAAAACTGCAAGCAGCTGATGTCAAGAGACAACGAAGACTTAAATAAATATGTAGAGATTCAATGGAATTAGGCTTTTGTATAATCCACCACGTCCTGAAACTTGACATTTCCAACGTTTCGGAACTAAATGCAGGTTCCAGAGAGATTGCCTACTGGCCTACTCTGTTGGCTTCGTTACATCAGGTTAATACAGGCGACTGGAAATGTCAAAGTCCAGGTCACGGTGGATTATCCAAAAGCCTAATCCAATCGCAGTCACCGTGAAAGCCTAAAAACTCATGTAGAGATTCATTTTAAAATTATTTGAACACTAAACTAGCGGAAAAATAATAATCCGCGGCGCTACAGCCTTTTAAGGGCCCAGACCGGCCAGCCAACTACTGGCCTCACGTGTCCACATGCCGAAGTAGACGTGGACGAACGATCACTCAACCAGAATGGAGGTATCGTGCGGTTAGAACCATGATTTGCCCCCCCCCCCAGCCGTCATAGGTGGCTTTCATTACCGGATTTCGCTACCTATCGTACCTCTCCAAGTGCATCACGATGCTTGATAGACACCGGTCCCATACACTGGCCGAAATTACATGAGAAAATTTCTTCCCTCATGAGTAGACTTCGTGGAATTGCCACGAGAATCTTACTACGCACGCGGTATAGATTGTATGAGAAGGGGACGTGCAACGGATGGAGTATGCCTCTTATGTAAACACTGAGCAGTATACTACGGTTACAATAAAACCTGATATCCTGCATTCAAGAAATATAATGAACGATCATTGAAGTAGGAAAGTCTAAACATGTAAATACACAATTATTTTGTAGTGAAATATATTAACTCTTAAAATTTAATGTAATATACTCACATCATCCTTGAATATGTACATTGTAGTGAAGAGTTACGTACATTTTGAGCGACTGCAAAGTAACCTCCTCCGATGGTCACTTAAACAGTTTTTATATTGGGAATATGTACGTTCAACAACACACGATGTAATACGTGCATATTTGAAGAACGGAAAGTCACTACTTTTTAGTACACCAACATCAGACGTCTTGTCGTGACCTGATAGTACATCATTTATAATACGAAGTTGTGAATAGGCACAATTTTTAGCAATAATGTTTCTCAACTTACATTTCACTTTTTCTGAAATTAGTGAATTGTTGCTTTGGATAACGGTTTGTGATACTTTATACATTATATTAAGGGCTTCTGAGAGTTGTAGATTAGACGATTCTAACAGGGTGATGCTTTTGGACACGATTTTAAAATTAGAATCAATGAACAGAATATCTTCCAATAGCTGTTCAGAAGGCAATGATTTTACAGCTGCAACAGCGGAACTGTCTGTGCTATCCAATGCATCAATTACCTCCATTATTTTGCTGTAATGTTCTGCATAATAATTAACAGCATCCAACCACGTTCCCCAATGGGTCAAGACTGGCTGCGGGGATAAGGGTATTCCAGGGGCAATTGTTTGGAACTTCAACACTCTCACTATAGTATGTTTGATTGAATTCTTGTCTGCACTGAACACATGTTAAGCTTTGACTATTCCAGTAATGCAAAAACAAGTGCTTACATAGGTATACATCTGTAGCCGCTCTATCTATTTGGACCGGTAACAACTCTTAACATGAACTGCTTATACTACGAGACCGGGCAGCCGCGCATCTCCTCTATACTACCGTACATCGGCAACCTGATAGCATGCTGCGTGTGGCAATTCAACGAAGTCTACTCATGAGGATTCAAACCAGTGCGCATTCCGTAACGCGAGACCTAGGCAGGATGTTTTAGACCATGATGCCACGGTTGGTGCAATATTATGGATGTACTAAAAATTTCACTGAGGAAATAAAACGATTTCGCACAAAAATGCATCTCAGGGACGGTCCTTAAACTACGTTTTCTTTTTCTTTCTTTCTTTCTTGTCTTTTTTTTTTTTTTTTTTTTTTTTGCACTAATTGGACGGAGTTATGCAACTAACAAAAACTGTTTTCGAGATATTAAACATTGAAGTAAAACTGGTTTTTCTTAAGCATTTTATGCAAAAAGTATTGTAACATACTATTACAAAAAATAGCACAATTATTAATAAAAAAAGCTAACCCATTTTTAATAACATATCAGCTGTTGATTTAATACTGCAAAGTAAAATTAATTAATTTTATGCAATAAACGAATTTTCTTATAAATGGCAGCAGAGTGCAGATATAGCAATCCTGATTTTTCTGAGTTAAATAATCCAGCCAACAACTGATTTGTGCAAATAACCTACTTTATCTTTAAATTCTCGGTTGGCTTAACTCCATCCAATTTAGAAGCTTCAAGAAACAGGTTCAGTTTATGAAAGAAAAAAATCAGAAAGATTAATAATTAATGATATTCAGATTTTCCAGAGTTCTTCATGAAAACCAAAACTAGAGAAAACTGACTAGAGAAAATCAGTCACCAGACAGCAGTGCATGTTGAACAAATGCCATAGCTACAGCAATATTTGGAAAATTTTACTCAAACTTACTGAAAATGTATCCTTATGAACTGCAAATGACATTTTAACTGAAGGAGTTGATTAAGATAAACATAAACAGATGTAACTTTTCAGTATCTGTATTAGCTCAGATGGAAATTTCACCGGAATGGTTATTTGGAATACTGTGGACAGATGAGATCAATTTTACTCTCAATGGTGAAGTCAATACTCATGATACTCGTAATAAGTATCTAATATGGACAATAGATAATATACGTGCACATAACCGCTTAGTTCATATTGATTGTACAATTTGTTTGGTATTTTATCAATTCCAACTATATTAGTACCTTTATAATAGATCTAACCATAAGTCAGCGGATACTTCTCACTTTTTGTATGAGTTTCAATTAGTCTACTGTTTGAATTCGTCAAGACTTTGAACAAGATGATATTTCAGGTGCCGGTACAATGAAAAATGAAAGATCTTTTCATGAAAGTAGATAATGGAAGAACGAACAAATTTCACATGTAGTTGAAAAGAAATACTTCTGGTTAACATAGAAGCCGAAGGGGTAATTAATAAGCAAACATTTGACACTCTGGCTGTTGACTTCTATTACAAATTTATAGAATATGTATAGTAAGGAAGACATGATCACTCCATTTTATAGTAGAGAAGAAAATAAAAAGAAGTTAAGTATTTGATGAAAATGTGCATGTTTGACGCGAAGTTTTATTTTTTTATTTTAGTAGGTTATTTAGCGTCTGAATGAGATTAAAGTGATAATGCCAGTGAAATGAGTCCGCGGTCCAACACCGAAAGTTACCCAGCATTTGCTCATATTGGGTTGAGGGAAAACCCCGAAAAAAAACCTCAACCAGGTAATTTTCCCCAACCGAGAATCGAACCCGAGCCACCTGGTTTCGTGGCCAGACGCTCTAACCATTACTCCACAGGTGTGGACTTGACGCGAAGTGGACAGCAGGAAAGTATCCTGGGAATCAAGTAAATTGCCTCTGATCAAACACTGGAAGTGTTTCAGGTTTGAAAGAAGATATCATTTTTTGTACTTGATTATTTAACTACGCTGTATAAACTACAGGGTTATTTAGCGTCAATGGAATTGTGATAACGAGATTATATTTGGCGAAATGTAGGCGCATGTTCGGCATAGATTACCTGACATTCGCCTTACGGTTGGGGAAAGGCTCGGGAAAACCCAACCAAGTAATCAGTCCATACGGGAATGGAACACACGCCCAAACGCAACTCCGAATCAACAGTCAAACGCGCTAAAATATGAGCTACACCGGTGGCAAGAGGTCATTTGAAAATCTTAACGAACTCATGGAATGTTCAGCTTGTATTCTGGGAACAAACGAGGCTGTGGAGCACGTGCTAATAACGTTGCCAAGTGTCAGAGGCGCACTGCTGCGGCTTACGGAAATTGATCTTCGAACTGCACAGTAAACAACTGTAAGGGGAACAATGAAGCCAAAGAAAATGGAAAGTGTATCGGTGGTTTTCAAATTGCCTAATAAACGTCGCAATAGTCTACATAACACGACGCAGGTGGAGGAGTTTTAATAAGAATTTGCTTCGTAATACAATAACTGATATGCATGCGAAAGAAACTTCCTACAGAGGAGAACTATTGACAAGATGTGATAGGTGATTTTAAGAAATCCATGTGATTGTGTGTAATATAAATGAGGATAATGGAATTAGGGCAAATAAATACAATTTGATGTAAGTTTTAAGTATCTAATGAACGAAATGAAGTGAACTACGAATAAGTCAATCCTCCAATAATAATAATAATAATAATAATAATAATAATAATAATAATAATAATAATAATAATAGATACAATAGACTGTGAAAGATTATTACTGAAACTTACCTACGTTATTATCAGGCTTCGGTCCTGGACACAGAAACGCATGAAGTTCAGAACGCACGGGCGATAGTGTTATGTTGGTCGAGTGGGGTGGGAGATGAAGCGCACCGTTACTTCGTGTCTCAGCATGTAAACAGTCCATCACAGTACGGCACAAAATATATTTCACTCTGTACAGAATCAGTATATACAGTACATTCCTAGTGTAGACAATAAATGTCTACCATTAAAGTATTAACGTGAGTTGTAACTTTCAATCAGGTGTCCCTACGCCGAAGCCTGTTACACGTACCGTAGCCAAGCAGCAATACACACAACGGTAGTGCACATTACGGACCCACCTGTGCTGTTGCAGTCACCCTTCCACACGGGTCATGACGTCATTTATACTCCGTGTACGCTAAACCTCATACTGGTTACTCTGTGTCCCTAGGCCGAAGCCTGGTTATCAGTAAGTTAATCTGATTGCATTAGGAATGTAAAGAAAATTACTTAGAATACAAAAAGTAAAATGGAATTATTTGGATATTTAAATACGATCATTGTTTAACATATAAAGAGAAAATTAACTTATGAAACTAGTCTGAAAATAAGCCTCAAATTATTAAATATTTCTTGTGAGTATTATATTTAAGACCGAATGTAATTTACTATGCCTGTTGAACTAGATAATTATTTTAATTTTATAAAACGATAGAGTCCGACAGGTTCTAATATCGGCGTGAAGAAGATTCCAGATTCGAGAGGTGTAAACTGTGAATGATTGAGAGTAACAGCATGTTCTGTGCTCAGGTAAAATTATAATAGTTTCTTGTTGAGATCGGATGCCAAAGATGTGAAGAGATGAGAGATTCTGAAATCGATGACAGGTAAGAGGGACAAGAAGTTTGTAAGAAGATCTTATAAAGCAACGAGAGCGCTTGTAGTCTGCGATTCTCAAGTCGGAGCCACGACGCTGTTCGAAGTATTGTAAAATACAGCATAACTCCGAATGTTGCATATAAGTCTAATGCACATATTATGGACATGTTGTAGCTTTATGGACAATTTTGAAGTTATCAGTTAACAGAACATCGCAATAATTAAATAAATACATTATCAGAGTCTGGATAAGGATTTTTTTTTTCAGAGTAAAAGGGAGGAGGTATATAGGGAAATATAAAAGTTACATGTGAAAAGAAATAAGGAAGCTATTGGGTTCAGTGGCAAGTAAATATTCTATATTGAATATATTAAGGAAACGACGAGAAGTCAATCTAGAAACGCACATAGCTTTCGTTGACTTCGATAAAGCTTTTGATTGTGTAGAACGATCCATATTATGGAAAATAATGTATAATAAAGGTTACCCTCCACATTTGATAGAAATAATAAAATGCCTCTACACAGATACAAAGATAATAATAAACACAGGAACATCGAAAACAGAAGAAATAAGAATAAATCAAGGACTCAGACAAGGTTGTAGCCTATCACCTAGTCTCTTCAACATATATCTAGATGACTTAATTAAAAAATGGAAAATGGAGGTGAATCCAGGTATAAAGATTAGTAAAGATACATTTTTAAATATTCTAATGTTTGCCGATGATGTAACATTAATACAAGACAGTGAAGAAAAATTGCAATATGCCATTCACAAACTACACCTATTAGGAAAAGAAGACTATAATTTGAGCATATCAACTCATAAAACTAAAGTAATGGCCCACAGTGGTAAATTTCCAATTCGTACAAAAATAATAGTTGATAATAAGCCCATTTGCCCGTGTCTCACGTCCTGAACCGAGAGTTCCCTAGAGCTTATAACCACGCCTCTTAGGTCTGCTCGGAACGTCACGGGAGGTGCAACGTGGCGGCACGGCAGCATATTACATGTTCTGAAAACATTATCCTACGCCATCGCAGGGATCTTTACTGGTTATAATACTGGATACTCTAATCGTGGTTACCACTATCGCTATTATATCTGATGGCGATTTCCTAAAATGTAAGTACACACTAGGCCACTCTTCGTTCAGTTTGGACAACTGCTGAATTACCATAGAACAACATTTCTCAAAGTATGTTCTGGGGTTGCGTGAGCCTTATATGATTTTACTTGGTTATTTAACGACATTGTATCAACTACTAGGTTACTTGGGATTGATGATAGCGAAATGGTATTTGGCGAGATGAAGTCGGGGATTCGCCAAAGATTACCTGACATTCGCCTTAAGGTTGGGGAAAACCTCGGGGAAAAAACCCAACCAGGTAATCAGCCCAAGCGGGAATCGGACCCGCGCCCGAGTGCAACTCTGGATCAATAGGCAAACGCCTTAGCCGACTGGACTGCTCCAGTGGCTATATACTTAGTGGATATTATAAAAATATATAAATGTTACGGAAATATGAATCAATAATAACATGAAACCACCGATGATAATAATAATAATAATAATAATAATAATAATAATAATAATAATAATAATAATAATAATAATAATAATTCAAGAATATGCGTAATAATAATATGTTTAATGAACATCTAAAACGGAAAATACCCATAATATTTATCACTTTCATCACTGGATTCTCTGCGCATCTGTTCACTAAAACAAAATATCGAAAAGACAAAATGCAGAAGTACAATAAAAATGAGACTACAACTTTCCGCCATAAAACCAGATTGCAGGCTTAAAAAGCAAATACATTCGTTCCACTGTACAGAATTATTGAGATACTAGCTTTCACTTGTCTGTTAATTTAAACACTAATAAAATATTACAGGGATTCCGCACTTACACTTCAGATTAAAAGGGGTTTCGCGGTGGAAAAAGTTTGAGAAACACTGCCATTGAGGAAAGAGTTTACGGATGTGTACACGTGATAACCGTAATCGCGATTAGGTCTATGATGTCTTGTAGAGACTGTAGTCTACAACTGGTATTAGTGTTTAGTTACAGGAATTGATGGGGACATAATCTGTTTCGTGAGGGGACAGCCTATACATTCGCTTGTCAATGGCTGATCTTGCTCCATAGCTGACGAAAGGAATCCTGAAAAGGCCGATGTGTTGAACGTAGGGTAGTAGGCACATGCGGTACGCAGCTCCTCCTACCCTGTCCCTCTGCGTCACGCCCCGCAAAGAAACAGCTCAGGAAGTGAGGCACGGGCAGTATCTCATTTTGATTATTTAGGTTGTAACATAACTTATGACGTAGATAGAGATATTGACAACAAAATAAGCAAATTTCAGTGGATATGCGGAACAATAAATAGAACACTAGAAAATAAAACTAGAAAAGAAACAAAACTAAAGTTCTATAAAACTATGGCAGTACCTGTGTTGACATATGGAAGCGAATCATGGATAATTAAAGAACGAGATAAAAGTAAATTACAGGCTGCAGAGATGAGGTTTCTTCGCAGAGTAAAGGGATGTACAAGAAGGGATCTGATAAGAAATGAGAATATCCGTAAAGAATTAAATATATACAACATAAACGATAAAGTTGAAGATTATAAAGGAAAATGGAAAGAACACCTGTCTCGAATGGATAATGAAAGAATTCCAGCACTGATACAACAACACCAACCTAAAGGCAAAAGAGATGTCGGACGTCCTAGGAAGAGGTGGAACTGAATAAAATGTGAAGACGAAACAGGCACTAAGCCTAAACCATGAAGTGAAGATGATGATGATGATGATGATGATGATGATGAATATATTAAGGAATATGGAGTTTAAATACACGAAAGCCAATGACTGAAAGAAATGCTGCTTGGACGTAGCAATATAGTCGTTGTTAGAGTAGTAACGTTCCTAGGAACGATAAATTAAATAAGGGAGGTTGTTTTTCTTTTTCAATAATAGAATTGTTGTTCAAAACATTGATTTTCCAGCGTAGTTATTGCGAATTGTACTGTGGTAGCGAAAGAATGCAGAGGAAATAATATCTATAGACTTATATAACTTTACTTACACAGGAAAGCCGACATAGGTCCTAAACTGTGATATTACCAACCATGGCAACGTATTGTTATAGCGGCAACAGCGCGAAATTATCTGTCTCGTTCGAAACCAGGCGACCTTCACCCTCTTTCTTCAAACACCCTAGCTCTAATCTGGCCCAAGTCACGCTCATCCCCGTATAAATAACATCTTACCAACAAATTTGTTGATAATGAAACTCAGAGAGCATAGAAGTCTTTACTACTATAACTGACATGCAGGACACATGTGCCACTTCTTTTTCTATCTTGTAAATGAATAAGTTTACATTCATTTTTTAAGTAATTCATTCAAATTTTTCTAAACCCTAAAATTCTGTCCGAATAAGTTCTGAATTTGAGGTATACAGTATTTATCGATGTATAAGACGCATTTTTGTTCTTAAAATAGGTCTTAAAATTAGGGTGCATTTTATAAAACGAAGCACATCCTTTGTTTCGATATTGAAACACTGAACTGGCTATCATATCTCATCATAACAGAAGGGCTAACTTCACAACTGCAGTACAGTCTCTTGATGTGTCTTCAAATAAACTATTTGAAGTGTTCATGAGAAATGAGTGGAATGGATGGATTACGGACAGCACTGTAGGCCTACATCACCTGACTCCAAAGGTAGCACCATAGATAATATAATATATATAACAGATAGCTCATCCCTAAGTTAAAATCGGCAGCACTTTGAAGAGAACAACCGCCAGGATCGTCATCCGTCCGCCGTAAACGAACACGAGATGGCAGTACAGTCGCTAATGCAATTCAAATGGGAATTATGACGTGACTCCTTATGTAACAACTAGATGGCAGCATAGTAAACCTGATAAAAGTTGTTACCGTCAAAGCCTATAAGACCGGGCTATCTGGGTACATATGATCTAGGGTAGCACTTAAACGGAGCACAATCACTCACGTGTATGAGTTCTCTAAAATATCTTGAACTAAAGTTTGTAGTAAGATTACAGTGAAGTCTTTCCCGAAGTGTGTCATGACTTATGAGCAACGTAGTTGTTACAAGCGAAGGTCATTTATTGTATGAAATTGAAGATTCCAATTATTGTGATGGAGTTCTGTGACCTTCGTGGGAAAGAAAGTCTCACGAGTGATGTGAGCGAATTTGCAGGTTACAGAAGGGTCAATGAATAATAATAATAATAATAATAATAATAATAATAAATAATGATAATTTGTAGGCCTAATTATATTATAATTGTAATTATTATAATTATATTTGTGTGTATCCAATGAATATCCACTTCACTTACATGATTCGGGTTGCGCATATTGCAGATAGATGGCAGAACTGTGGCCCATTTTCAAGTTGCACACCACTTCGCCGGCCCACGCTGTGCATGATGTGTATCTGTGGAGAGTTATGTCGTGTACTAAGGCGAGTGTATGAAGTGCTCATGTAAGTGTAGTGTAGGGAATAAGTGACGATAATGAAGGGAGAGGAGAAAACCCAGTGCTGGCACGTAGCCTACTCCTGTCGAATAGCACCAAAGGAACCGTCAGACTTAATGTCCCCATCCGACGGACGAATCATCATCAACAGTGACATATTCCTTCTCTTGATATACACTGCGGTGAGATTTGGGATTTAACCCAGGTATATTCGTGCACAATCTAGTGATTAGAAGTTGTGCACCGTAACCTCTCCTAGTCCCGAGGGAGAGATTTTTCACGAAAATCTCTGATCATGCCGGGAATCGAAGCCGGACGTTTTAATATGAACATGTTATCGATGCATGTTCTGCCTTCCCTAAAAGGTAATATTTTCTGCAAAGGATTTTATTATTTAATTTAGTAATTAATCTTTGGTTTAATAATTTACTGCAACGTTGTAACACCTCTAATGTAATGTACTATATTATTTACGGAGCAAAAGTTGAAAACTACGTACGGGATTAATATAGTATTAGTAGTCTATGAAAACGGACAAACGAAATGCCGAAAAATACTTATCGATATTAGAAATTCTGAAAAAGTACTCGTATATTTTTGTGAAAGTACGCCTATCTCTATTAAACCCCAAAAAGACAAAGTATATGATTATGTCTCGTGACCAGAATATTGTACGAAATGGAAATATAAAAATTGGAGATTTATCCTTCGAAGAGGTGGAAAAATTGAACTATCTTGGAGCAACAGTAACAAATATAAATGACACTCGGGAGGAAATTAAACGCAGAATAAATATGGGAAATGCCTGTCATTATTCGGTTGAAAAGCTTTTGTCATCTAGTTTGCTCTCAAAAAACCTGAAAGTTACAATTTATAAAACAGTTATAATATCGGTTGTTCCTTACAGTTGTGAAACTTGGACTCTCACTTTGAGAGACTAGGGATGTTCGAGAATAAGGTGCTTAGGAAAATATTTGGGGCTAAGAGGGATGAAGTTACAGGAAAATGGAGAAAGTTACACAACGCAGAACTGCACGCATTGTATTCTTCACCTGGCATAATTAGGAACATTAAATCCAGACGTTTGAGATGGGCAGGGCATGCAGCACGTATGGGCGAATTCAGAAATGTTAGGTGGGTGTTAGATGGGTGGCCGGAGGGAAAAAGATCGTTGGGGAGGCCGAGACGTAGATGGGAGGATGATATAAAAATCGATTTGATGGAGGTGAGATATGATGATAAGAGACTGGATTAATCTTTCACAGGATAGAGACCAATGGCGGGCTTATGTGAGGACGGCAAGAACTGCGAGTTCCTTGAAAGCCATTTGTAAATAAGTAAGGAAGGTCTATTTTATGTCATATAATGAGACAATCCAATAATAAAAAAATCAACACTTCGTTGCAAATTGGCAAATAGGATTGACTTTCATATGAGCCGATTGAAGGAGGCAGCAGAAAATCCAGAACACCTGTTTATCGGGTACCGAAGCCCAGTACTGCACGCAACCCCGCAGTTAACGGCTGTAGCCATTGAGAAGCGAGAGGAGAGAGATAAACCAAATACATCTGACAAAAAATGTTCCCTCAGAATCAGTTTCCTGGCGTTGTCTGACAAGGAGGATGTCAATGCGCTGTATCTGGAATCTTAGCTATTTGGCAGGCAGGAAGTTGGGTGAGTAATGACAGATGTTCACTGAAACGAGGACACGTAGTCGCACCACCAAAACTCGAAGAATGACTGCAATAATGAATAATATGTTCAAATAAATAGTATAATACGATACAAGGTTAGGATGTGCTTTTACAAAATCAAGGAAAAGTTTGAAAAGTGAGCAGAGAAAATGTTGATTTTGTAATGCACTTCACAAACTTGTATTTTACAGTATTTTTTGCACGCTAGTATATTTTGAAAATGATATAGGCCTATATATATATATATATATATATATATATATATATTTAAATCTTATATATTATAAATTTATTGTAAATTTTTATCTTCTCACCATTCGTGAGCTGCCACAAGGGACAAAGAGTACTTAACCATAGAAATTTTTACAAGCTCATGATAAACCATTCATTTTGTTTTAACAATGAAATTCCTACAAGTACATAACTGCAATTTTTTTTTTTGAGATTAGTGAAAATATACCTATTTTTAGAAAGGTAAGTGTTACAAAAAAGTAAAGAATGCTACTGAACTTAGTCTGATTTCGAATATAGGTGATTCTTCAGGAGAGCAATTGATCCTTTCAATGCAGCTAAGGTTACACTCTGAATAATAGCTGTAGGTATTCGAAGCCTCTTAAACACATCTTTCATGAAGAGAGTGGTGGTACCTCTTGCTTCAACCAGAAGTCCGATTACTTCAAGCTCTTTTAGCTGGTATTTTTTGAGGTAACAGGGAATGGTAGGATTGTAGATATTCTTTTTTTCATTGTCCACTTCTGCTGGCTGTTCCTCATCCGTTTCGAAACAGTATGTATATTACACTATGAACAGCTGACTGAAGGTTAGCAGTCTGGCCAACGTACAAACTTCACCATCAACTTCAATGTAAAGGAATAAAAATTATTCAAGTACCTGTAATATTTCGTGTTCAATTGAAATAATTTTTATTTCTTTTTGTTAAGCGAAGTTTGAATTGTTTAAATAAAATTCAGTACATTTCAAATGCAGTGTTTTGTTTCGAATAATGTATACTAATTAATGCTGTCTTTTGCGTATGAATTTTACATGCGTTATAGTATTGTAGCATACATAGAAGGCAATGGCTTTCATTACAACTCTAGAGCAGTTATTTGTAACATTTCAACATACTTATCTAGGTTGGAAACTCTGAATTCAGTAAAATCAACTTTCAATCGTGCCGGACGTTTACTGTAGCGACAAGAAAAAACACTATCGTTCAAAAAAAGCAACAACAGACTACTAATACCTTATTGACTTCAACACCTGGCAGTACTCTTTGATATATTTTCAAAGGTCGACTATGTTATTTTCTATCTGCAAGTAATTATTATCTTAATTACAAACAAAGAGGTTCTAAGAGGAGATGTAAACCTCTGGGTAAGTCTAAATTCCGCTAAATTACCATAAAAAAGAAGTAAATTTCCCTACAACTATTCTAAGCGCTCTACCTGCAATTGGTAACTTCATAAGTGCCCAATGAAGTGTGACGTCATACACCGTCGACATAAACAGATTTAAGAACCTAGCTCACTATTATCCAAAAGTTGAAGTAGCACATAGTCTAGTATATAGTCACGAAGCTCAATACGTAGTAGTAAATATGCATCCATGTATAGTTGCTAACCACCAGGATCGCTAATATCGCCTCATTACAGACAATGCGAAATAATACCGGTACAGTCTATTGTTTCTAGCACCCTCACAACTCAAGCTTCATGACTGTATATACTAGACTGTGGCAGCACTGTCGAAAGTTGCTATAGGCCTACTATCAAATTGTGATAGATGCCAAATAGAATAACCTACAAATTCGTTTAATATTTTCCACATTTCATTTAATTTTGATTAAAGAATATAGAGTTGAATAAAGTGTTCGAGTGCGTAGGAGACTAAGATATTCCCCAGCAACTGAAAAGAATATTCATACATTCCTCTTGAAGACTGATTTCTAGGAGCTGAATTCTAGTTTCAAAGTTTTGGTAGCCACAAGCGAATTATAATTTTGAGACATTTCTTCCCCTCTTTTAAAGCGTTACCCGACAGGCTACGTTCATTTTTCGACTTTTCCCCTTCAAAATTTTTACATGTTTCTTCAGTGGAACGACGATACACGGTGCGAGACAAGTGACCTAATGGCTTGGAGCTCACATAATTTCTTCCCCGGAACCCCAAATCCCCTGGCAAGAACCGCGCACGTGTATCTTTTACCTGTTTTTTTCTCCCTCGTATCTTCCTCCTCTTTATCATCATCGTCATCATCATCATCATCATCATCATCAATCATATTTCACAGACAGACTACCTACAGAGTATAGACCATTGAACTGATTTTGATTTTGGCTTTGTACCTCTTGTTAATTGTAGATATACTGTTCAACCTATACCTGCTACTCTTTCTGCTATACTTCTTAACATAAAAGAGTTAACGCTAAAAATATTGTATTACTAACCCAAGAAATGTCTTAACTGTTTATGACGGGACAGTATTAGCGAATCACAGTTAATGCGTTGTATCTATAATGAGGGTAGCTGAGAGTAGATAGCATCTTTTCAACTAGCTGGATCTCAGGTGAAGTGAGTAGCGGTTATTTCTGCGCTTCATGTTTACGTGACGTAACAACAATGTGCTAAAATAGCCATGCAGCTGGAGATCTTCAAGAACTGTAGTCGTAACAGAATGTGACCTTCGCCATTTCGTTTATCTGAAAAAATGATTCCGTAACTGTGGTCCGTAATTATCGCCCATGTGGTGGGCAGTTCTTTGAGCTCAAAGTGTCGAGATATTGAACCGGATCTGGTAAGCAGAGAAACAAAATATTCAAGGAAATATTCCCCAACAAATCTCACTGCATCGAATCCTGGAATCTTCCATGAAAAGCTTTCATCTGAATGATGTACAGTAAAAGGTAAAAGGTAAAGGTATCTCCGTAACATGCCATGAAGGCACTTGGGGGGCATGGAGGTAGAGCCCCGTGCTTTCCATGACCTCGGCACTAGAATTAGGTGGTGTGGTTGGCACCTCGCTCTGACCGCCTTTTACCCCCGGGAAAGACCCGGTACTCAATTTTATAGGAGGCTGAGTGAACCTCGGCGCCGTTCTGAAAGTTTGGCAACGTGAAAAAATCTTGTCACCACCTGGGATCTAACCCCGGACCTTCCAGTCCGTAGCCAGCTGCTCTACCAACTGATCTACCCGGCCGCCGTGAATGATGTACAGTAGTGGCAAAAAAACCGGACCGACTCTTGTAGCTGATTTCAGAGCCTCGTTCACTCCAGAGCACGGTAGACTGGTAACTGAGACTTTCGTGGTTCGAATCCTGCCTGGGAAGGAAACTTTTTTTTGTTCCTTATTAAAATTTATTCCCAATACTTTTCGATTGCAGCGATATTTTACTACTTAATTAACTTATTATTCCCAGAACATGAATTTTACCAGCAATCGAAATATATTGGGTATAAATTTGAATAAGAAACAAAAAAAGTTTCCTTCCCAGGCAGGATTCGAACCACGAAAGTCTTAGTTACCAGTCTATCGTGCTCTGGAGTAAACAAGGCTCTGAAATCAGCTACAAAGGTTTTTTGCCACTACTGTACAAGTACGTAAGCTACAGTGATCCGTGGATTGTCTTTATTAGAAAATGAGATATTCACAAGGAATTCATCTTAAGATTTATTTCTTGAATCGGTGACATTCACGAAGATGAAAACGGATCGAGGAACCAAAAAGTTATTATATTAAATTAATAATAGCAAATTACTGGAAAGTGACTGTCCGAAAATTAAGCAATTTATAAGCATAACATGGAAGCAGCTTGTATACTGAAAAAGCTCATAATTAGGAACGACATTTTAACAAATTGAAAGGCAACACTACTATGAACACACAGTAAAACTGAGTTACAATTTCATAAAACATTTAATTTTTAATTGGTTTACTTTACGACGCTTTATCAACTGCGATGGTTATCTAGCGTCTGAGCAAAATGATGATAATGCCAGGGAAATGAGTCTAGGTTTCAGCATCGAAAGTTAACCAACATTTGCACTTAATGGATTGAGGGAGAACCCCGGAAAAACCCTAAATCAGGTAACTTGTCCCAACTAGGATTTGAACCTGGGACCGCTCGTTTCACGGTCAGACATGCTAATAATTACTCCACAGTGGTATACTATAAAGCATTTATTCTTCCATGTTATTATATGGAGGTGTACACTGATTTTTAATAAAAGAAGTCAATTTAAAGCGAAAGTTTTGCGAGCTAGCAGATTATAGAAAAACAGAATATGAATGACTATAATAATAAAATAAGGAATTAATTGTAAAGATATTCATTCATTCATAGCTTATTGCTGAAGGGCAAATCTTTCACTGCACACCTAGCATTCTCCAATCTTTCCTATTTTCTTCCTTCCTCTTTGTTTCTGCATATGATCCATATATCTTAATGTCGTCTATCACCTGATATCTTCTTCTGCCTCGAACTCTTATCTCGTTCACCATTCCTTCCAGTGCATCCTTCAGTAGACAGTTTCTCCTCAGTCAGTAATCCAACCAACTTCTTTTTCTCTTCCTGATCAGTTTCAGCATCATTCTTTTCTTCATCCATTCTTTCCAACACAGCTTCATTTCTTATTATGTCTGTCCATTTCACACACCTCATTCTTCTCCATATCCACATTTCAAATGCTTCTATTCGCTTCTCTTCACTTCGTCGTAATACCACGTTTCTGCCCCATACAATGCCACACTCCACACTAAGCACTTCACTGGTCAATTCCTTAGTTCTTTTTCTAGAGATCCGCAGAAGATGCTCCTTTTTCTATTAAAAGCTTCCTTTGACTTCCTGGCAGCAGCTCATGTTACTGCTTATAGTACACCCCAAGCATGAAATATAGAAAGACTAGACTATAGATTGAAGTGGTGAAATTATACAAAGGAAATGCATCATTACAGAATTCCAAAAATTCTTCATAACAACTTGGCAAGCCTACTTACAAAGAAGAGAACATTAAAGAGTCCGCCTAAAGTTGGAGGAAACTATTTTAACAAAAGGAATAAGGTTAGATTACACTGAATTTGGAATATATTCAGGTTACTTTCACATGTAGTTCAGTCTTGGCTTTTTCAATATTTCACAGTACCTACCTCACATAGTTATCCTACTTCTTTTATTTATGGGGAACACTAAAAGGTAGGGCTTATAGGGAAAATCCTCATTCTATAGATGAACTAAAAGACTATGTACGAGAAGAAATCCAAGCTATTAATGATGTGGAACCGGTGTGTGGTGTTTTTCGTTTATCAAAGGTGTCAGTTGTGTGTGGCGGCAAATGGAGGCCATTTTCAACAACGACTGTGAGCATGGTAAGTCCAAATTATTGAACATTTATTGTTAGTACTGTTATATATTGGAGAAGCGCCGGAGAAATGGTTACGCGCTCGGCGGAAACCACGCAGGGCGCGGCCGGCCGCTCTTTTCTGGGACCTATGATAATAATATCTCTGTATATTAGGAATTCTCGAGCGACTGTCTAAAAACTCTTTTGTGCGAGATCGTGCGTATTTGTTTGGTTTCCGCACAAAACCAATCCGCGGAAGTCCAAAATTCCACATTCAGTATTCCCAACCTAACACACATAACAATTTCCCCCTTCTTACCGCTTAAGTGACATATTGATTTTACTGCTTTAGGCTTTTAACATATTATTTTTAGAGACATTCAATATAGTAATAATTATAAATTGGAAACTTACCACTGCAATTTCACCTAAATTGCACTGTTAATTATTGTTTTTAAATATTTAAAAAAATTAAGTAAACTCTACAACTCCACTAAAGTACTGCATTCGTGATGCAAGTAACATTACGGAAGCCGTGAAAAAATCAACAAGATTCCAGACTCATCATAGACTTGAAAAAAAAGACAGACGTATATCACGGCCTGCTGGAGTATAGTAAACACAGAAAACATTTTAAACCAACAATGTTGAAGATAGATATTTTTGTTTTTCAAATTTGCCGTCATTGAACAGAAACCAAGATGGAGATTTCATTGCAACTAATTAGAAATTCCTCTTTCAGGTATGTAATAAACGGTCTTCGCACAAAATAATGTACGATACACGAGCGGTATGTTTTCTTTCAATTCTCGGAAATTAAAAAAGCTCAACTACGTTTCGCTTTTTCAAACTTTTCCTCGAACATGAAAACTTCAACATACCGCTCTTGTAACGCATATTACTACTATAAAACACGTGCGAAACTAACGTTTTAAGCAGTCGCCGTATTTTCCACCGACCCGAAGGGGAACCCTATCATTTCGCAACTTGCATAAATAGCTATTGTCATCACTTTTTCAGTTCAATTTTGTAGAGCAAAGTCTAATATATCATTTTTCGGTTAACGAATGCATGAATTTTATAAAAGTAGAAAATGTCACGCAGTTATAAAATTACTACGTTTTAATTTTGAGCAGTGTGCTATTGACTTCTATATAATGATGTATGTGTATGTGTATGTGTATGTGTATGTGTATGTGTATGTGTATGTGTGTATGTGTATGTATGTATTTATTCACACTGCAAATGGGTAGATACCCGGTGGCAGTGGTTACTAATTACACTCAATAATGACAATTAATAAACACAACTAATAAAAAACAATCTATACTAATAATAAATCTGTAGCCGAAATTTTTCTGGTAATTTTCGATTTTCCAAAAATAATTGGTCCTAACATATATAATTAACCACCCTGAAACCGAAAATCGCTTTTTTGAAATTTTTGTTTGTATGTCTGTCTGTCTGTCTGTATGTTTGTTACCTTTTCACGCGACAATAGCTGAACGGATTTCGATGAAAATTGGAATATAAATTAATTTCGTTGTAACTTAGATTTTAGGCTATATGGCATTCAAAATACATTATTTAAAAGGGGGGTTATAAGGGGGCCTGAATTAAATAAATCGAAATATCTCGCTTATTATCGATTTTTGTGAAAAATGTTACATAACAAAAGTTTCTTTAAAAATGATTTCTGATAAGTTTTATTCTTTATAAAATTTTGATAGGACTGTTATTTAATGAGATAAATGAGTTTTAAAATTAAAATAACTGCCATCTAAGGCGGTGTATTGAAATAAAAAACAAATGACTTCGTCTAAAGGGGCCTTGGACACAACAATCGAAAGCTATGAAAGATAGCCTACAGACAATGTTTCTGTGTTTTATGAAGTAATATCGGAAGCTAAATTAACCGATTTGTATAATTAATTATTATTTCATCATTGGAAAGTGTAGTTTCTCTGGATGGACATAATGCTATAATGTTATTACAGTAACTTGTGAGTGAATTGAGGACAGGTAAGATTAAAATAGCTTCTTATGCACAGAAAACGTGATAGGTTATTCTGTATATTCATTTCCTGTATTTCTGAAAATAATGTTTATGAACATATTCATTTTTATCTCAGAGAATTAACGAACATACGAGAGTGTATTGATTTTGTATGCAGTAATAGTACGTTAGCTTAGCATTCCATTATTTTATAATTCAAATTTTAACTATGCTCAATTGAATCATGTTAAAATACATAAAATATATATGCAATAAATGCAATGCAAAAAAATTGGGTAGTGAGCCAAGCAGATTATGTTGCGCTGTTGTAAAAGCTGTTCCTCCTGAGATTCAAGAGCTCCCACAACAAATTAAAAACTTTCTAATTCGAGTACATCCGTTATCAACACACTTTTTACTTAATATAATATAATATAATATAATATAATATAATATAATATAATATAATATAATATAATATAATAATAAATCTGTAGCCAAAATTTTTCTGTTAATTTTCGCTTTTCCAAAAATAATTGGTAATGACAATTAAGAAACATGTTAAAGGAATTGTCACTGCACCAAATGAGTGGTCTCTGGATCAAAATGATCGCATTTTAATATTTTAAATACAATTTAAATTAAGTAACATATTAAACGATTTATCCTTCTATCAAACACGAATGTTCCCTGGATCAAATGTCCTATTTTAATTATATAATTACTTTATATTTATTTCTAACGAGTGCAGCGGAGCGCATGGGTACGGCTAGTAATTAATAATAATAATAATAATAATAATAATAATAATAATAATAATAATAATAATAACAACAACAAGAAGCATCCTAAATTATATGAAGCATGGTCACTTAAAATAACGTTTAAAGTAAATCTAATTTGTATCTTAACCCTAAGTTCGAACTAAGACCCACGAGTGTGACAGGTTCATACCTGCACAAGTACCTTTCGGAACTACACTTATTTCGCTGTCAACTCACTCACTGCACTGATTCTACTTGATTTCACTAACACTTCTAACCATTTCACTGATCAAATACTTTGCACAGCCACTTCACTGACACAAACACACTTCATTTACACAATAGACTTCACTTACACTACACACTTCACTGACACAACACACTTCCTCACTGATAGAACACTTCAAATAACAAGATATCAATTACACCCTTTAAGTAGTGTGTATAATATACTACCGTCTATTAGCAAAGTCCTTAAGCCTATTTTTAAATACATTTTTGGTTATTGGTAAAGCCTTTAGTAAGTCTGCAGCTAAAGCATTCCAGTCCCTGATAGTACGATTGAGAAAAGAAAACTTTCCAGTGTCCGTCCTCTGTCTTCTTTCCCTCAATTTATATGAGTGGTCGTTCCTTGAAGAGTAATTTGACGGCTGCAACCTATTTTTTATTTCTCTCCAGACAGGCTTACCTCTGTATATTTTGAACATTGCGCATAATCGAATTCGCGTTCTCCGGTCCGTGAGTGTGTCCCATTTTAATGGTGAATTATTACGACAACACTTGAGAGCCCGTTTTTTAATCTTTTCCAGTGTCTTCATATGTTCTAATCCGTTAGGGTCCCAACATGCAGCACCATATTCCATTACTAATAATAATAATAATAATAATAATAATAATAATAATAATAATAATAGCTTTGAAATTTTTGTTTTAAAATAGCAGCTCAACAGAAACATAAGCAGTTTGTGGAAGAAATGTCTTTCCAGAGCTATCCTACTCAAGTCTTCAACTTGCATCTTTTAACACAGAGAACAAGACTCGATGCCAGGGCGGCGGAAAATAACTGCTAAATATCTAAATACAGGAAACAGCATTCCTCGCTTTGTGTTCGGTGCTGGAGCTAAAAGCAGAGGCAACGCACGCACGCACGCACACACAAACACACACCTGTGCACCATTTTGTATCGCCTTATTTTAATTTCAGATTTGGAGCCAAACCATTTAAAACAGGAAATTGTGTTTACATGCGTTCCTGGTATTTTTCGCGCTTTGTTTAGAGATAATTAAAACATTGGCTCATGCCAAGATTAATGTGACAGATTATTTACAACATAACAAGTCTTTCTTCAGGCTTCCATAATTTTCGCTCGAGCGGGACTAGAAGAACGTATATTACACGACCTTGTACACACCAAAAGAAATTACTTCCCGCTCCACATTTGGTGTTCGTTAAGGGACAGTAGAGAGCCTTTGTCTTCTCAGATACATATATAGAAATAGATCACACACGTTTTGTCGGATAAATACATATAAATTATATCATACATGTTGAAAATATCCAGTTTTCACTCTAGTAGTAAATTATTTTGTGTCTCGAGGTAATTTCAATCGAATCAAATTACCATTATCAAGCAAAATGCACACATTTGATGACAATATTATATATTAGTGCAATAATTATAATAGGGATCAAGCAATTTGTTCACTTCTGTATAACATTCACGTATTTGCAGTTGCTTAAATTACATTACGTGTAATAGAAACTGTGTATGTACTACATCACATAAGTCTGGATAATAAATAGCCTTTAGTAATAGTTGTTGGCATGTTGGTCGCACGACTTCTTAAAGAAGAATCTTTACATTAGTAATCTTAATTTTTATGTAAATAAATATTTTTGTATAAACATAGGCAATCCTGAACTAATACAAAACTCTGTATACACCTTCCTAACTGTTTAAATCTAATTTTATTTCACATAAAATCACATATCCCTATTTTCCATTTGAAGGGTACAGAGAAAAAACGATCAAAATCACAATTCTCTTAAGGATGATGTCATCAACAGATGAAAAGGTTTAAAAATGCTTGGAATTTTATGTTACTATAGTTACCGTGTATCCCAGCGTATTTCTAAGGGTAGAGTAGGAAGAGGAAATTCATGATTTTTTAAGAGAAATTCTTCAAAACGCTTTCACGAACACAATTTTCTCATTTCATTCTAACCTATCCACGTTTGGGAAACAGGATTCGGATATTTTCGCATATCTGTGCAAAGATTGAACCGGACACGTGACATATAGCCTATCATTTCAGAAATTGAAGGTTTTTGACAGTAACTGGTGCCATATAGAAGGAATTTTCAACCTAACAGTGATTTTAACAAACCTTTTACTTTAAATTCAGTGGCTTTATGAATTAAAACTATATTAATCATTAGAATTCATTCTTTGAAAGCATATCTGGGCATAACTCAATTATGAACAAAATGGTCTTTAGGGCACCGGTGACCAAAGCGGGTGTCGTGATTACATCGTGTAATTACAGACATTCAAACGGATACGAGGAGTTTCCTGTACATTGCTGTGCGTTTCATTCACGTACTGAAGGCAAGCAGTGGCGGTATCATGTCGCTCTACAAACTCTGTCTCTACAAGCAGTAAGAGGTGGTTTCGTAAATAATGAAAAGGAGAACTTTTTTGTTGTTCTGTCAGACAAAATGTAATATGTTTACTTTGGTCAACGGTTCAATTAGGGTAATATAGAAACATTAATTGCCACGCTCAATAATGTATTATTATTAAGCTTATTATTATTATTATTATTATTATTATTGTTATTATTATTACTACTACTACTGACCACTAAGTATGTGTTTCTATAATTCTTCTGTACGTGCATGAATATTGATATTTTTAGATCTTCTCCCTAGAAGGACAAAATTTTTAGGTTTTATGTCAATTTTAATCTTCTTAATCTTTGGATGAGGGTAACTATTTATTAGTTATTCATTTAATAATAATATTGTAGAAAAATTGATTCAATATTATGTGCCACGAATTGTTAAACGCCAGAAATTGACATGTCTTAAATCATAGCCAGGAAGACAAGAATGATATAAATAAATGTAAGGAAGTCAGCTACTTAATGGAGTTTGAAATATCTCGTGCTCTAAAGTCTTTTAATAGAACAGAATTCTTCAAAATTGTAATGATTAAAATAGCCTAAATAACTTGTCCATAAGAAGTTTTTAACTTTGAAAAATTACGAATTTTTCGACAAAGTATCGAGAGAAGAATTAAAAAAATTCCTGATTATATTCAAGAGGAAGGTTAAAAAAAGAAGCAAGAAAAATTGTATATTATTCACTAGTTCTTGATGACAGCAGTAACCTCACTGATACAGCGAAGCTTGAGATTTTTATCCGCGGGATTGATCAAGATGTTAGTACAGGAACCACCACTGGTTGTAGTTTTCATGCCAAGTACCTTTCCTCCGACTCCTTACTTCATAGGCTGTCTGTCGCATGTAATCACTGCAGCTAGAGTTTTGGTCACCGCTGCTTTAGGGGGTTTCGAATCTAAGGATTCCTATACAAGTCTGATTGGTTGAAATTCAAGATAACGGCATTTCTATAATGGAAATGCTGAAAGTTCTCTCTCTCTCTCTCTCTCTCTCTGTGTCTGTCTATCTGTCTGTCTCGAAGTAAATTATTAAATCCTAAATTGTATTACAAAAAGCTATGAAATCCAGAAACACCCATCGAAAAATTTCAATTCAATTTTCGAAAATCAATTATAGGTCATTCGTTTATCTCGTGAAACAAAATGGATGCGTGCGCCGTATACAGTAAGAACCTTATGGTGAGGGTAAGTGAACTAGCGAGCTGATATTCGAAGCGTAGCGAGGGAGGGAAGCTTCCCAGTCCACTTTTTCCTGCTCCTTACCCGCAGACAGGTTTCACAAGTTACCGAATGGCCTATAATGACGGCATAACTACAGAACACACCTCTGATTCTAATTTTGTCTCCTTTGATATAACTAATCTTTCAAAAAACCCTAGGAAAAAAAGTGAGATTTGAGGTCCGCGATGTGGGTGGCCACATTTTGCTGCCTTCATGATGTTCGACATCACACGGAACAAAAAGTCGCAGAAAATTTAGAACAATGTTGGCGACATGTCGGCGTGTTTCATCTTCATCCTGCTTGAATCACTTTGTATGGTTTGGCAAGCCGGTGCCAAGAGTTGGAGAGTGAAACTGTTCCGCAGCACGTGCAGGTATCGCGCATTCCATGCGTCATTCTGTATTAAATAAGTCTGCCAGTAAAATGTTGGCTGCAATGTACTCAATGTGCAAGACTCTAAGTAACGAGAAGAAGCTATGGTCCAAGCACTCGGAGTCTAAGACTGGCCCGGCCAATGCAGTGTGCCAGGTTCGGGCTGAAATCAAGGGCTTGTCGAGCTCTAGTCGATCTTTAGGGAATTACAACAAGAACAACATATTTTAAGGGTCTTTTCTCGTACTGTGACACTGCTTTACAGGAAGTAAAAATGACAATTAAACGAATTCAGAAACCAGTCTATCACCTTGTCATGTATCACACTCCAATGCTGCTAATTTGAAAACGGGTGAATCGACAAAATACGAAAATATGATGAATCTTATTTGGCTCTTGAATTTACGTATACATGCATTAAAATTGTTCCGGACGCCCTTTGTGTGCTATGTAACAAAGTGTTAAGTAACAGTTCTTTGTTGCCCGCAAAACTGTGTAGACATTAATTGGATACAAACCACCCCGAATGTAAGAACAAAAACATACATTTTTTCAACGCAAACTTGAAGGGTTAAAACAGTGTCAGAATACGTTGGTGAAAAGAGCGAAAACAGACAATGAAAATTATATAGAGAGGCGTCATACTGGATGAGTTCTGCAGTGCTCGGGAAAAGTGACATATGTCAGTTTCCACAAACCTTTTTCGATAATTTATTGACAACTTACGGAACATCTGCTCGCTTGGAAAAAATACGTAAGTATTTCTCCCATTACAATAATTCATCCAGAAAAAAATCAAATCGACATAAACCAGTGTAAGCTGTCAATAAATTATCAAAAAAGGTTTGTGGAAACTGACTTATGTCACTTTTCCCGAGCACTGCAGAGTTGTGAGAAGAGGAAACAGCACCATTCTTCACATTAGCAATTTTAAGGCAATTTTTTTTATAATTATGCATATAATTACTGAAAAAATATAAGCAGTTTATAAATACTACTGCATGTGCATGAACTCATGGCTATGCACGGTAATTAATGTAGTTATAGACATATTGTCGACGTTAAATACGTACAGAATATAAATATAGAGGCATATTAAATTTATATCCGTTATATTAATCTAGCGATTAATTTAATTTAATTTAATTTAGTTTGAGGATCCGTGAATCTTTCTTAGAGTCGAAGGGAACCGCGATCAGAAAAGTTTGGGAACCATTGGTCTAAGGCATCCTGTCTAGAACTCGCGTTACGGAATGTGCTCTGGTTCGAGTTCTCATGGGGGAAGAAATTTTCTCATGAAATTCTGGCCAGTGTATCGGACCAGTGCCCACCCAGCATTTTGATGCACTTGGGGAGCTACGATAGGTAGCAAAAATCCGATTTCGAAAGCCAGCTGGGGGGGATCATCGTGCTGACCACACGATAGCTCCATTCTGATTGGATGATCGTCCACCTCTGCTTCGACACGTGAACGTGAGGCCAGCAGCCGGCTGGTCGGTCTGGGCTCTTCAAGGGCTGTGGCGCCATGGATTAGGCTATTATTATTATTATTATTATTATTATTATTATTATTATTATCATCCTGTAAAAGAAACTTAAATAATGAATACACTTGTGATATAGCTCTAGCTCTACAGTCAACGTATTGACGTGTTTGGTTGGAGCAAAGAGATGCGACTCTAAGTGTTAACTGAATTTTTTTTTTCATACTTTATGTATATATCACCAGTATCAAGTTAGTTAGTTTGTTGGGTTTAAAAAGGGCGCGTCAGCTACTATGGCTATTTGCGCCCTTACCTAAAATCCTTCACAAAACAGAAACACAATACAATAAATCAGAATGCTTAAAAGAACTAAAAAGCGTTGTCACGGTTAAAACGAGTTTCAATGCAGTTTCAACAAGGTGATGCATAAAAATCATAAAAGTGAGCAGTTCTCAGACCTTAGCTAGCATTTAAAAAGAAACAATAAAATAATAAAACAAATGCCACCAGAAATAACTTATATGGCGCATTTCTAAAATACTCGGATGTAAAAGGTCCGAAGTTTGTTAAAAAACATGTACTAAATAACAAATGTAACCTCCGGATGTAAAGGGTCCGGAGGAGAAGTAAAACGGGTCAATAAAAAATAAATCACCCTGTCAAGTCCTGTATTCGATAAAAATCTCAGAACTGCATTTGTACAATTAAAATTATTTCCAAGAGAGTCACGTAGAGTCGGCCGAATTCCATATAGCCGACGGACACGGTCATATTTTCTACAATGCAATAAAAAAAAAAGTTCCACCGTAAGAGGAACACGGCATATATCACACTCCGGCTGAGGCTCGCCACGTAGGAGATGGCCATGTGTCACATGACAATGGCCAATCCTCAACCGGGAGAGTAAAACTTCGTGTCGTGACGTTCTTGTGGACGAATACCAAACGCGAACAGTATTCTTTATTCTTCGTAATTTATTTCCCTCTTCTGCAAACCATTCTCCTTCCCATTGCCAACATATTGTATGTTTCAGGTAATTTTGAATATCTTATCATCATCAGTGTCAATTCCTTCTTACTAATTATTTATAATATAGGTACATAAATAAAATTAAAAACATTTGTAAAAACGTGTATTCGTCTTTATAGCATATGGAATTATTATAAAATGATATTAACTGTTTTTGTTCAAACTTGCAAACGCTGTTTAAAATCGATTAAAATTCGACTAACCGGTTTA